>NW_026542595.1:201586131-202112623 GCF_028750875.1 Macrosteles quadrilineatus
CAACAAGCTGAACAATTCAGAAATATCACCAGAAGATTACCAACATGCATGCAGAGTTTGGAACGAACTTGATATGGAAACATTAGGGGATTATTCAGATTTTTATGTTAAACTCGATGTAACTCTGCTTTGTGATGTAATGGAGGAATTCAGAAACACCTGTTTGGGAGCATACGGATTAGACCCTCTTCATTCTTACACCTCTCCAGGATTAGCTTGGCAGGCGATGTTAAAAGAAACCAATTGCAAACTTCAACTTTTAACAGATATTGATATGGTGCTGATGGTTTGAGTCCGGTGTCAGAGGAGGATTGACTCAAAGCGTTGTAAGACATGTAAAAGCCAACAATAAAGATCTGCCAAACTACAACCAGCAAGAGCCATCAGTTTATCTTGGGTATTTTTGATGCAAACAATTTGTATGGATGGGCAATGTCCGGTATTTTGATGCAAACAATTTGTATGGATGGGCAATGTCCAACCCCCTTCCATATGATAACTTTAAATGGATCGACCCAGAGTCAATTGGAGATATTGTTCAAATTCCAAAACATGGTGACACAGGATATATATTAGACTGCGATTTCGAATACCCAGAACATCTACACGACCTTCACTACGATCTTCCTCTTTTACCAAAAACAGAAATTTCACCAACTGGAAAACATCCTAAATTAATGATGAATTTAAATAACAAGCAAAGATATGTAGCGCACTTTTGGACTGTACAACAAGCACTTGAATTAGGACTTCGTCTAACCAAAGTACACAGAGTTTTGGAATTTTCTCAATCTTGCTGGCTGAAACCCTACATAGATTCCAACACTACAAGAAGAGCAGCAGCAACGTCAGCCTTCCAAAAGGACTTTTTTAAATTAATGAACAATGCGATATTTGGTAAAACTCTGGAAAATAAAAGGAAACACAAAAATGTAAAACTTATAACAGATGCTAGGAAATTGGAGAAACTTGTACAGAAGCCCAACTTTGGATCATCAGTAATCATTAATGAAAACCTTGTTGCCGTATCTATGAAGAAAACTAGTATAAAAATGGATCGACCTTTGTATATAGGAATGTCAATATTAGATATATCAAAAACGCACATGTATGATTTTCACTACAACAAGATGGTTGCACATTATGGAAGAGAGAACATAGTTATAACTTACATGGATACAGATGCTTTTATTTACAAGATAATTACTCAAGATATGTATAGAGATCTTCGCACATTTGTATATAAAGATGAATTTGATTTTTCTGACTATCCTAAAGATCATCCGAACTACGATCAGGACAGAAACAAGAAAGTATTAGGGAAATTTAAAGACGAGGCTAACGGAGTGTTACTTGAAGAAATCGTAGCACTTATATCAAAATTGTATGCTGTGAAACTACATGATGACAACATTATAAAAAAGGCAAAAGGCGTAAAGAATTTGTATTTGAAGAAAAATGTACTTTTTGAAGACTACAAGCAAGTGTTGTATGAAGATAAAGTTATAACTGCACACTTCAACACAATCAGGAGTTATAATCATCAACTGTACAGCGTGACAGAAGTTAAGAAGGCGCTCTCCTGCAACGATGACAAACGACACATCCTACCAGACCGGATCCACACACTTCCATTTGGTCACTATTCCCTTAACCCTATCGACTAATTACCTTTTCATCGTCCTACACCACTTATCCTTTCTCCTTTCCGTAAAATTGGGGGAACACAGCATTGTCCGCTGTGTTCCCCCTTTTTTACACAAGGTTAGAATGACCTTGACCTATATAAGGAGATGCAAGAAAAAATGAAAATCATTACTTTGCCAACATTGACAGTGAAAACAACATAATGGCTTTTAAAGAAAACATTGTAAATGAGCTACACAAACCTGCAAGAGTAAACTTTCCAAGAAGAAATACAACTGTTAAAGGAATAAATGATTTGTATCAAGCAGATTTGATTGAAATGCGACCATATAGTAAAATAAATAAAGGACATCATTATATACTTACAGTGATTAACTGTTTTACCAAAGTTGCAGATGCATTACCATTAAAGGATAAAACTGGTAAAAGCGTAACACAAGCCATGGAAATCGCTATAAAGAGAGATAAAAACAAAATGAAACATTTACAAACTGATGATGGCAAAGAATACTTTAATAAAAGTTTTTCAAAGTTAATGGAAAAATACAACATAAACCACTACTCAACCAAATCTGAAAAAAAAGCGGCTATAATTGAAAGATTTAATAGAACGTTAAAAGGAGCGATGTATAAAATGTTTTCAAACAGAGGAACCTACTTATGGATTGATATTTTACCAAAGTTAATAAGTGATTACAACAACAGGTTTCACAGAACTATTGGGATGACACCAAATGAAGTAAACAGTAAAAATGCTAAACTTGTATTAAAAAGAATAAAGCACAATACAAAACCTAAGGTTGAAATAAAGAAGCCTAGAAAATTCAATGTAAATGATAAAGTTCGAATAAGTAAGTATAAAACGATATTTACTAAAAAATATCTACCTAATTGGACAAATGAAGTATTTACCATATACAAAGTGCAACCAACTATACCAGAAACATACATATTAAAGGATAATAAAGGCAATTTGTTACAAGGTGCGTTCTACGGACATGAACTATTAAAATCTACAGTAGGTGATGTATATCTTGTTGAAAAAGTGTTACAAAGGAAAAAAGACCAAGTTAAAGTACGATGGTTAGGTTTTAACAAAACAGAAGATTCTTGGATACCTATAAAAGACCTAATTTAACGGGAACAGCTCATTGTACTATTGGATTTCGAATAAGATGGAGATTGTTTGTCATAAAGATCAATTCAACATTAGTAATATTGATGATTACACTGTTGATAACGACACAATCAACACTGGCAAACATGGAAGTTTACTTCCAAACACAGTCAGATGTATTATAAGTGGTCCTTCAAACTGTGGAAAAACTAATGTCGTATTTAATTTGATTACAAATCCTAAAGGATTGAGGTTTAATAACTTATATATTTTTTCAAAGTCACTACATCAGCCAAAGTATCAATTGTTGGAGAAAATCATATCGAAGGTGTCAGGTGTTAACCTTTATAAATTTAACGCCAGTGATAAAGTTTTGCAACCAAACCAAGCTAAACCATATTCAGTATTTCTATTTGATGACGTTTCGTGTGAAAATCATGATACTATTAGGAACTATTTCGCCATGGGAAGACATAATAATATCGACAGCATATATATAGGACAAACATACAGTAAAATTCCAAAGCAGCTTATCAGAGATAATGCAAATGTTATAATTTTGTTCAAACAAGATGAAACCAACCTGAAACACGTATATAACGATCATGTAAATGCTGATATGTCATTTGATAAGTTTAAACAAATTTGTGGAAAAGCATGGGCAGAAAAGTATGGATTTTTGGTCATTATGAAAGAACAAGCCATAAAAGACGGACGATATAGAATAGGGTTTGATAAATACGTTCTGCTTCACTAAATATCACTATTTCAAATCAACACTTCGTACTGTAAACATGGCAAGTCAAGAAAAGCTCTTAAAAGAAATAAAATCACTTAGTGATTCTATTAGACATAAAAACAGAGCTCTGAAGTTAGGTATAAGTGAAAGAGAAAAGTTTATAGAATCAACGTTTAAACCCGTTACTGATCCTTTAAACAGATTAGTTAAAAATATTGAAAAACCTTTCGAAGGAGATGCTATTCTACCGATTTCTAAGTATGAAAAAGAATCAAGAGATTATGAACAATACAAACAATTTCAATCAACTGAAGAAAGTGGTGAAAGTGAAGAAAGTGAAGAAACAGAAGAAACTGAAGAAACTGAAGATTCAAGAGAAAAAGAAGGATTTTCCGCAGGTCAAGAAGAAGGATCTACTAATCCTACAAATCTAAGTACATTAAGCACAAACATAGCATTCAAAGGGAATTTGGGCAGAAAATATTTATTAAAGATGTTACATTCAACACAGGCTAATCGAAGATATCATATTTATGGAGCTAGACTAGAAGACAATGGTATTATGATTGGAGACAGTAATTTGGATATTGATGAAAACGATAACATCCTTATTGGTAACCAAAAATATAAAGGTACAACAGGACTGTTTGAACTTATTTTTAAAAACAAACCTGGTAAATATACCAAAAAAGACCTATCAGTGTTTAAAAATATACTAAATGATACAAATGCACATAAAAAGCAGTATTCCAAAGATTTGCCCATTTATCGAAATCGATCAATAAAATACACAAGTGTCATAGCTGATCTTTTTCCAACACAAGTGAAAAAATCTCAACTTAAAAGAAGAGCTATATCTACAGCTGAATTAAATGTGTTACACAAAAGACCAAGAACCAACGAACCTACATCTTCAGGGAAAGGATTATTAAAAAGTCTATACAATACCAACATAATATATTATAATGATGTCAATAAGCTGGTTGATCGAATGAGATTATTATATGAAGCCATGGAAGCCGGTCATACCGGATTGGACAATGAATGGGTAGCTTTAATCGATGAACTACGAAATCGAAGGATTATTGCTTAATCATCGCATATAAAAGGAGGACAAGAATCGAGGGAACTCAGTTGAATCATGAGCGTGGACAAGTTTGGAAGGTATTCCAATTTTGGAGAAAAACCAAAACCCAATGGTAAAAGATATAGTTTACCATTAACAGCTGAAGGAGATTATAACATAAGCAGCAAACGATTGAAGTTTGTAAAAGATCCAGAAGATGATAATGATGCAATAAATTTGAAAACTTTAAAAAGTGAAAAATTGTTGAGCTTACAACTTCAAAACGACTCTTATAATGCCAAGTCTCATAGAATAACAAATGTTGGTGAACCAATAGAAAACTCCGATTCCGTCACCAAAGATTATTTACTTTCAAAACTGTCAAATACTTTACAAGTTAATAATGAAGTTTACGATGTTAAAAACAGAAGAGTTACAAACTTAGCTGATCCTGTCGATAGTCAAGATTCAGTCAATAAAGGATATTTACATTCTATAATCCCTGAAAGAAAAGAAGATAGATTCTCTTTTTATAACTTTGTTATAAATGATATAGGATACCCTAAAGAAGATTCGGACGCAGTTAACCTCAAATATGTTAAAGATAATTGTATTATTCACGATAGTGAACAAATTGATTGCAAAGGTAAAATATTACATAAGGTTAAAGAAGGATTAAAACCAACAGATGCTGCCACTGTAAGTCAAATCATGTTACAAAAGAATGGAAATTGGCATGCTGAGAACAAAAAGATAACTAATGTAAAAGGTGGAGTAAATCCTGAAGATGTGGTAGTTTTTAAACAAGTTCCTGTAATAACCGATGAATATAAACATAATAATATAAAGACCACCACTTTTGATTGTAAAAACTTACCATTAGCAAATGTTCATAATGCAGTTTTACCTCACGAAGCGGTAACTTTGGATCAGATGAAAGATCATATAAAAAGCCAGTGTATAATAAAAGATGAACAAAATGAAGAAATATACACATGTAATAATAAAAGAATTACAAATCTTGAAGATCCACAACAAATGGATAATGCTGTCAATGTAAACTATCTTGCTAGACTTTTGGGTACTGTAATGTTTGATTTTCACAATATGATACCAGCATATCCAGGACATAACAAAGTGCATCCAGATCAAAGAGATCAATGGATTGATAGGGTTATTATGAAGCAATATTTTATGTCTAGCAGAACAAAGATGCTTAGAACTAAACCTGTAGAAAGATTTCACCATTAGAAAAATGTTTACAATGCAGTTTTACCTCACGAAGCGGTGACTTTGGATTAGATGAAAGATAATATAAAAAAGCAAGTGTTAATAAAAGATGAACAAAATGAAGAAGTACACACATGACGTAATGATACAACATATTCAAAATATAACAAAGAAGATGAAAATACAAAAAAGTATAATATGGATTGATAAAGGTACATAATAAGAAATCAATTCGTAAATGAAACATTCATTGTCAAACACTTGAGGAGTGAAGCCGATGTGGGTACATTCCCCTATAAATAGAGATGTTAAAGGTTAAGCACATCAGTCGTGATATAGAGAGCTTGAAGAGAGGAAGAGGATTGACATCATCAGCAGTTTCTCTATTATCTAAACCAATTGGAGCAATTGTTAACAAAACAATAGATTTACTACCAGTAGAACTGCATTTGCCTGGAGGATATCAATACTGTGGACCTGGAACAAAATTGAAAAAACGTCTGGAAAGAGGAGATTCTGGAATAAATAAACTAGATCAAGCTTGCAAACAGCACGATATAGCATATTCAAAGTTTGCAGATACAAAAAATAGATCCATAGCGGATAGAGCGCTTGCTGAAAAAGGCTTGGCAAAGAGTAAAATCTAGTGACGCAAGTTTTGGTGAAAAAGCAGCAGCTTTGGCAGTAACAGCAGCAATGAAGACAAAAACTACGTTTGGAGGAGGAAAGAGGAGGAAAGGCCGAAAACGAACGGTTAAAAAGCAAGGAGGTAGTATTAAAAGGAAAAGAAGGAATAATCAAAATAAAAAAAACAAGAAACCAACAATATGGTCAATGATAAAAAAAGGAGGAGGATTATACTTAAGACCATACCGTGTGTATTAAACAAGAAAAAACAAATACTAATTCCAAACAAAGAGTTGACAAATAAAGAATTAATTATATACGCTTCTTGTATGAAAATACCATTTTTTAGAGGAGTGTTTATGAAAGATGCATTGCCCGGTAAAATATGGAAAAATGAGACTGGAATAGTTAATTTAGAAAACAGTGAAGGTCCTGGCACTCATTGGATATGTTATAAAAAACTTGATCGAATTATTTATTATTTCGATAGTTACGGTAATATGCCACCACCTAAAGAGCTTCAACGTTACTTTCGCACAGCAAAAGAAGTATTTTACAACTATAACAGAGAACAACCTGACGATACAACAATTTGCGGACACTTATGTTTAGATTTTTTAGCTAGAAGCGTTAGTCAACTTTAAGATGTCTTCCTATACGGTCTCATTGACCGGCACTTCATCAACTCTGCGCAGTATTCTATTTCCAGCTCTACGATTGCAAAAAGGAAGATTATGGGAAGCTGCATTATTGGATTTAACAACATACAATTCTATTCCAAATATTTCTGAAGGAGTCAATAACAAATTACACTATTACAAAAGCAAAAATAATTTGGGAGAATTAACACCAATGAAAGAAATTAGTTTACCGACAGGATCTTACGAAATAGACCATATTAACGAATTTATACAAAAACAAATGAAAAACGAAGAACTTAACGAACTTGTTCAAAAGGAATCAGAAAAAGAATATATAACAATAAGAGGAAATAACAATACCATGAAAGCTGAAATAACTTCTTCCTATTATATTGATTTTACTCAAAAACATTCAATTGGAGGATTATTGGGATTTTCTGAAACAACTCCAATACTAGAACCTAAAAAGACCTATTCTGGTGATAAAACTGTAACAATACTGAAAGTTAATACGATAGACATTACATGTAACATTATACAAGGATCATACAGAGATGGAGAGAATAGTCATATATTGCACACATTCTATCCGACAGTCGCCCCAGGTTTTAAGATTGTGGAAAAGCCACAAAACTTGGTGTACCTTCCCTTAAACACCAGTGTGGTTTCAGACATCGTGTTGAACATACTAGATCAAGACGGAAACCTCATAGACTTCAGAGAAGAACGTATTACGATCAGGATTCACATAAAAGCATCAACCTAAACCATGGGATTGTCATTCAAGAAGAGAGAGTTGTCGGGTAAACACCTAACTAGCTCATCATCTGCAAAAGGATTAACTACTGAAAACATTCGGTTTTTACAGGATATTGGATTAAAACTCATTGAAAATGGAAATACTGGATATAGCACAAGGACCGACATTCGACGAGACTTTATGGGAAAAGGAGTATCACACGCACAACCCCTACGCTTCGTCAAAATTGAATAATAATGATGAAATTAGAATTCCTATACAACAACAGGATATTTACACTCTTCCGTGCGAAAGTTATCTATATATTGAAGGAAGAGTAACAAAAAAAGATGGAACAGCTGGAACCACCGTTCCTTTTATCAATAATCCAATGGCATTTTTATTTGATGAAATTAGATATGAAATATCTGGAGTAACTGTGGATTCTACAAAGAAAGTAGGTTTAACAAGCACATTAAAAGGATTAGCATCTTTGACACAAAACGAGAAGAATTTGTTAAGAATTGGAGGATGGGTTGCACCCGATAACGACACAATCACCCCTGATTCTGCAGGGAACTTTGATTTCTACATACCATTGAAATTATTTCTAGGCTTTGCTGAAGATTACAGAAGAGTAATAATAAATGTGAAACAGGAATTAGTGTTATTAAGATCATCAAATGATAAGGATACTATTTGCGCAGCAACTGGAACCACTGATGCAAATTTAGACTGGAATTTAACTTTGGACAAAATCGTTTGGAGAGTACCACATGTGCGATTAAATGACGAACATAGAATAACACTGTTGAGACAACTGAAATCAGATAGAGATATTGTAATACCATTCAGAAGTTGGGAATTTCATGAATATCCAGTTTTACCTAAAACACAAAGACATACATGGACTGTAAAAACATCTACTCATTTGGAAAAAGCAAGATATGTAATATTTGCACTACAAACAAAAAAAAGGAATAATATACTAGCTAATGCCGGTCATTTCGATCATTGCAAACTAACAAATTGTAAAGTGTTTCTTAATTCACAATTTTTCCCTTACGACAACTTTAATATTTCTTTCACTAAGAAGAGGTACACTGTTTTGTATGATATGTACGCTAGATTCCAAAGTTCATACTACGGGAAAACAAACACCCCGATACTGTCTCCCGAGCAGTACGAATCAAAAGCTCCAATAATTGTAATAGATTGTTCAAAACAAAACGAATCTGTAAAGTCATCAAGTGTGGATATAAAAATAGAAATGGAGTTTGAAGAGAACGTTCCTGATGCAACATCTGCATATTGTTTAATTTTGCATGATAAAATTGTAACGTACACACCATTGACGGGATTAGTCAAAACAGTGTTGTAAATGAGTTTCACCACAACCACCAGTCGGCTATAAAAGGAGGAGCTTCGCACACCACCAATCAGTCTTTGCTCGTTCGTTGAATGGGTAACATCCTACACTACATCATGAGTAAAATGAGTTCTCCATCAGTCGTACAAAAGGATGCAGAGGAAGCAGCATTATTGGATCAAGAAAACCATCAAGAAATCGTCAATGAAATAGAAGAGTTTTTAAAGTTTCGAAAACAAGAAGACAAGGAGGACAAGGAAGAAAAAGAAGAAAAAACTAAAAAAAATGGCACTAAAAGGAAGCGGAAAGATGAAGATACAATCCCAATTAATATTTTGAAAGAAGTTTTCCTACGCATTTACTATCCTATCTCACTATGTTTGGGTAAAAGTGTAACAGCTGGACTAATGAAATCTTCGGAATATACACCTACAGTAATCTTGCAGCATGGTACAAAAATGGTTATATTTTCTGAAACGGCATGGGAATCTTTTCTAAAACATTTAAATCTAATTGAATGTTACTTAAATACTAATGTTTGCGGAAGGAAAACTAATATTCGACTTTTGGATTCTGACAATGAAATTGACATAGTAAAGAATCGTGGAACACTACAAGTACGATTTAGAGATTTAACTCAACATGAAAGTAAAATTTTACTCTCACGTGAAGAATTCTACATTTTAATGCATGCAACGTCTCCTATCTCTAGATATATGAAACAACTTGTATTCTCAAGTTCAATCATCAAAGAGTATTTAATTGATACACTGGAAAAACAACCGGAAAGCACCATATTATACGGACACGTGGATACATCTATTTTTAATAGATTGCCTCATGAAGTTGGTATGTGGAGACAGTTAAGGAACTTCGAATCAATTGATGAAGAAGCGATAGAAGCTGTTGAAGAATATGAAACTATAAACCAAGAAGAACCAGCAACCCAAGAAGTGTAATTAAAGAAAAACAGTATAAAAGAGTGACCAAGGCGCGGTGTGAATTCAGTTGAACACTATACGTGGTGGTGTGTAGATAGGGTTAAACATTATGGATATAAAACCCTGTGTAATAGAATTTCAAGCATTTCGTGATAACAAAGATGAATTTGTGATAAAAGAATTAGTGATTTTAGATTTGATTACACATGTCGTATACCCGTTTATATTTGAAGCTCCATTTTCAGTAAACCAATTGAATGACAAAGCAAGAAGAACAAACAAATGGATAACCAAACATTTTCACCATATTCAGTGGAACGAAGGATTGATAAGCTATAAGCACTTGAACAATATCATGTATCATTTTTCTAACAAGTTTTCCCATATTTATACAAGAGGATCGGAAAAAAGACAATGGATACAACAATATACATATCACGATGTTTTCGACATAAGAATGGACAAGGATCATCAAATTAATTATGGACCTATTTGTACTTTAACAGATCACTCTTATCGCACAGTAACACAATGTGCACTACAAAACGCATACCGATTAGCTAATTTTCTAGTTCTTCACTATTGGGACAAAAATAAATTCAAACAGCAACAGTGGAAGTATTACGAAGGAAATAGCAGTGGAGGGGGGAACGTGTGCTATAAATACAGTGGACAGTCTCAGGATCCTCATCAGTATTACTCCAGACATCGCAGAGGCAACATCTCACAGGGTAGTCCTAATCAAGAAAATGGCTTCACAACAGTTTCTCCAGTCTTTGGTGGATCAGTTCAACACCCAGTCCAAATCCAGCATTCTAAGTACTAAGAAATGTCACGAATTGAAGGAACACAAACACTACATCGTTCACGAGCTGAAGAAGACAGAAACTTCACATGGAGACGCAATTTTAGCATCACTGAGCGAGGCACCGTTTTCACCAGGTGATGAACCGAAATTTCAAGTTTATCTTCCAAGACGATTTGTACAGCAACTACAAAACGAAGACCTGCGAGGTATTCAACCAGGATCCCTCTATTTGGTATCACACGGAGTTTGCGGAAACAATTCCACTGAACTATCTCTACACATCACCCATCAATGTTAGTTTTAAGTTTTTTTCTGTAAATAACCATCTATGTACATATGTTTGTTAAATGTTTTTGTCATTAAAAAAAATAAATAAAAAAATTAAAAGAGGAAACAACATATCAGCATATAATTAATTCTATATGCTGATATGTTGTTTCTTTTTTTAAAATTCAAACAAATGACCTTGAACTTTTTTACTATAAATAACAGGTCTTACACGCAGTTGCTCTCAGTCTTGTTTTAACAATTCACCGAGCATCATGTCACAGCGTAAATACAATTTACCTTTTGTTTACAAATCCAAATACGATTTGGATAACTATTGTTGTAATTTAAAATGTTTTAGAAAGCCTGAAAGTAAAGTTGATGGAAAAGCTTGTAAAAAATGTGAGTCTGTTGGCTATTGCAAATGTAGGTGTAAAACATATCAAGACAAGCATCAAAATTACATACACGATCTAACACAAATGGTTAACCTACTATGGAAAAATGTAGACTAACTTGTGACAGATGCATGAGAGCTGCTGACTCTTGCACTATAAATAGCAGCTCACAACACATTGCTTTTCATTCTTGTTTTAGAATTCAGTCGAGCAACATGTCACAGTGTAATTCCAATTCATCTTTTGATCCCAAATCGGAATACGATTTAAAATACTATTGTTGTAATCTAAAGTGTTTCAAAACACCTGAATGTCAAGTAGATGGAATGGCTTGTAAAAAATGTGAATCGTTCTCCTATTGTCAATGTAATTGTAAAACGTATCAAGAAAAACGGAAACATCACTCACAAGACAAGGGACGTAGAATCAAAATACTTTTAAAACGGATGGAATGATGCCCTCATGATGCTCTCCCCCACCTCTACTACTTTCCCCCACCTCTACTGCTTTAGCTCCGCCCACTTCGTCAGGGACCTGCACTTCTTTACACGCAACAGTCACTTCGCATCCAGCTCTTCACCAGTCAACTCAACCTTTCTCGTTTACTTTGCACAAGATGGCCAACCTACAACAACAACAACAACAACAACAACAACAGTGGACAAGTGATATTGAAGACTCTGACCTACACCAAGCATGCATCGAAGCAGAAGAGCAGGAGCGAAAACGAAAGGAAAAAAAACTACTTCAACTGCTAGAGGAGGAGAAAGAGATTCGACGCAAATTTGATCGTGTTTGGTGCGCTCAGCCTCGAGACAACATCGAATGGGCCGAGCACAATGCAGACATGGCAAGATGGAAAGAGCTCCATAATACAATAGAGGAGTTGAAGAAGTAAACATCCAAGTACACACGCGTCGCCGAACTACACAAAACGGCCTTTATAAAGGCCACCAATAAACTCATTCGTTTTACACTTTAGCAGACGCTCACTCTAGATACGTACGTTCGCACATGTTTTCCTTATTAATTGTAATAGTATGTAAGTTATTGTCATCCCTCATGTTTTATACAAATAAACAATAAACAAAACAAGGAAGCTATCCTACACTACAAGTGTAGAATAGCTTCCTTTTTTTAAAACACAAACCTATGACCTTGAAAACCATATGATCACCCTCATACCCCCCCCCCCCCCCCCCCCAATTACACATCACCTATGACGTCACAAAGTGACGTAGCACCGGAAGCAACCATTTCCGCCTGATGGGCTTTAAACTCAATTAATTCACCCCACCTGCCCTGACAGGTGGTGCGATAGGAGTGACCTTAGGCTACTACTCACTTTTCTCAAAATAAAAGTTATAAGACCTACAGGTTTTTTAAAATCTTGTTTGGCATGCATTTAAGATTCATAAAAGACCTGTTATCACTTTAATTTGTACTCAATAGTGTTTTATACACTAATTTAAACAACACATTTTATTTACTTTGGCAATTGAAATTTTGTAAAATCAGGTAAAGGGATACGGTTTTAATCTTTAAATAAAGTGAAACTCATTTTATCATATCATTTCAAATATTCAAATGGTTTACAACCAAATATTTATCCACGAATATTAGCTAGAAATCTGTCTTTGTTGACTGGTTTTAGCTTACATTTTTGTCATAAACTATTGCAGCATTTAAGTTTTCGTATGCATATTTTAAATTAATTAAAATTAGTTGATACTGCAACTAACTGGAGCAAGTAATTAACAGTTAGTGCACCAGTCATGTAATATATGGTTACTTACCGGAACCTATTACTTATTTCTAATATGTAGAAAGCAGTTACCGTGGCGCATGCACATGCAACAATCACAATTAACTATAAATGCAAAAAAAATGTGAAGTAGGCTTTATTCCTGCTTTCAAGCTATAACTTAGGAATAAATAGAACTAAAACAATCAAAAGTAACAGATAGTAGTTAAAACATAGCAGAAAACACTTAAATCAGAGTGGTTATAGGACTCGCCTTCAAATCAAGAGGCCACTGAATAGATTCTAAGCTAGATCGTTTCCAGACCCAAATTCCATTTGTCATTGACTCATTTTTCTATTAATTAATTATGCTTAAGGTTGACCGTTAAGTAACAAACCTAAGGTTTAAACCGTTCCCTTTCATATCGTAAAAATAAATAAATAAATAAATAAATAAAAATAATAAATAAAATAAAGAAGAAAAAACAATTGTATTGACACCATTCTGTGCTTGATGCTCACGAATAAAGTACTCTGTATTCTTTTATTCTGTATTCCGTAAAAAGTTTCATTTGCGTAGGAAACACAGAACATAAAACAAAAACCATGTATTTAGTAGTTACCAGTAAGAAGTATACATCGACATTACTTACTTACTTAGAGGCCTAAGAAAGTCATCAACCATGTGAGTATAGGTAATGACCAAACTTTTTGTTTGCACTCTCCAACAATGCGATAAACTAATAACTATTGTCTGTCAAAGAACCAATCACAAGGCAGTGAAGAGCACTTACAACCAATCAGAAGCAAGAGAACAGTGGTCAGAACAGAGAGGACTGAAGTGAGAGGCTCCTCTGGTCTTGGAAGTCAATCAGCTGGTCTTTGTACAGTCAATTATGGTCAATGATAGTCTTCGCAGAAATTCACTGATTGGCCTTTTATGGCGTTTGTAGCAAAAAGAGTTACTAAAAAATTTAAATAGTTACTTTTTGCAATTCTTATAGTTTATTGTAAAATATAACCGAAACGTGTTGAATTTTAAACGTAGAAAATGTTAGTTAAAGGCATGTGGATATTTTATAATAATTCTAGATAAGTGTTTGAAATGAAGATGGTAGTTTGCAAAAATATATCCACGAAGCTCTATGGTTTATTATATTTATATTGTTTTATTTCTATTTAATTGATTTTTCTTGTAGAAAAGAAGCTGTTGCTGTAGTATACATGGTAACAGCAATTTAGTTTTTACATAAATACCGTCCGAACCAATTGTTTTCCTCATGTCATAGATTTACACATATTACACCTACTTCTACTGCAGTAAACCTAATATTTTCGCCAATTTTCACGAAACTTTACTAGCGTAATATGAATTCCTTAGATTTCCCACATGCCTCTGTCCTAATCTGATATAGATGCATGAAATAGATTTAACATCCACACACATTAAAAACTAAAAACTAGAAAATAATTTATAAATAAAAAAACTTGTTTAAAGCAAAAAGTTTTAAAATACATTAAAAAGTAGAAAATAATTTATAAATATGTGTAGAGTATAAATACTTGTAAGATTTAAAACTAAAAACGTGGGGTGCATGCAATTGATAATAATACATTAGTTCAATAGGTGAAGGTACTTGTAAATTATCTATTGCATGCACCCCACGTTTTTTGTTTTAAATCTTACAAGTATTTATACTCTCCACATATTTATAAATTATTTTCTACTTTTTAATGCATTTAAAAACGTTTTGCTTTAAACAAGTTTTTTATTTATAAATTATTTATATTACAAACACACTATAACTTATTCAGTAATCTTAAACAGTCGATTTAAGTTACGATACAATAAGTTATACAGTAACTTCCAGTTGTAAAACATGTCAAATGCAGTCAAGTTTTACAGACCTTTGGAAAGGCTATAAACCATAGCTACAATTCCCTACCCATTTGCAATAAAAGAATCGTCAGAATTCGCTTAGTTTGAAAATGCTTTTCAGCGTCATGAAGTGTTGGTGGTTTTATATTTTTCAGTAATATTCAATTTAATATTACTGTGAATTTGTAGTTTTGTGTAATAGTGTACGTGAAAATAAATTGTAAAGCTTTATATACGCCTTTATTTACAGTAAGAGTTTTAAAATGCGTTTAAGAATACACCATTATCAATAAATTATCTAGCTCAATAGGAACGTGTAATTAGAGTTTATAAATCATATTCCCTTTCAATAAAATGTTCATTGAACAATTTAATTTTACCGAGTAGCCACAACTATCATATTATATTGTTGTTATAGTTATTGAAAATTTTATTTTTTATGTTGTTATTGCATGGTATGAAAGTGTAAGTTAGATTGAAGTGAATGGACAAGAAGAAACCCACTGAAGAAATTATTATAAGTGCATGAACTGCTTCAATGTAAATGGTGTATACTGTATTGAAGCATGAAAATAAAATAAAATAAAACTATACACGTATAGTAGCGTTAACAACAGCTGATTGCAAAGTCTACCAGCTGTTTGCCTAATTGTTGCGAACGCATACAGCCTGTGTAGAATTAGCGTTTGTTCTTTCATGTTCACGTTTGCGGGGTGCGAAACGTTTTGTTATTAATGATTGATAGATTTCATAGGAAAAGTAAGTAGACGTAATATGTTTTACCTGACAGAACTATCATAGTTGTATAGATTTTTAAGAACTTAGGTTGTAGTAATGCATATTTTAACCACTTCTTTTGAATATGTTTTAACATAAAAGAAAACATCACATTTTGAAATGTTTTGTAATCTCCCACCCTTCGAAAATATGTTTAACTAAATAGTTCAACGATTGTATTTTATTAATTTTGTATACATTCATTTCAATTATGTATTTTTTTATATTCAATTAATACAAGAATTGACGCATCATTATAGTGGTATTGGTATGTAGGTGATTTTTAGTCTTAATTTGTTGGACCTAACATGAATGTTAACACCTTGCAAGCGGAAGTGATTATTTACATACATTTTATTTTTATAAATAGGCCTACGGGTTTACCTCCTATGCTCTTGGAGTTTATTATTGGCTAAATATTTTGCTTAGTAAAAACAGTACGCGTTTTGCAATAAGAAAGTCAAGTAAAAGATTTTATTTAGAACTGTACCTAAATAATGAGTAGCTAGTAGCTTAAGTAATTAAATACCATACTGATCTACAAATACTACTGATAAAAACCTATTATTTCATTGAATACAACTGATAAATATAAATAATTAGACGTATATATCACTAGTGTGCACATCTGTCCTTGATCACTGAGCCAAAATAATTGGTCCTGACTACATAAACAGCTGATCTTAGTCAGTGAGCTATCCTGCATAATTTCACTACATTAATGTTATCACAGTTTTAAGATCTTCGTCACTTTCACACCGACTTTCTATCAATAGTGAGACTTTAGTCTGGTCACGTGGTATATATAGTCAATGATACAATACAATCTTAGCAGACGATCGTTCGATACTACAAAACGTGAAAGTACTAAGACTAGGTACTTAAGTCCGTAGCACTATAGCATTACAGGTAGTTGTCTAGTCCCTGTGAGTCGTAACTCTAGTTCCTTGTGATATTAACACAAGAATACTATTACATGACCATACAAATATAGTAAAATAGTCCTTCAACACGTCTCCATAAATCAATCGATTTGTTTTAAACTCTTGGTTCTTATCTCCTAAATCAAATGAGGTCATTTCAATTAAAAACACAATCTATTTCCTTCAGAAAATAGCAAACCTTCAATTGCCTAAATGCCTCTAATTTTAACTAAACCAAACTACTAGTTAAACCTTTGCAACAATATAATTAACATTTACCAACATTTTACCCCTAAATAATATTAGTAAACATTATGAAACAAAAAGACTAACTATTAAAATTATGAAAATTTACTAATATTTTGTTATTTACAGCTTGTAACTTGTAAATGAGTATTTTCTGTTGTGAAACAGAATTTCAGTTTTACAAATTACAAGACTAATATTATTAGATTTGATTTATGTTGATGATACTAGTACTCGCTCCAGATCTCTATACCATTGTACAACTAAATTCAATATAGGCTACCAAACATATCTGATCATAAAAACTGTTCGCTATGGATACAGATCCACTAAATAATTCCGAGTAGAGGTGAGAGGTGATTTCAAAAACACATAAAGGGGTTCCCCAAGGAGCAGTTCTGGAGCGTTGATGTTTCTTGAGATACTTCCAGTCGTTGACAATTCTCACACGGTGTTCAGGACAGCTGATACATACTAATACTGTTATATGGGACATGAAACAACCTATTGGCTGTAACAAAAACATGATTTACGTTGTAAGCTCGTTATTTATTAGAAATCATAGTGTTTTTTTAGCCAATTTCCCTATTTAGTTTTTAGTAGTGACAACTAGCATTTGCGATCATAATCGAACCTAAACAGATTGTTATGGTCGAGTAATAAAACAATTTAAAATTGATGTAACATTTTAGTAGTCAATTTAATTTGTCTAAGTATGATGTGGTGTTGGTTAGAGCATCAATTAATTAGTACAGAAACCCATAGTTGGGGTCCGCTTTGGTTCTTTTATCGAACACTTGGCTATAACTGAACCTGGCAGTTGTAATTGATTAACCTCTTTGAGGCTCAATACCTTCATTGAAAAACATTTAGACATGCAACATATAATTAAAACAAAATGGTATAAGAATACAACTCACAAAAAATGCACATTTAAGTCCAAATTAATTTAAATCTTACAGGAGTTTTTCAAAAAGTATTTCTTTACATAAGTGATCTTCTAATTTATAAATCTTTGTAATCACTAGATGTTAATGGTATATTTAATACCTAGGGCCAAAAATGAGGTTTTGCCGGCTCGAGATAGTTTTTAGCGAATTTCCCATATAGGGAATAAGGTATTAAGTTCGAACGATCGAGAGCTGCAAAACCATTTCGGTCCGTGGTACGAACTCTATTTTTCACCACACTATAAACTATTCACCACAATAATAATGCACATTGATAGTCAAACACAACTAAAACTTTAAGGTTATGTGAAGAAAAAAATTAGAGGAATCAGTAAAAAATAATAATAAATCGTTGCTAGGCAGCGGTGACAATAAAACAATTATATTGCAATGCTATGAATACTGATTGTGTATTTAATATGCATTCATGTTTTCAGGAAGTAGAGTAGCTGATTTTGCGGCCCTAGGGATGTAAAAGCCTGCTCGGTCCCCAAATGACGATGACAGCTGGCATGGCCAGCAAAACGTAACTTTCAGCCACCAATTAACGTATATAAAACAGCTAAAAACATCATAGCGTGGTGAAAAATAATTAATAATTAATTTTCTTCTTTTTGACAGATTATACCCAATTTTGTCTAATAATTTATCATTTTACAAAACCTATTTAATCGAAAATTTGTACAAAAATTTACAAGGTTAGTCAATGGGTAAATAAAAAAATAACTATTGTTAATCAGGAGAATTTTGAAGAATGTTACCGATACAACTATTTGTCCACAAACGTCAACTGTACCACCCTATTCTTTTTCGACATTCGTCGTTCCCATCGGGCTCATGGGTTGAACAGCACGACTTCTACCTTCGATGTCCCTGGTTCAAATCATACTAATCACATACAGTTTTTATTCATGGTAATGTCACGTGTTTATAGTCCCATCTTCAATTGTGAATTCTAGAAAAAAGATCTATCTTGAATGGAAGAACCTTAACTGTGTAACAGAACTCTACTTAATGTTCACAAATGTTCACCCCTAGCAAAAATTTGTTTTGCTCAATTGCTCATGAAGTTGGGTATTTTTTGTTTTCATTCTCATCCGATAGAAAACACTGTTACGAAAGTAATTGACTAGTTTTATGTCTAAACGCTCGTTTCCGTTTAATGTTGTACAGTGTTACGACTGACACCTTCCTCAAACTGATCATAAATCGATAGATTTTCCGCCCAACGTGAATGAAATAGTTAAGCTGTTAATGCATTTTGTCGTCACAATAAACTAGTACAGGACTGGGTAGATGTATACCTATTGTCGGTTAATTATGATGTATTAATCAATCTTATTGTGTATGATTAATGTACCATACATTAATAATATAATTTATTTACAATCAGTATTATTTATGCATATTTACAAAAGTTTTATTAAGAATGCCGGTACCGTACAAAGACGCGATAACTGTAGTAACAATTGTATAAATATGCAAAATAATAACTCTATTAGGTCTGTCCGGGTCAACCCGCACTGGTGTGAAAGCTCCCATATGATTCAATAGTCTAAACAGCTTCGTCACAGCTCTGGTGTGAAAGAAGGCTAACACGTTTTAAATTTTTTTTACAGTCCAAACCACATACTAATTTTCATTTAATCTATACTATGATCGTACTTACTTTAAAGGTGTATGGTCAACGATTTACCATATCGTAAAGATAATATAAAAATGTACATGTAGATAATAGTCTAAAATGAATGTGTTTGGAATCCATTGAAATATTAAATTAGTAATTAACTTTAATCCGGCATGTCCATTATCCATATATAAATCCCTAAGTACCCATGAACTGTTGAGAAAACTACAAGTCACACCCCCATAAACCATATACTTAAAATGTTCGTCATGACGAGAAACCGTGCGCAAAACTATCCGTTATTTCAGATCGTAATTCCTTTTTAAAAAGAACTTTCCATCTTATGTTAAAAATACCTCAGCTGAACATATTTGTTTGTTATTTTTCAATTTATTACCTTATTAAAATCAGGCGTGATTATTTGTTTGTATTACTGCATTCCGTTTTGTTTATTTCAGCTTAACTTAACCAATCTATGAAGTCAAACGGGGCGAGACCCGTGGGTAACAGCTAGTTTTATTACAAACCTCTATCTCAGAGAGATTTTCTATAAAAGCAATATACTGTACATTGTTTTCGTACTTTTTGACAACATTTATTTGGGTGAAGAGTAGAATGGAGTGATATAACTTGTGTGTCTTAACCAGTTTGATTAAAATTTTAAATAATTCAAGGACATTTAGTTTGAATTTTTATAAAGTTTTTATTTTTTCTTAGTATATGATCGGTCTCCTGTTTTTCATGTAATCAATATACTAAGCTATCTAGATACATTGAGTAACATTCAAATTGTATCTAACGAAATGCTAATCAACAGGATGAGAATTTGTTTGTGGTCTCACAAAATACAATGGAGATAGTTTACATGTTAATTTTGAGGACGTTGTATATTTTTTAAATTGGGAAACTGCAATCACTTAATTTGTAGTAGTGTTTTCTAACCGAACAGCTGTAGCCCGTGTAGAATGCCACTGGTCCAGAGGCACTTCACATTTATAGGCAGTTAACTCGCTTTTGTTCCCAGAAAACGAATTTGTATTCTTTGAAACCGGTTTATTGCTTTCCAAATATCTTTGGAATATCAACGAGACTCGTTTTCAGTGTTGAAATTATGGACGAGATCATTGTGAATTGGCTGTTAAAACATGTTCACCCATTGGGCTGTCTATGTTGCATTGTAAAAACTTGAAACTGTGTTAATAATCTACTACCTTAAAATTGAAAATATTTCACACAAACGTATCTAAAATGAGTCGAAATTCAACATCTTGTTCAATTAATGAAAAATTTAATTTTCAACCAAAAGAGGTAACATTTAAGTAAATTAATTTACATCTTAACCATGTCAAATATTTTAACATATACTTTACAATTTATCAAGTTTTCTTTTTGTACTTAGTTTAAAACTTAAATTGATACTATTTTTAGGTAAAAGGTAATTTTTGCTTATCAATTACGTTCATTTAGACCAGTTGAATTGTTTGTGATGCTTTATACCAACTAGATTTCTTTAATATATTTGGATTAATGAATTAGCTTAAATTTATCGCAGGTTTTCATAATAAAGTATATTAATAAACTAGCTTAAATATGTAGGCATATAACAAAAAACGTTCTTTTTTTGTAATTTTGAATGCTCAAAAAGAAACATTGACAATAAATTATTAAATTAATGAACTATACTGTCAATCTCACTAATCTTTTTAATATTCTAGCTTAGTCGTATTCTTTTCTAACTGTAGGGATCGAATCCAATTCCTTGACATATAATATGCAGTGTCTGTAGTAAACAGTTTTTAAAAAGTTTTTTTAAATATTTAAATATAACATGGTTTACGTTACCTTTTGCTTCAAACGATCCTTGATTGTAAACCTTTCATATTGCAATTTTCGATCCAGAGGGAGTAGAGGCAATATACGGGTTTAACGCCACTTTAGGCACGTTTTCCCCATAAGAATAACATGGTGAGCTTTTTTTGACCAATTTTTTAAAAATCCAGCTCTCGGCCTATACAAGCCTATATAAATGTTCAATACCATTGTATAATACTATTAAAATTTCAAATCCACATCCATTCTCAAAATCGATCGAGGTTTGTACGCGAACTTGGACACGCTCCCCCATATAAAATGCATGCTACCCATATAAAATAATGTTAAGTTTTTTTCTTACTTTTTGATTTTTTTATGTTGTAATATTGTTTATAATCAAAAGTTGACACCCACTACGTTTGCCAGAATTTCAACCGTTTTGCCGTATCTCAAGCCGTTTTCGAGATATAAGCGTTTTTAGATAGTTTTACGGACTTAGACGATTTTTCATGGTAAATTTTATTTGTACCCATATAAAATAATGTTAAATTTTTTTCTTACTTTTTGATTTTTTAAGTTGTAATATTGTTTATAATCAAAAGTTGACACCCACTACGTTTGCCAGAATTTCAACCGTTTTGCCGTATCTCAAGCCGTTTTCGAGATATAAGCGTTTTTAGATAGTTTTACGGACTTAGACGATTTTTCATGGTAAATTTTATTTGTACCCATATAAAATAATGTTAAATTTTTTTCTTACTTTTTGATTTTTTTATGTTGTAATATTGTTTATAATCAAAAGTTTACACCCACTACGTTTGCCAGAATTTCAACCGTTTTGCCGTATCTCAAGCCGTTTTCGAGATATAAGCGTTTTTAGATAGTTTTACGGACTTAGACGATTTTTCATGGTAAATTTTATTTGTACCCATATAAAATAATGTTAAATTTTTTTCTTACTTTTTGATTTTTTTATGTTGTAATATTGTTTATAATCAAAAGTTTACACCCACTACGTTTGCCAGAATTTCAACCGTTTTGCCGTATCTCAAGCCGTTTTCGAGATATAAGCGTTTTTAGATAGTTTTACGGACTTAGACGATTTTTCATGGTAAATTTTATTTGTACCCATATAAAATAATGTTAAATTTTTTTCTTACTTTTTGATTTTTTTATGTTGTAATATTGTTTATAATCAAAAGTTTACACCCACTACGTTTGCCAGAATTTCAACCGTTTTGCCGTATCTCAAGCCGTTTTCGAGATATAAGCGTTTTTAGATAGTTTTACGGACTTAGACGATTTTTCATGGTAAATTTTATTTGTACCCATATAAAATAATGTTAAATTTTTTCTTACTTTTTGATTTTTTTATGTTGTAATATTGTTTATAATCAAAAGTTTACACCCACCACGTTTGCCAGAATTTCAACCGTTTTGCCGTATCTCAAGCCGTTTTCGAGATATAAGCGTTTTTAGATAGTTTTACGGACTTAGACGATTTTTCATGGTAAATTTTATTTGTACCCATATAAAATAATGTTAAATTTTTTTCTTACTTTTTGATTTTTTTATGTTGTAATATTGTTTATAATCAAAAGTTGACACCCACTACGTTTGCCAGAATTTCAACCGTTTTGCCGTATCTCAAGCCGTTTTCGAGATATAAGCGTTTTTAGACAGTTTTACAGACTTAGACGATTTTTCATGGTAAATTTTATTTGTACCCATATAAAATAATGTTAAATTTTTTTCTTACTTTTTGATTTTTTTATGTTGTAATATTGTTTATAATCAAAAGTTGACACCCACTACGTTTGCCAGAATTTCAACCGTTTTGCCGTATCTCAAGCCGTTTTCGATATATAAGCGTTTTTAGATAGTTTTACGGGCACTGCCACAAGGGCCAAGTGAAGCGGTCATGCGACTGGGGAATCCCCAGGTGGTGACGTCACTGGGGACGAGCCTATATATAGAAGTGGCATCTGGGTGATATTTCATTCTCGTGCGTGATGCCGACCTGTCAACACTGCGCTGCCTCGCTCTCCAAGAAGAGCAATTTGGTCCACCACTACAAGCTAGTACATCAAATGAAGGTGAAACTGTGCAAGGTATGTGATTTAATCTGTGATGATAATGTGGTTCTAAAATCGCATATATTACAAATTCATAAGAATTGTAATTTTTGTAAGAAAAATGTGGTTGGTCATTTTAAAAGACATGTCAATTCTTGTAATAATTGTCCATATACAATGATTGAATTTGTTGGTGAATCGATTAGAAATGAACTTAAAAATAATCTTCAGTCTTGTCCTCTGCCGATAAAATGGACTTTAGTAAGGAGAATTAAATTTATAAAATATTCAATGGATCAAAATGGACAATTAGTTAATGAAAAAGAATGTATTGCAGATTTTAGAAGCCTTACCACCTTAACTATTGAGAAAAGAGATTTAATACCCCAAATTGAAAATGCTCTTTTAAAGATTGACGCTTCCATGCACAAATACCAATCTCAGGGCAGTGGATGGATATATGACCATACTAAATATTGGCAGTTGCATGTTTACAAGTATAAACCATTAACTCCAAAGTCATACATTCCCACACCAGAGAGTATTAAATCGAAACATGCAGTTTTAAATATAAAAAATGTTGATAATAAATGCTTCCTTTGGTCAATTTTAGCAGCTTTATATCCACAGAATTCTAATGAACATGCTAATAGAGTCTCTAATTATCTACCCCATGAAAGTCAGTTAAATATGACAAACATAAAGTATCCCGTAAAAATATCTATTATAGATAAATTTGAAAGACAAAATAATATAAGTGTTAATGTATTTGGGGTTGAAGACCAGAAATTCATATATCCATTAAGAACAACCAAACTAAATAGTGATACTCATGTAGATTTATTATTATTACAACAAGGTCGTAAATCACATTACTGTTTAATTCGTGATTTTAATAGGTTAATGTTCCACTCTACAAAAGATAATAATAAGAAGCATTTTTGCAAGTTGTGTTTACAACATTTTTATACTAATGATAAATTAGAACGTCACAAAACATATTGTAAAAACTTTAATGCCCAACGAGTGGAAATGTCTAAACAAGATACATTACAATTTAAAAATTATAAATATCAACTTAAAGCCCCATTTGTGATTTATGCAGATTTTGAATGCTTTATAAACTCTAACAACCATACTCCATCTGGATTTGCATTTGTTGTAGTAAAAGATTCTACAATTATTTCTGAAGAGTTGTATAGTGGCGAAAATGTTATGGACATGTTTTTCAAAAGGTTATTTGAGACTTATGACTTCATTAAAAGTCAAATGGCTATATATATTCCTCTTGTAATGACTCCTGAACAAGAGGCATCTTTCCAAAACTCAACACATTGTCACATTTGTGAAAAGCCCCTATATTTTGATAGGGTGAGAGATCATTGTCATTCAAATGGTCACTACCGTGGAGCTGCCCACAATGATTGTAATTTAAACTATAAAGTAACAAAGAAAATCCCAATATTCTTCCATAACTTAAAAAATTATGATGGACATTTAATAATGCAACATTTGGGAAAGTTTAATAAACGTAAATTAAATTGTATAGCTAAAGATATGGAAAAATATATATCATTCTCTGTAGATGATTTAGTATTTTTAGATTCATACAACTTTCTGTCCCTTCCATTATATAAATTGGCTTCCAATTTAAACACATTTAGATTCATACAAAATCCACTACTACAACGTAAAGGTGTATATCCCTATGAATATATGACGGGACCAGATAAGTTTGCAGAGTCTCTACCTCCAAAAGAAGCATTTTACAGTACTCTTACTAAAGAACATATCTCTCCCAATGAATATGAACATGCTAAAAATGTATGGTCCCATTTTAATATAAATCATTTACAAGAATATCATGATTTATATCTTAAAACAGATGTATTGCTGTTGGCTGATGTGTTTGAGACATTTAGAGACCTGTGTTTAAAGGATTATAAACTTGACCCCGTACATATGTATTCACTTCCAGGACTTACATGGGAGGCCTGTCTTAGAATGACTGGTATAAAATTACAATTATTTCAAGATATTGACATGCATTTGTTCATAGAAAGTGCAATCAGAGGAGGAGTCAGTATGATTTCTACACGTTACGCTAAAGCCAATAATAGATATATGGGCGAACATTATGATCCCAATCAAGAGAGTGTGTATTTAATATATTTAGATTGTAACTCGCTATACTCCACAGCTATGTGCGAGCCACTGCCTGTGGACGAATTCCGTTGGACTAATGAGATAGACTACAAATATAATCAAAATGATGAGTTTGGATACATTTTAGAAGTTGATTTAAAATATGATAAAAGCTTACATGATTTACATAATGACTATCCATTAGCACCTGAGAAAATGAATGGCAAATTAATACCTAATTTAAATGACAAAACTAAATATATTTTACATTATAAAGCATTACAAAAATATGAGGAATTAGGTTTGGTTGTTACAAAATACCATAGAATTTTAAAATTTAGACAATCAAAATGGCTTGCACCCTATATTAATTTTAATATTGAAAAACTAAAATGGGCTAAAAATGATTTTGAAAAAGACTTTTACAAATTGCTAAATAATAGTCTCTTTGGTCGAACAATCATGAACCAACGCAAGTTTCGTGATATATATCTCAAGGATGAGTCACTATTAACAAAATATGTCACTAATCCAAGGTTTGATTGTAGCAAAAAGTTTGATAACAATTTACATGCTATACATTTAAATAAATTAGTTGTAAAGTTTAATAAACCGATATATTTGGGAATGACCATTTTAGATATTAGTAAAGTAATAATGTATGATTTCCACTATAATTATATGTCAAAATTTAAGAATAAAAGATTTCTAATGACAGATACAGATTCTTTAATGTATTCTATTGTTACACAGGATTTTTACAAGGAAATAGAACATGACTTGCACTATTTTGATACATCTGGATATAGTAAAGACCATTTCTTATACTCTGATAAAAATAAAAAAGTCACTGGCAAGTTTAAAGATGAATTAGATGGTCATATTATGTATGAATATTGTGGTTTAAGACCAAAGTTATATTCTTACATTCCTCTAAAATGGTTATATGAAGAAGACAAACAAGCTTTAGAGGTGAAGAAAGCTAAAGGAGCCGATGGTGCCACAGTTAAACATCTCCTCAGACATCAACATTATTTGAACTGCCTTGCAACTGGGCAAGATTACTATGAGAATGTGACAAGGATAAAATCTACAAATCATCATCTTCAAACCTTGACCATGAACAAGAAAGTACTATCCTTTGACGATGACAAGAGGTTTATTCTGGAAGATGGCATCAATACTCTTGCTCTTGGTCATTATAAAATTGATCAAACATGAATTGTATGTGTAGATATATAATAAATACAAATGTTAAAAAACTCCAGTCTTTTATTTATTTACCCTTACCATCCTCTTGATAGAATTGGTCAAACATAAATCTATATTTGCCATTATTCTTTGACCTTTCTTTGTCTATTACGAAAAAGCCATATTTAGTTTTATCCCAACATTGATGACAGAGATGTTTAAATTGGTTAAATGAAAAGTCATTACCAACATGATTGTTATATACATGTTTTAAATTTAAATCATCTTGTTTAAATAATATAAGGAAATTTACATTATCACGTAAATGTTTGTGTACTTTGCTGTAAGATTGACACAAGTAAAAACAGTTAATATTTTTATGTCGACCCATTGAGAAAAATTGTGTAATATTTTGACTATTTATGTCATCAAATACAACAACTGACTGTGATTTTACATCATTTGGTGTGATTTCACAGTCAGTAAACGTGTGTAATTTCACTTCATCACACAAACTAAATATTTCAATTATTTTTTTTATATTTTTCTTGTTCTAAAGATTTAGATATTAAATATAAGTTTGTAAATTTTAATCCTTCCTTTCTTACAATTAAATTATAAATTACAACCGTCTTCCCACTTCCACTTGGACCACAAATAACACATCTAATATTGGTAGGAAATAGACCCAACTTCTTTGGTATATTTTCCTTAGTATGTACTATTCTAAATTTGTGTTTTTGTTGAATAAAAGACATTTTTTATATAATAAAAATGGTAAAAAATGATAATAAGAAAACATGTAAAAAGGGGAAAGGTTTATTCTTAAAACCTTACAGGGGTCGAGGGTTATTAAATACTCTTATAAATAACCTTCCATTTCCACTTCAAATACCATCTTATCAGTACTGTGGACCTGGGACGAATGTACGTGAGAATTTAGCTAAAAATGTACCTCCAAAAAATAAACTAGACTCTTATTGTAAAGAGCATGACATATTCTACATGAATAATCCTGATACCGCTGCTCGGAACAAAGCAGACATGAGATTAGCAGACTTAGCTTGGACTAGAGTAACGGCCAAGGACGCAAATCTTGCTGAAAGAGCAGCTGCTTATGCCGTGACAAATTTGATGAAGGCAAAAGCAAAAATGGGAATGGGATTAAAATTTAATAAAAAAGATGGACAACTACCAGCTGTTAGAGGCCGCAAAAGACGTGCCTCACTTCAGGGGGGTGTACCTAAAAAACGAGCTAAAAAATCTAAAACCAAGAGTAAAAGAGTGCGGAATAGTTAATTTAGATAGCTCATCTGGTACACATTGGACAGCATATCGTAAAAATAAAGATATTGTAATTTATTTTGACCCATTTGGAATCCAACCTCCAAAAGAAGTAATTAAATATTTTGAGGGATATAAAATCTTCTATACAACCGATCAAATACAAGATTTAAATAGTTCCATTTGTGGAATTTTATGTTTATCATTCATAAAAAATATTTCTTTATAAAAATGGATTCATTTACTATAACATTTTCGGGTACAGAGCCAGAGCTAAAGTCAGTGTTCTTTCCTCCCATAGAATTAAATGATGATTATGTAATTGGATTAGTAGATTTTCAAAGTTATAATTCTATATTTAATGTTAAAAAACCTCTAAATACTTTAACATATTACAAAGTAGAGAAAAAAACATTACCAAAGGGAGAGATCTCAGTTGATGATTTAAACCAGTTATTAAATGGTAAACTTAAAGTTATAATAGATAAAAATGGAGAAGCATTAATTAATTCTAAATTCAAACTTTTATTCAAAGGGCTTATTCCAAAATTAAATCAACTTAAAGGCAACAAATTAACCATTGGAGAAGGTGATGATGTTTTCTATTATGACCACAATGCTCCAGTTACAATAGAAATTTCTGAAGGAACATATGAGGTGGTTGAGCTTGCAAAGGAAATTCAAAAGCAAATCCCAGACTTTTTCCTTACAGCTAATAATAAAACTATGAAAGCGACATTACTTTCTAGCCACGTGTTTGATTTTACAAAACCATGTTTAGGGTCTGTTTTATTGGGATTTAAAGGTATTTCTACTCCTGGTGTTCAGTTTGAATCTACAAATAAAATAAACATTAATAATGTAAATGTGATTAGAGTAAAATGTAATATTGCAAACGGGTCCTATTTAAATGGCAACAAATCACACACCATACATAGCTTTTATCCAGAAGCTCCTCCTGGCTACAAAATTATTGAAGTTCCAAGAAATATTATATATTTTCCTGTAAATAAGAGAAGTTTAGATGTTGTCAGTATTACATTTGCCGATCAGCATGACAAAGCAATTGACTTCAATGGAGAAGAAACTACAATTACTTGTCATATAAAAAAGATATGAGAATTTATAAGAATTTATCTATAAGTGTACAAAATGCTAGGTTCCTAAAGTCAATAGGACTAAAGTTAAAATTTTCTATTAATAAAAATGGAAGATTTTCTAGACGTTACAGGGAAATCCCAATTCGACGATAGTGTGGTTAAAATTACAAATCACTCCTATGTTCCCCACAACACTTTAGCAATAAATAATTCTGATGAAATTCGAATATGTATTAATAATCAAGATTTGCTAACTCTCCCATGTAGAAGTTATCTGTATATTAAGGGAGAAATTGAGAATCATGATAAAGGTCATTTTATAAATAATGCATTTGCGTTCTTATTTGATGAAATTAGATACGAAGTCGCAGGTAAAGAAATAGACATTGTAAGAAACCCAGGAATTTCTAGTCTCATGAAAATATTGAGCTCTTACAATAAAACAACTAAATTGTCAAATGTAGCATTTGATTCTGACACAAATTTAAAAGAGTTCCATAAAGGTGGCAAGTTTAGTACATGTTTGCCATTAGAGCTGTTAATGGGTGTATTCGAGGATTTTAATAAGGTATTAGTAAATGTCAAACAAGAATTGGTATTGAAAAGATCCAAAAATGATTTAAATTGTATATTAACAACCACTAGTGCTCCAGCCAGTGGCACTGCTGATATGATTCCCAAAATTACACTTAACTCAATTCAATGGGTTATGCCACATGTAATACCATCAGATGGGGAGAAGTTACAATTACAAAAGATGTTATTGCAAAATAAAAATTTGCAAATTGCATTTAGAAGTTTAGAGCTGCATGAACTTCCATCATATCCCAATACCACAAGACATACATGGTCAGTAAAGACATCTTCAAGTTTGGAGAAGCCTAGGTATATTATATTTGGTTTCCAAACAGCTAGGGATAATAGTGCACGAAAAAGAACTGATGAATTTGATCACTGTAAATTAAAAAATCTCAAAGTATTTCTAAACTCTGAATATTATCCTTATAGTGATTTAAATCTCGACTTTGAAAATGGAGATGTCTCTAAAGCTTATGAGATGTTTATGAGGTTTAGAGAGACTTACTATAATACTATCCCAGATCCTATGATTAGTAGGGCTGAGTTTATGAAGAAATATCCACTAATTGTAATAGACTGTTCTAGACAGAACGAAACAGTGAAGGAAGGAATTGTTGATATTAAATTAGAGATTGAAACTGCAGAAAATGTGCCAGCAAATACATCTGCATATTGTTTGATAATACACGATAAAGTGTTTGAGTATAATCCTTTGTCAAATGAGATAAATAAAATGTAAATAAAAGATGAAAAACATTCAACAAGAATTGGTTGACTCTGCAAATCAAATACGAGAGAAATATAGAGCTTTAAAACATGGCAAGTTTCTAGAGGCTGAAGAGAGGTTCCAAACATTCCAACCTTTAATAGAGCCATTACAAGAATTAAGAAAAATCGCCAAAACAGAGAGACCTCGAATGGAGATTCTCCCAATGACTCCATCTAGAATATCAATGATACCAAGATTACAACCATTACAACCATCCACCCCACAGAAATTAGATTTTGGTCTTTTAGCATCAGACTATTTAGGAAATTACCTCAGTAAAAGTAGTATGACAGACACTACATATGGTATTAGACGAGAAGCAAATAAATTTTTTATTGGAAATAAGGAAGTTGATATTGCCAATGATGATGTTACAGTTGAAAATAAGACTTACAAGGGGACAAGAGGCTTGTGGCAGTTGTTAACTTTAAAAGAACCTGAGGATTATACTCCGTCTGATTTGCAAAATTATAAAGAAATTTTGGAAGCTACAAATGGACATTTAAAGAGTTACAAAGATGGTGCACCAATTTCAAGTAATAGACATACTAAATATCTTAATATAATTAAACCTCTATTTAAATCTGTTGGTGAAGGTTTGAGACAAGTGACTGGTAATAAAATAGACTATATTTATTGGGATGATCCTAATGAGCTTGTAGATAGGTTAAGACTTCTTTGGCTAAGTCGCCAAGCCGGTAACTCAGGAGTGGATAATGAAATAGATTCCATTATTGAGGAATTGAGAGAAAGTGGTATTATTTATTAAATAAAAATATGTTTATAGATAAATTTTATCGTTTATATAATCCATATAATAAGCCTGCAGAACCCAGGGCTAGTCATGAACCTACTTTAAATTTAAAAGACGATAGTTGGAATTGTTTAAACCGTAAAATTGGTAATGTTAAAGATGGGGAGATTGTAGATGATGTATCAACTTTGGGACAGACATTAACTAGAAAAGGTGATGTCTTTTTACAAGGTAAAACTAAATATGAGTTTTTAGAATCTAAGAATAAAAATTGGAATGCTAAAAAACAGAAAATTACTAATGTGGAAAAGGGTGAAAGTTTAGATGATGTGCCCACTTTACAACAGACTTTAATACGAAAAGAAGATGGTAAATTTGTACAAGACGATAATAATTATGAATTTTTAGAATCAGAGAATGGTGTTTGGAATGCTAAGAAACAGAAACTTAGCGATTTAATGGAAGGTACAGATAGTAAAGATGCTGTGAATGTTTCACAAGTTCCAAAAATGGAAGCAGGCTATTGGGATTTTAATAATAAAAGGTTAGTATGTGTTAAACCTGCCATTGATGACACTGACTGTGTTACAAAAGAACAGACTATAACTTTTGATAAAAAAGAAAAATGTTGGGATGCCAAAAAACAATATATAAGAAATCTACCAATGGGGGAATATTTAGATGATATTTGTTTAATGTCACAAGCTATGTATTATGACGGATCAAAATTTGTATATGCAGGAAGAAAATTTAATTTGATGGAATACAATCCTGATTTATTAGTTGCCGACCCTACATCTTTGAGCGGATTTAAGTATATAGATAATAGACCATATATACCAGAAAACTATGTATTTAAAAGAATGGAAGATAATCTATTGATTGGGGCTAATGGTAATATATTTACAGTACAAGGAAAGAATGATGTTATAAAAAATGAATGAAATTGCATACGAACTTCATAAGCCTGCAAGAAAGAATTTCATTAGAAGGTCTTTTAAAGTATAAGGTATAAACGAAACTGTACAAATAGATTTAATTGATATGCAAAACTATGCTAGAGAGAATTCTGGCAATAAATATATTTTAACTTTAATAGATACATTTTCTAAAAAAGCTTATGCTGCTCCGCTAAAAAATAAGACAGGGTTGGTGGTTACAGAAGCCATTAAAACCATTCTACCCAAGGGGGTTAAAAACATTCAATCCGACAATGGAAAAGAATTTTTTAATCAATATTTTACCAAACTAATGAAAAAATTAAATATTAATCACTATCACACATTTTCTACAACTAAGGCTGCAATTGTAGAGAGGTTTCAGAGAACTTTAAAGAATTGGTTATATAGAGAATTTAGTGCTCAGGGGAGTTATAAATGGTTGGATTTACTTCCAAAGTTAATTCGAAAATATAATAATAAGGTGCATAGATCTATAGGAATGAAGCCTAACCAAGTGAATATTAAGAACAGTAAATATGTGCATGAGAGGTTGACTTCTAAAGTAGTGCAAGTTAAAAAGGCAAGATATAAGGTAGGTGATAGTGTGAGAATTTCCAAGTATAAACATGTTTTTAGTAAAGGATATACCCCAAATTGGACAGGGGAGCTATTTACAATAGCAGAAGTAAAGAATACAAAGCCCGTGACTTATATCTTGAAAGATGAAAATGGTAATATAATCAGGGGAGGCTTCTATACAGAGGAGTTGTTAAAAACCAAGTATAAAGACATGTATTTGATAGAAAAGGTTATTAGGAGAAAAGGTGATTTATTATATGTCAAATGGCTTGGGTTCCCAAGTAGCCAGAATTCATGGATTTCCACTAAGGATGTCCAAGGGAGCGCGCCATGAGCCGGGAGCACGCCCGAGTTCGCGTACAAACCTCGCACTGTCAAGTTGATGATTTTGAGAATGGATGTGGATTTGAAATTTTAATAGTATTATACAATGGTATTGAACATTTATATAGGCTTGTATAGGCCGAGAGCTGGATTTTTAAAAAAGTGGTCAAAAAAAGCTCACCATGTTATTCTTATGGGGAAAACGTGCCTAAAGTGGCGTTAAACCCGTATATTGCCTCTACTAGAGGGTAACCCATTATGAAATTTTAATATTTAATTTTTGGCACGGTGTATCAATAAAAAAAAATTGTAATGAAATAACATTTTTTTTTTAGATTAAAATAACTTATATTTTTCTTTAGGACAACCTCTAAATTTAATTTTGTACTGGTGTATTTCAATATAGGTATTGAGCTACGAAAGCGGTTAATGATTTCAAATTGACCCGGAGGTCCAGGCAGTTATAGCCAAGTACTCGATAAAAGTACCCAAGCGGGCCCTAACTGCCTGTGGGTTCTGTACTAATTAATTGATGCTCTTCCTAACCCAGCATCTTACTTAAACCAATTAAATACACTAGTAACTATTTATTTAAATGTAAATTTTTTCATCGAGTCAATAGTATTCATAGATTGTGTAGCAATTGCGTAGACATTTTTTTCATCGTGTCAATAATATTCATAGATTGTGTAGCAAGTGCGTAAACCCATACTCACGTCGTATTAAAACTGGTTTGTTATGATATAATGTAACATTTTGTAATTTAAAAATTGACTGAACGTTTGTACTAGAGTGTCTAAGTAACTGAAGTCCCAGATTCAAATGCCAATCCCTGGATGGCTTTAATTATTTTACAATAAAGCAACCTGGTAGATCAGTTCGACTCATTTGGTAAACTAAAAAGTATTTATGTATCTCAGGTGACAAGAATACTCTATGTGTTGGAGAACTCTCCTTACAGTAATAAGTGGGAAGTACAGAAGTAAGTAATAGTTTGTCGATAGATACTGCTTCCATCAGACTAATATCATATCCCTTCATCAATCCACAGCTGGGACAAACCACGTGATCGTAGCAGACTAGGTATAGCGGGAACATGTGCCTCGCGTGGGCCCATTTGTTCACATTTGTAGCCCAATTAGTTCTGCCTAAGTCGTAATTGGGAACAGCGTGTGACAGAAATCAATCCGAGCTGCTTGTGACATATACCCAGACTGTGTGACATATACCCAGACAGTGTGAAATATACCCAGACTGTACTAGAGTGACGTGTCAAGTAAAGATCACAAGAGACATGACTGATGGATGGGGAAATTGGACGGAATAAGTTTGATCTGTAACAATGTTTGTTTAAAAGTATGGGAACTAATTTACTTGTTTGAATACGAACGAAATTATATTAAAATAACATGATAAATGATATGTATTGGCCCATTTTATATGGCTGAAGTTCACTAGATTTGTTTAATAAACTGATGTATTTACCTTTTATGGGAAAATAGAGCTGTAAAGAGAAATTCCCAAAACCCTCCTTTTTGTAGCATATAGGTACAACCATACATTAGATAATTTCTTCAAATGATGTAAGCAAAGGTACAATTTAAATATAAAATTTCTAATTAACTAATCAACTAAGGAGTCTGACTTTCAATCAAAAATATAATTATTTGAATTCAATGATGTTAAGCATGCAGAAAATACAGATACATAAGCTTGATGTAAAGGATTTTCTAATTTTCTAACAAGATATTGACAGAAAAGAACATTGCATGAGATAATTACTGTTATTGAGAGCTGTAAAGATGATAGACTACTGTGGGTTCTGGCATAAGCAGAGCACTTTTAAAAATTAGTTTCTACGAACGACAGTAACTTTAACTGCGGTAAAATATTAGTACCTAGTTCGCTATCATTGGCTGCATCGGCCAACAAAACTTCAGGTCTCAAGACTCAAAACCGAATTCGGTTAATCGCCAATGGATTTTAACTATGCAACAGTGCCGTCTGTATTTTAGAATGTATCCTTGAACCATTGGTGAATTTATATTTGCTTGTATTGAGTCTACTTATCAGCATATCTAAAGCGTAGGTCATCTTTTGTAAAGCGTAGGTCAGCTTATTTAAAACGTAGGGCAGCATATCTGAAACGTAGGCCATCCTAGGTAAAGCGTAATTTAAATAGACTGACCTACGTTTTAGATAGGCTGACCTACGTTTTAAATAGGCTGACCTACGCTTTAGATAGGACGACCTACGCTTTAGATAGGATGACCACGCTTTTTAAAGAACCCTAAAACCCTTTAAAATCCATATCATAACTAACATTAATATCTTGAATATTAAGTCAAAAGTACTATTATTGTACGAATCCTTCATACTTACAAGTAATCAAATAGAACATTCAATAAATGAAAAAATAAAATCGTCCTGTAAAAGCCATTTTACACAGAATTCTGACTAAAAGTAGGGGTTGTTTTTACTATTTGTTTTGTTTTAAAAGGTTTTGATACAAATATCAAAAAGGCGAATGAAAAATAAATAATTTTGGGCAGTTACTATCTCAGACGGTTGATCGGTTGATTGCTGTATATAAACGTCAAGCTATGAACTACCGTAGCGTTGCCGGCTGGAGGTTGAACGATCCGTTTTACTGCGGAGAAAGTAATTTGTACTGTCGTTCTCAATGCAGTTTTACGACAAGTTCACGATTAATTAAGGCGAACTTGAACATGTGTTTCTCAAATAAACGGATTTGGCCTTTTATGTTCTATGTGCAATTTCATTCGGAGACTTGCCTTTATGTGTTGTGTTTTTGAGTAGGTAGGCTGAAATGAAAAATTATCGAAGTGCATGATTTATAGTAACGTTAGTTTAGTGAAACAAATTTCTAGCTGGTGATATACCTATATACTTTTCTGGTACTTCTAACGGAAATTAAGACACAGTATGTCTACGGTATAGTAAGAGTCATCATTTCTTAAAGTGTATTTGACTACAGTCTGTAATTTTTTATGTTTTGCTAAGATTTAAAATTACAGTATGCAATACCAGTAAGTTATTGGTTTCACATCAATACATTTACTGTACAACGACAGGTTGCAACCATCGAAGGTTGCAACTTCGCATTCATTTAGATAGATAATTCGTACAAAAAATATACTTCTCAAAATTCATTTTGGGATTTGTCACATTTATAAAGCCTTTAAATATTTATTTTATTGTTTTGGACCTGCAGCCCTACTGTAAGTTGATAGTATAAAAAATATAGTTGATATAAAACTAGAAGTCTTAAGAATCAAACAAATAATAAGATGGATTAAAATCTTAAACACGTTATTTACATACCGCTTCATCAGTTTGATGTAAGATATTCAGGCTTAAAAAAAGTAAACCATAATGCAGCATCATCGCATAGCAAGAATTTGATCGATTGTGATATCATTACTATTAAGGTGATGTCATGACTGGGACGGGTGGCGTCGTCCTGTAATACAGCTACTAGGAGGTCATGAATTGTGGATATTTATAGGCATGCACTGTGGATGCGATACTCCCTGGTGTGGATTTACGTCCGCACGAGTGAGTACTACGACTGACCGCAGTACGATCCTGATAATTAGACCAATTCGTATATACCAGGGATAAATGTGGTTCGGCTTTCACTATAAACTGTAGGTCCCTTAGTTACCATTAGCTGTATGGGCTATTAATTAACAGCTGTGTCTAAGGAATGTCGGCCTTAGTCACTAACAAGACTACAAAATCGCGCCACTCATCCTACACTCATCTCCATTCATACTTGGCTATATACCTACTATGTATGGTCGCCATTTCGTTGGACAGTATTAACAGTATGATTTTTTTGGTGTCATTTTAAACTATAAAAAAAAACTTTAACAACATTTGTATTTTAAAACATGGTTGAAGGACAGCTGCATTCAATAAAATTACGAAAACTGTACACATAATTTGGCTTGTTTTCAAAGTACGACTGAACCCAACCCTCCAAACAGTTACGAAAAAACACACTAAACCCTTTTCTACTTAAAAGTGACATGAAAAATAAATGACAAAGATTTAAAAAAGTAAAGATATACAAATCCTGGCGAGGTTCGACCTACTTCCTTACTGCTGCTGAAAACTAACAATTAGTTCTGGTCAATAAGGTTTTATTGCTTAACTTCTACTTCAGTACAGCGACCAACAGCTCGAGTGAAAGTGATGGCAATAATTACTTTTCTGGCGAAGAATAAACTAGCTTTTTTTCCTGTACGGTACACTAAATGGAAGTTCTTCCGGACAGTTTAACAAAAAGTATAGTGACATATTTTGGCAAAATAGTTTAACCAATTTGATGCTAGGCAATGATTTAAAATATGTAAAGATGTACTTTATGTTTAGGATTAGAAATAGAGATGTTTAACAATTTATACATTCTTTAATAATAAAATAAATGGCGTATTACTCTTTACTTAACCGATATTGGGCATTAAAAATAACTTACATGAAACCATGGCATTCGCAGAACCGACTTCCACAAGTCCTACGTTTTTGCACACCGGTGGCCCTGTCAGTTTTTATCACAATCAATCCATCGACAGTCGCCGATTCGAGGGTCCACATTAATTCACCTTCTTCAAGATTCGGACATTTGCATTGCAAACCTATGGCAGCGTCTGTACTGATCTTTACGACTGGGCCTGGTTTGAGAATGCGTCTTCGAGACAGGTGAATTCACATTCACTCGAAAACATAAATTCACCTTGTCAAGTTAAGGTATTCGGCAAAAAAGCTGCTATTTCAGTACACTTGTAAATCAAAGCGGTGGTTGAACCCACTGTAGTAGATTTATTGGAGTAAATTTAATAAATTCTGATAAAGCTTGTTTTACATGAAGAAGTAATTTTTCTGATGAAGAATTTGTTAATATTCGTAGTTGTATATTGTGTACAGTGACGTTTTATATGAGTCGTTTGTTAAATGAACCACTTTAGGAGGAATTTTGTGTGATTCGATAGTAGTAAATTCTGGCACACAAACGTTTTCTTTCAGTTGTTGTGGTATTTCTTGATGAAGAAGGCTTTCCATAGTAGTAAACGGAGACAAAATATTGTTTTTATCTACATCCTATATTATGGGGCCAATTAAAGAAAATAATTATTACAAAAAATCTTCAAGTGTAAAAAAACATTATTCGAACATTTTATGTAAGCAACAAAATACCATGTCCAAACTTTCCATAGTGTGTTTTTATGAAAGTCGCCTCTTTACATAGCTCATAGTATTCTGACTCGAAATATTTAACAGGAAGGTATTTTCTTGATCTAACTACTGGTTACTCGTTTTGTTGTTGTTTTTTTTTTTTTAGAATTTCATATAACATTTTATAACGAATGAACCAGTGGATATTTTAAAATTGCTGCGTATTTTCAAATGGCATAACTTTTTTATTTCAATAACTATCTACAAATAAAAAAGGAAAACTGAGTAATTTTCTAAACATATTTTACAAACTTACGATTTTGACTCTCGCTATGTGTTATAAATGACTCATAGAAAATAAAATACATCACTCAAGCAATATTTCTACCTTCTTGTTGCAGTGTATTTCTGAAGTGGTCACAAGCACCGTACTGACATAGCAATAACAATTTAATCCTAGATTTGATCGGTGAAGCCATCGAAGCGTGCACGGACTGAGCCAGGTACTCTACCAGATATGGTAAGACCAGTCTGTAGACAGACAGACAGATAATTAATTTGATGTAATCTTTCTAGTTGAACGGCCTGAGGTTTATATGGATTGTTGGCACAAGTGTTAAATAGGTTGTTATGTAAACACTAGCCATATCCTTATTTTGTACACTTGAAAAAGTGGTTTCATTGAGTTGAACTATTTAATAGTCTTTTGATGTCGCTATAGTTCAAACGAAAAAAATAAGGCGTATAAAATGTTTACTAGTTGAGCGGAACGAAGCTAAGCGAGCGAAGCTCTTATACTACACTCCTGCTTTTGTTTTACAAACACTCCGGTACTTATGGATTAAACGGAGGCCACATTTTGTCAGCGCGCTGCGGCGGTTATGTTAGGTTGGGTTATTGTAAATATTATGTGTGTAGGACTTTCCTCGCTTCGTTATGAATCGAACGATACCAGACGAGTACTTTCTATTATGATAACCCAACCTAACATAACCGCCGCAGCGTGCTGACAAAATGTGGCCTCCGTTTAATCCATAAGTACCAATACGCCTCCTGAACGGCCTGAAGCGATCTGCACGAAATTTAGTACAGTCATAGTAATCAACCATGGGAAGGTATAAATCTGAAATGGTACAAATCGGACCACAGGGCTTTTCCCTACGTGAATTTAAACTTTTAGAAATTTAACATGGGCCTTATGGATTAGTTGGTTGTCATGGCATTATTTGCGAGATGGCAATAAAAAGGTAAACAAGAGCCAAAACATATGTTAGTCAACGAATCATCTAAAATAGCTCATTACAAACCGTACAGAGAAAAAGAGAAGAACAATCGGATTAATATCATCAAGCATACTTTACAACAAAATGAATAATCAATAATGAGGGTCGCCGGAATTAGGCTGACGCACCATTGACTTTAAATACTTACTCCAAATAGCCTTTACATTTATGTGAACCAAATATAGGCCTACCATTGCGTTTGAATACTGTAAAAGACTTCCAATTTATGTGAGCAAGACGTACCATTAATGTACACTTTGAATATGTACTGCAATTCCTATTTGCAGTCTGCAAACATTAAAATTTAATCTGAAAATAGGAGTTCCATTAATGTGAACCAAATATAACATTGAGTTACGATACTGCAAGTAGACAATTCGTTTACTTGAACCCAACGTATCGTTGGTATGAATACTGCAAATGTACATTCCATTTAAGTGAAGCAAAAGTTAGCCTACCATAGACTTTGGATAGTGCAATTAGGCATTGTATTTATGTGAACCAAATAAATTGACCATTGATTTAAAATAGGCTACTGCAAGTAGACTATTCATTTACATGAACCAAATGTACCATTAAGTTTGGATACGGCAAGTAAACAATCCGTTTACGTGAACCAGACGTATCATTGACTTTAGAATCTGTAAATAGGCATACCATTTGTGCGAACCAAATATATCATTGGCATGGGATACTACAAGTAGACGTTTAATTTATGAGAACCAGATGAAACATAGAATTTGGTTATACTTGTACTTACTATAGGTTCCTGCAAGTAGACAATTCATTCACTTCCCGACTTATAATTGACTTTGGATACCTACTGCAAATAGGAATTCTATTTAAAATGCAAACCAAATATATCATTGTCATAGAATGAATATGCTAGCTCCGCTCAATATTGCAAGCAGACAACTGTATTGTACACCTAGTTTATTGTAGAGCTGGTATCTGTTAGAGTCTAACGCAGATCGCACAAAAACAATCCTACAAACTTACTCAGCTCGATTTAAGATAAATCATTAACACAACACAGGTCAATACTTCTTCTATTAGTTGTATATACTTCTTCTCCTCGGGCTAGCCCCAATGTTTGGTGGTAGAGTTTTTGGAAGTAATTATTGATAAGTGACAAAGATTAAAAAATAAACCCCTATGTTTTACCACAGACTATGGACCATTAATGAGTCTGAGGTTTTACATTTCGATTAAGTACTTAGTTTGTAAATGTATATTCGACATTTTATAATCAATGGTGGGCATATAACCTTTCATCAGTAGGTTTAAAAAATCACGTCATTCCCTTATGAGTCTTTAACCCATTGCGTAAAGAAACCAGTAATGTATTAGACAATATCTTGATCAAATTGAAAAACCAAACCCATAAATTTTGACCTACCATTGACAGAGGAACATATGGGACTGAATAAATGATACTTAGCAAGTTTTATTGGCTAAACATTGTTGCATAATCATTATCATTCTACTCTAGTAATCAGAGGATTGCCGGTTCGATCCTGTGAAAATTAGTAGCAAACTTGTCCCAGTCGTCCTAACAATTTGTATACATGGTCCTGCCTAAAAATAGTTGATATTGGCTACAAAGCCACACAAGATATATCTTAAAGTTCGCAATATTGTGTTCAGCTCTCAATAAAAATTATGATGATGATAATGATCATAATCAGGATATGAGATATTTATCTGCGAAATATAACTACTACGTGACTTTAAAACAACTTTATGATGATCAAATGCATTTAAGTTGCTAACTTTGAACGGAAATCAACTTACAATGTAAAGCAAAAACATTGGTTTAAACCAAATCAGCGAGGCAACTTAAACCAAACAACGGTAACTAGTTGTTCAATGATACTTGAATGCAACATCCAAGTATTGTTGGATGTCGATGATGCTATTCGTAGTTATCGATTGCTTGTTCTGTAGTTTGTGGCTTTGTGCTTTCCGTCATATAATGTAGTGTAGAACATGAACCTGTTTCACTAGTTATACAAAACAGACATAATTTGTTATGTTATTTACCTGATTAGATTCTTCTAAAAGATTTCCTTCTAGTTTAGAGATCAAAATATTGTCCTCTGGAAGATTATTTTTTGCTGATTAGTTATTTAAATTCAATTTAGTTATTTCATCTCTAGGGGCCAAAGTGTATGGTTTTAAAATGGCCTCAAATTAAATAACGACCTTTTGGACCTGGGTCATAGACACATATTTGGTTGTGTGATGGTATATTTTTAAGCTAATTCAGAAAATATAAACTTTGTTTATACCTTTTTCAGTCACCGCTCAAATTGACTTTCTTCTTAATATGGTGATGTTACAGAAGAATAGAAGGATGTTAAAATCAGCGTTCAACCAATACAGAGTGATTATAACCAACATTTCAACCATTGTATTTGTGCCATTTCAATGATTGTGTTAATAGATACATAAGCGTTTAGCGAATTTCTCTTTAGGGAAGTAGCTATTACCGTAGATGGCACGGTAAGACCTAAGCCCGGGATCGATTTACTTTTTCATTTTGATGTCACCAGATGCCAAAAACACCATTCGTTCTAATCTTTATATATGTATATAATGTGTGTCCGTGAACGCGATATCTTGAGTAATTTTCGTCCGATTTTAATGAAATTTGGTTTGGAGGTGTAAGGAAGGATAAACTTGGATGTGTTTGTTAACCAGCAAGATCGGATCATGGGAATAAGTTTTTACGGGGGGTTTTATGGGGGAAAAAATTGGGTTTTCTAATTTTTCACCCTTAAAACATAAAATTTCCCAATTTCTCTCTAGACATTTTTAAAAAGCTTTATAAAACAAATAATTTAGTATATCAAAGAGATTTTGTTCGGTTATTGGCAATGGAGAAAATTAAAAAAAAATTGTAAATTTAAAATGTCCATGTTATTCTTGTGGAGAATGTTGTAAATAGTTGTAGTTTACTTGTTTATGGATATATTTTGATCAAACTTCTCAAATTTATTTATTTAATTCTAAGGTATTAATATTTGACTAAAAACCACACTTTATTAGTTTCCTTGTAGCAGTAATAAGTTAATACTTGTAAACCTAATATTATTTAAAAAGATTTAATTGAAAATCAATTCTGACAAATGGAAAATCGCTTAGTCTGCAGGTTTGATGTGGTTTGGCGTTGTTTATATATGTCAAATTTGGATTGATTTTGGTAGATTGAATAGTATTCAAAATAAAGTATGTCATATTAGGGGATGGGTGAGGTTTAAAAGTTGTATTGATGTTGTTCTTGTTAATGTTGTTAAGTATTATGTCTAAGCACAAACAAGGGAATGAGTTTGGAACTAAGTGACCAGAACTGAACAGTCAATTTATTATTAAGAGTCAATTTATTAATAATTTATTAAGTGTTACAAACCTCCCAAATTTATCTTTCATTTTAGCTATGTAAACATTTAGCTGCCGAAGTTCAATGAGTCACGTACCTGCTCAGTGAAATATTTATCATTGCTGTAAATGAATAACGATTTGCAAAACATAAATACTTACCACTCAGAAACTGTAGCACTGCGTAAATATTCTTCAATATCACTGGTTTGACATGTTATTTATAAATGAAGCACGTTTTCATCGGTTTAATAAATTACAATTCAAATATCGATATTTTCAAATTATATAAGTTTATATAGGTACTCAACCACATTTAAAATACTTCTGTCTCTCCATCTTAATTTTTACATGTTTTAAGCCCTCGTTATAATCAAATTAGCTAAAATTATTATAAACCATTTCAAAAATCAATGTTAATGTCAAAAACAAAAGTAGAATTAAACGACATTTGGAACCAAGCTCTCTGATTGGTTCACTGATCAGTAAAAGCACGCTTAAGCTCCCCCAACAAGAGTCAGAGTCTAAAACATTAGTCTTGCCTAATTAATTAATCTGATTAGCTTTTGCCACTAACCGCTTTTATGAGCCTGTGCGACCTTTATCCTGTCTCAACGGCTGAGTGGAAATTCAATCAGACTTGCTGTGGTTGTTTCAAAGCAAACAGATTCAGATTAAGCTGGTACAATAATTTATTTAAAATAATAAAAAAGTATTTCCTTTTGTTGAAGTGGATTAAGTTGGACCTTGAACAGAAGGGATTCTTAGTAATGTGTGACAACAGTAGCACTAATGAGTGATTAAAAAACAAAATTGACACAATATCTCTCTTGAAAATAAGTAAAAAACAACACAAACTTAATTGAAACTATTTTATATATTGAACATTCATGCACTTATACACTATTGTGCAAAATTATGATGTTACTCATAAATATCTCTTTGTATAATATGAGATTGTCCTAGAAAAGCTAATACGTTTTTATGGTTCAGTTATTATTTGATAAAATTTACGGATATTTAAGAATTCATTAAGGAAAAATGATTTTAAAAGAAAGTCTTCACTATGAAATAATATAATGATACATTTGTAAGCAAAACATAAATAAAACCCTTTGGTGTTTTAAGCTTAAGGTATCTAAACTATAGGTATTGTGCTTACACGAATTGCACAAATTGGCTACTAGTAATTTATGAGAAAATCAATCACTAAACTCAAATAAAAGTCTATTGAACTATCATCAATCAATATGGCCCAATATAGGCCACCAACTAAACCAATTTAGCAAGGTTTATCATTCAATTAGCAAATACAGTACTAGAATCATAACCTAATGTAGCTAAAAGGTACTCTCTACCAAAGGTGTGTAAAATGAAAGGGTGGGCATCAAGGGTATTTTTCAGTGTGGAGTGGGGGAGGGTGCATTGTTGTCAAGTGCAGCATATCAGATGATTGTAGACAATCAGCTGTTCCCCTCCCCCCACTATTTCCCTCCCTGCAACGCCTGGGTTGAACGCATTGTTGTGTTTCTGTTTCGTTTCAGTCTGTTTCGCGCGCGTCCGTCGAATGTATCGTGTTCCTCTTGTGAATGTGCGACTGTGAACATGTGATAGTGGAATATTAATATTGTGGAGACTTCCGGTTTTGTTTTTATTTGGTAAGTTTATGAAGGCTAATTAATTTCGTGTAGGCCTACGTTGTGTTCTTATTTTTTTATAGTAGTATATGAATAATAAAATTTTTACTAATCTTTATATATTTTTCTGGTGAAAATAATGTAGGTAATACTAATTTAAAGAACCCTAACCATTATAATAACTTTGTAAAATAATTTCTTGGTTTGTAAAAAATTGGCAAAACATAAACCTAGTCCACTTCTACGACTAAAATAAAGTTAAAGTTTTACTGTATTTAATTTTCAATTATAGTTAGTATTTTAAATTACTGGAGGGTAAACAAAATGTTCTTAATGGTCACAGCATATTTTTACATTGGGTTCATTTGAAACATGTTTTAAGATGTGCTTTTACTAATTCCAATAACAATAAACATTAGCTGGAAATAATTATTTTTACTTATTTTTTTATCAAAGGGGCTGCAAACAGTCATTTCATAATGTTTGTTGTATTCTGATACATAGTTATAGCATAGATAAAGTACGCTACTGTAATAAAGATAATAAAATTATAATATAATATATTATAGTACAATATAATATAATTATATTATAGTACTTCATCTATGGTTATTGTATAAATAAGCTGTATGTTATTGTGAAGTTGTTGGGGTACGTCAGCCTACGGATAAGAGTGAAATCTAATCAACTTATCTTATTGTTACACATTATTAATGTCTCTACATTGGATTAAATATAGGTACTATTCATTTTAGTGGGCCTTGAAATAAATGTTGGTTCCTAGATCTAGATTGGTTTCGCCATATCCAAGTACTAGTTTGTCCAAACTGTTGTTGGTTTAACTAGGCATTTATTTGCTTTAAAATACTACACACAGATTGGTTTAATCGATCAATAAATTTATTGAGATAAGACGCAAATTGGGTGCGTATTTTAACCCAAAAATGAGTGAAAGCAGTGTGGAGAATGGTGTGTAATGATCTGTGTAGCTTTGTAGTTGCTACTGATAGCTGTTTCTAGTCAGGATAATTTATTGAAACCCCATTGATCAGGGACAGCTGGGTCCAGTTTTGAGCCATCAAAAAGCCATCACCTACTGACTTTTCTCAGGATCGAACTAGCGCCCTTTTGATAGTTTGACAAGCACTACAACCACTCAGCTACCCTGCCAGTTTCTAATGCTAACTTATTGATTTCGTTAACTGTTTTATTACAGACTTAATGACTCACCAGGTTTTTATTAGTCCTATTTAACTCCAATTGTAAGTTGTTTATAGTAATTTCTTTCATTAACAATTGATTCTTTACTAACAATTCTATTAATAATTTAAATACGCCTTTCTAAGGTACAACTTGTTTTCTATTAACTTTCGTCATCTATGACAGTAGAATTTTAGTAACTAAGTAAAGTCACGCACTTTTTATGGAAAGTGGTCCAATTAAATTAAGTGTTTTGTGGATATGCCAGGAATTGAACCCGTCCCTCCCGCACAGAAGTCCGAGACGCTAACCACTGGGCTAGCAACACACTCAACTACTGTTATTGGTTTTACTATAGATTAAAATTTACTAGGTTGGAGTCCACATGCATCTGTGACGTCACGTTTATGGTATAAAATATTTTAATACCCCGTTGTAGGTCAAATCTCACCGACAGTTTCGTTGTTCTTTAACTCACAACGAAACGAAAGGGTCTGTAACAACCGTCTCCCCAGCTCTTGAGCTTGAGGACTACATCATATGACACATGCACACGACGTGTGTGTGCGTGTGTGTGTGTCCATACATTGTGTACTGTGTTTGTGATAAATTGTACACTATTGAGTGGTTCTTTCCTCAGATCTAGGATTTTTAGCGTTGGTTTATTTTGTTATGGGGCTATTTTATAATAGCACTGAAAAGTGAATTAATCTTTATCGAATGAATAGCTTTATGGAATTAATCTTCAGTGTTTTGCTCTTTATTTAGTAGTAAAAGTGATAGTGACTTAATCAATAGTAATAATCAGACGTTAATTGTACTTATTGGAGAAGCAATGGGTAATCTTGTGTTAATTGTTGACAAAAGATCTTTCAGTTAATACATTTCAGGTATGCAGATTTCATTAACTTTTGCTACCGGAAGTGGAAATTTAGCTAGAGCTTATGACTCAGCTACCGTCCTTCGCTCTTTGTAACGTAGACTATTGTGCTTTTTGGTAGAACAACCGGAAAATATTATGCAGAATCAGTATTTGTTTGATTTTCTACGCTTTCCCCTCTAAAATACGAGCCTTGGAATAAAGTCTATTGTGAGATAGATTGACCTTAGTAGATTTTGCATATTGCATCCTTCACTTTGAGTTTTACACTTTTGTTGGATTTTTATTACATTTTAAGGAAAGTTTACAAAAAGTGTTGATAACAATTTAAAAGTCTTCGTGAACTACTGTATCATTGATATCACACCTTGAAACTGTACACAGTTGTATACAAGTTGAACTAAAGCATTACACGAATTAAAACGTTTACTTGATTGCTGATTCTTTAGTATATTGTTTGAAATGAAAAAATCTATTTCCTTGTATTTTAAGAAATATGAAAGTTTAAAGTCGGTTCCGAACCACCTGGATGCCATTAACTATACTTAGGCTACTGCACGTTCAACAAAGAAACTGGATTCAAAAACACACACAGTAAACAAAAGAACTAAATTGATCAACTGAATTTGGAATGGCCAAAATAACTAGAATTTTCTATCAAAAGGAAACCCTTGAAAAATCCAGAAAAAAATTTCAGAATTTCAAAAACATGAAATAAATAAATCCACTCTAATTGCAGTTTCTTGTTTTCATTGCTCAATGCAGATAAAACTAAAAACACGAAATATATTCAAGTATATTTTCTTTACCTACTTGTCACACCAAGTTTTCGTGTTTCCACATCGCGGCTTCTATTTACACACATTGTGAGACAAGGGAGACGAAAGTGAATTTACAATTAACGATGTTTTCAGCGGGAAGTGAAGAACCTGCCCTTCAGCTGTAGACGCCCTCATTACAGATATTAATGAAACAATCCCACTTTTGTCGTCTACCCTCCTATTCATCCCGTTACTTACCTAGGTTTTCAAATGTAATATTCATCTTGGAATGTAATATTCACTTGCGATTCATGTAATTTGACATGAGGGTTTGGTAAAACGTAAATAAAGAGTATTTTTGCAGGGTGTTTGTAATATAGGCCTATAGGTGGATTTTGTTATTAAATCAGACGAAAGCGAAAATGTTGAAATATTATATTTATGACGTTTTGCCTGGTAAGGATTATTATGTAGGCTACACATTTTATATGATTCAATATACAGGGTGATTGAAAAGTCTGGGTACGGCTTAATATTTTGAAAAATATTAAGCCGTACCCAGACTTTTCAATCACCCTGTATATATACTATATCATCTTAGCCCACACATTAACAATAATTGCCATGTAAAAGTTGAGACTGTATGCCGATAGGTTTCTTAGTTGAGCTAAATATTTAGTTCTGCAAGAAAGGAAAACCACACTGATTATATTTGGGATCCTTTGAGACAGGTCTATTGGGCTACCTCTGCCAATCCACATATCTAACAGGCCTACTTTTATTTTCAACAAAATACGAGTAAATAAGTTTATGACCATCCCTGAAACTACGCCTAAATTATTTTCATGATCTTAAGAAATATTAAATACACATTACCAACTTGATTTTGTTTTCATCTTAGCTTTATCTTCTTATTTTTCCCAAGGTTACTAAGAAAGAACCTAGAACGTATTTAGATAAAACAAAATCCCTAATCGTTGGTACAACCGTTTGAACTACTCAATATTTTAAGACAGTGATATTATCAAATCACTGTATTAAAGATGTAAGTTTGGAATAAGATCAGCTTTCAATGGGATCAACCTGATCAAAAGTATTGTAATTACAATAAAATGTTTGCTCAGCTTCTTACATTAAACCAAATTAATTGCTGTTAAAAACACATCAGAATATTTTTCTTGTGCGATACATGAATTGAAAATATTTTAATTTTGGTAATCCGTTAACGTAAATGTTTGTTAAAATAATAAAATATGCAATGATAATAAGCGATCTGAAAAAGAAGTCAGCATTCTTTAAATATTAACGATGCCAAATGGGATCGTTATCCGATGGATTTTACAATAACCATATAAAATATCGCATTGGCAAAAATTGACTTATTTAGGCCTTTCATACAATTTATTCATTGGTTTTAGTTTCTTTATTGTTAGATGAGTTTATTCAATAAACAATAGGTTTAAGTATAATGTATACTATAAGTGACATAATTAATTACATTAAAAGTTTGATTTGAACAATAACCAATTATTGACTTTTGACTTCTTAAGAGGAATAACCTTTACTCAGTTACTTATCCTTTTTATTTATTTATCTTAAATATTTATCATTAATTTTTTACTGATTTTGGCCGAAGCTGGATCTAATTTAGGTCTTTCTTAACACCGTATTCTCTTTTAAGGGTTTCTATATGCTCAGGTGTCCTTGGACCATGGACAGAAAAGATATTTATTACTTTTTTGACTTTGATTGGGTGGTCAATTGTTTGGTTGAGATGTTCCCGTTTAGTGGAAGCAATATGGGGACGCAGTAAATTATCATGGATACCAAAATATTGTTTAATATATTTTAAATACACCTATTTAATTTTAAGCATGTGATATTATATTGCTTGGTCAAGATAAAAACCACATAAGCTGTCAAATTATAGAATGCAAGGGAAAACGTGTTACCCAACACCCCTTAATGTTACACTCTTACCCATTTCAGAAAGTTCGTCACTCAATACCCCAGTCTGAGTCAAAATATGCAACTCCAGTACATGACACTTACTATCTAGTGTAGAATTAAAATACATTTTAAATTAATAATCCGCCCTCACAATTGAAAATTTTGTGCGTAGCCGTACGATTCATTGTTGTAACAAACGAACAAAAGTACATCGTCAGTCAATGTTTATCTGGGAGGAATTGTTTTCCCATCTCGTCGCGTTTGTAGTCAACTGAATGGTGTCTGTAGCGTTGGTCCGGAACATGACTAGCAAACCTTGGTCTATAGTTGGTGCACAGGCTACACGCAGTGCTACTAAATGGCTGTATAGTAATAAGTAAATATGTTTAACCTATAATACATTATTAATTTCTAAAGTTACATGCCAATATTCAGTATTTTCTCAATCGTAAGGTAGTGAAATGTTTTATACACAACTAGTTTTTTAGAGAAAAAAACTAAACACATACATATAAAGTCGATGTTTTGAAGCACGATTATTATCTCCGATTAAAATTCTGACTAATTTCAATGTTTCTCATGTAAATGGTTCAATCGAAAATGTACTCCTGTGATCGAATTTGTTTGGATTTCAGCTAGTTCGAAAACTCACCGATTTAATGCAGAAGTAAATTTGCCATCGACCGATGTATGTACATCTCAATATTTTATTCACTTTATGTAACTATCATTTTGTATTGAAGACCAAATCGGTAATTTGCATCTAAATTCCAAATAGTAATTAGTTATTATCCATACTCAGGTAGCTAGGCTTGTCTTAAATGCTATTTTTAGTGATAACGTTATGTTTAGTGGATCCCCGATACCCTTCCGATCACGTAAATGAAGGGTTTTAATCACAAATCTTAATTTTCGGTAATTTTTTAATCTCATAATAGAATAAACCACAGATTAAAGAGATATAAGAGAGGTCTACTCCATGCATAAACCAAATAGTCAACTTTTTGACGCTAACACAGTGTCAGATGCATCTTCCCCAAGACGCTCTGCGATCGGAGGCATGGATGCAGGCGACTGCAGCGACAGCAAGGTCAGCCGCCTAGTAGCTACTGGTGATAAATAAGCGATGTGAGCTGCTGGTCGATTGTTAGAGTGTCCAGTAACTAACAAGACGATGGCAGCGGCTGCCACCCTAGTGGTAATGAGCTGAATGTATCTCCAGTCGCGAAACCTCTACACCAAATATGGCGAACGCAATACCTTTGTGTCCACTTGTGCAACTGAACTCCTCGAACCTGTGACTCACTTGGGATTGTGATCGAGTAATGTTTTTTTGTAAGGTAGGATGGGTAGTCCTAGTCAAATACTATTAGATTGTAATCTATGGTTGTCTTATTTATAATTCTAGCGATTATGGATTCCCGGCTAAATGCATCTCACACTTTTTAATGTCCTACCTCAACATCTAGGAACAAAAGGCAATAGCTAGTTTACACATTACCTCAAGACAGGCTTAGAGAGTTGCGGCATTTTACAGTCATTGGATTCGAATCCACGATCTCTGCAGTCTACTACTACTTGTGAAGTGGACTAGCTTGCTTCCCTTAGTCTACCTAGTGATGATGAATTTTCGTAGGCGATAAAATATAACGAAAACCGGTGATTTTTCAAAGTAGTGTAGAGAAAAATATATTTTCTCAGATAAACACCTCTTAGGCAGTACTCCTATTCAATACCCCTTACAGACAGCAATTATGTGTAAATACTGTCTGGATAGTCCTAGATAGTATACACTCCCAATCAGTACTCCTAGTTAATATCTATTATATTATTAAAGTGATACAATGAAATTTTATGTAAACGGTTAAGGCCATTTACCAAATAAATATATAGGCGTATGGCACATCAAAATTAAGCTTAGAGTGTGTAGATTTGCCGAAAAGTATTTATATGGACGAACTTCCTGCCCCACAGGCTGATTTCCAAAGGGCTACGCCTGGCATGCTTCCAAAGTTTACATGATTTAATTTAATTCAGTTAATGAAACAGCTGGTCAGTACTGTACCAGCTCAACTGTACTGAGTACAATGACGTGGTGTTTGTTTATTTACCCGAAAAAGATGTTTGTGGCGCTTTATGTAGATTTAGGAGGGTTATGTTTGGTTTTAAAGAAAGGTTGTATTACGTTTTGTAAAGTATTGCTCAAAGTTTCATTTTGTAATTTATATAGTAAGCTAAATGGAAAGAGGCTTGACTTAAGTTGAAGAATACATTATGGTAGAACATGTCATTCGTGAAGCATCCATATGAAGCTATTTATGTTATTGCTACACTAAGGTATGTTGTCATTCTTTTGGATCTATTAACAAAAAAAGTGTAGGGGTTGAAAGTAAGTAGGTTTACACTTTTAAATCAGTTTATATTTTCAAACTAATGTAAATCATAGAGTTGCCGTATTTTAAAACACGTATCAGAATAACTTTAATAGCTCTCTTTTTAGATTTAGCAAAAGCCTTTGACTCTATTGACAGACATAAACTTATCAACAAATTGGAATTTTGTGGACTAGACAAGCTCTCCCTTGACTGGTTTAGAAGTTATTTAGAAGACCGAGTGCAAGTTGTTACAATCGATGGTGTCACAAGTAATAAAAGAAACATTGAATTCGGTGTGGTCCAGGGAAGCAATCTTGGGCCTTTGCTCTTCCTGGTTTATATAAATAATATATCAAAACTAGAAACAAGAAGCAAATTATTCTTGTTTGCAGATGATACGGCAATGGTGACTACAGGCTGCACGTGGGATGAGGTGTATGAGCGGGCATCGTCCGACTTACTTAAGTTGAAAAATTGGTTGGATCATAATTCTTTAACTTTAAACGTATTAAAAACTAAATGTCTTCAAATTTTTTTAAAGAAGGAGAGTGATCCGAGCCCGCGTCATTTACGTTTGCACTCCTGTGGTGATCCGTCGTCACGTGACTGTGATTGTAACGTCATCGAACGTGTGTCACAATACAAATATTTGGGCATAATTATGGACGAAAAATTAAGCTGGGTTCCTCACGTGTGGTATGTCAAGCAGAGGCTTAGAAAATTAGTATATGCATTCGATCAGCTGGGCCAGGTGCTGACGGTGGATCACTGCAGGATGGTGTATTATGCCTATGTGCAGTCGGTGTTACAATACGGTGTCCTGGCATGGGGTGGCGTCTCGTCAGCTGTGTTAGAGCCCTTATTCATCTCACAAAAATCATTGATTAAAAAAATTCTTAAAAAACCTTTCCGTTACTCAACAGACCAGCTTTTCCTTGACTTTCCAGTACTAAACGTCAGACAGCTTTTCATAAGAACATTATTATTATTCATTAAATCCAATAAAGAACAAATATTTTCTGAGATTCACCATAGGTACCCTACAAGAAATCGTTTAAACTTTGGCTTCAGTTGCCCAAAATCTATTCTTACGACCACTAACAAAAATTCATTTTATATTGCTCACGTCCTGTACCGTAATCTTCCAACAAACATTATTGAGGCTGAGAGTTGCAGTGTTGCTGTTTATAAGCGGATGATCGGCGAGTGGCTCGCGCACATCGGGCGGGCTGCTGCAGAGGCTTTGATCCAGTCGGTCTATATTCCAAACGTCTGATATTGTCATGATTCAGTCATCGATCATATTTTTTATATTTATATATATATATTTTTTTATATTTTACTTGTAAAACATTGTAATCCATATTGTTTCTGTATGGGATTCAGCCCATTGTGTTGGAATAAATACAATGGACTGAATCTTGTACAGGGTAGTGCGACGTTGTGTTTAATGTTAAAAAGTAATTCACCTCATTTTAGAATTAAAATTTTGTTAGCATTTAAAATACAGTTATTTAGTTTAGAGCTTAGATTTATTTAGTTTATGTGTTTAAAATAAAAAAGTGCAGTGACTCGAACAATTTTACAATACCCATAGACTGATGATATTGTTAACTCTTCCCCCGATCACGGATCAACAGTCTATTCGGGGGAATAATTCCTTTTACTTACTACAATGTATTGTAATATTGTTTTTATTTTATGGAATAAATAATTTTGACTTTGACTTTGACTTTGACTCTCTAGGTCACATTTACTTCCCGTTACAAAGCACGGGTATAGCAGCTTGTAAATGTTTATTTATCGTAGTGGTCGGCTGATATGTTTATTTTTTAATCCGTTCATATCGATATGTTGGATCAAAAAGTAACATTTCGATATATCGAAAAAAAACATAGATGATAATGAATGTTCCCTTTGACAGGAAAGTACCGTCTAGTGACAAATTAATGCTAATCGATAAGTCATCTTACAGGTATGCAGAACAATAAGACATACAAACTAAACAAACTTTGTTTATTGGTAACATAATGCATTGCTTAGATACCTCTTTTATAATCCTCGAGACCCTTTGTGATAGGCTGACCTCAACATTCATCTTCTGCTTTCTTCTTGAATTTTATCTTGGTTTTAAAGTTCTTTGTTTTATCTTTCTTTTCCCTATACTCCACAACAACGTCCATTTCGTCCATAGAGAATGTTCCAGTTGCCTTTACGTGATAATCGTATGCATATGCTTTCTCACTTGCCAACCACACATTGTAGACCAACTGGTTGCTTTCTACAGAGTATTTGGCGAGAACTCCGTGTTCAATATCCTCCATTGGCTCGAAGTTTACCATTACCTTACTCTCGAAGTGTTTACGAAGACTCTCGTAACGAGACAGAAAGGTAGTCAGTTTTGTACAAACGCGTGTGTCAATAAAAAGGTTTCCTTCTGTGTCCTCAACAAATTTAAACACATGTTTGTGAAATACCTTAGTTAATAAGTATCGTTCGTAGTACGGCATGCCCATTGCCTTCGCAATAGTGACGACATATTTTTCATCTGTCTTTGCTATGTATTCTATTTCCAGAAAGTTTTGGAGAAATTTCGCCGGCGAGTCGTCGGTCACTGCTGCAAACACCGTCGCCGACACCAACACGCAAATACTCAACATCACTTTGTAGTAATTCACAGAAAGATTTATATTAAATAACACACACAAACTCTTTAATTTGGATGAGTAAAATACTTCAAAAGATATCAACTTCGTGACTGAACTGCCAACTGGAACATGTGAAGTTAATTTGACGACTATTAATTCGCATTAAATGTTATTTGCGTGGTAACTTGTCAACATCGATCATGTAAATACTGTTCAAACTTTAACATGAAAAAATATCTATATAACGTGCATACGGTATACGAACTATTGAAAAACTACTGAACCAAATATATTATATCAACCCTATACTGGACTGAAACGTCTGTTTGACAATTCTTAGCACTAATGTTTGGCTTGATATAAACTCTGAATAAGCCTAAATAAACCTTATCAAAAATTGATAACCTGAATAAAAGGGTGGTAATTAGTCAAGTTTCAAATAATTTCGTTTTTACTTTATATTGTTTACTAGCTGGCCCGACAGACGTCGTCCTGTCCTAATGTGGTTTTATGTCAAATGCTCGATCATTTTCAAGATGAGCTCGTTCGCATGGGAAACTCCAGAGCCACCGGGGCGTCTGTACATTGCTCAGAATTATATATTTATAGGTTATTTTTACGTTTTATATATTAAAGAAGCAGAAACAAGTCTTATCTCTATTTCTGTCTGTCTGTCTGTCTGTCTGTAACACTCAAGATGGCATTTTACGCAATCTTCTCCGTGAAAACGACAGTACCTATCAATATCCAAGTCATTTTAATGTATTCACTGGATTGGCGAGAGTGTCTTTAGCGATTAAATTATGGCCTCACTACTTTGTAAATAAAATTACGGACGTTCAAAAATGCAGTTTTGTGCGATTTTTGTCAGATTTTCGTTCAATTTTTATCGCAAATATTCGTCTATGAAATAACGAACAGCTGATCGGATCAAGATTATTTTTTCTAGCTGTCACTGATTTGTTTACAAATGTTGTTTACAAATAACGCAACCATTTCGAATCACGTTTTGAAGGCAAATCCCAACAAAGTGAGATTAAAAACGTTTTTCTTACATAACGGATTTAATTAATCGCATGTGCAATATCATAGTGTAACCGTAAATGAAATTAAATATCTAGGCATTATCCAGGGCAGGAACCAGAAATTCTTTATGTATAAAATTGTTTTTGTGTTTTTATAACAAGAAAAAGAACTTGAATCAGTGTTTTATATGGCTGGGACACTTAATGATCGTCGCCAATAGCTTACAATAAACAAGGTTTCTACTCATTGACGGCGCTTCAATGGCGATTGTGTAAAGTGTAAAGTAAAAAATCACAACTGCAGTGGGTGATTGAAACAGTGGTTTACGGATGATGCTAAACTCGCTCTTCCAATGTGTCACTTTCTGTTTCTACTCACCGTGTAATGCAATCGCTGGACCATACAGCCAATAGGACCATAGCCCATCTCTTGGGTACGTGCACCTAAACAACCTTTTCGACGACGATCCTTGATACCAGTACTTTTCCATAGAATACCTGGCCTACCAACTTAAGAAATAAAATGACAAATGTCCAAAACCCAACATTGTGTGGTTTTTGTCACTTTCAACTGACTACTATAAGATCCCCGTACGTAGAACGGGCACACAGCTAGTGTACTCTTAAACAGTAAAGAACTAATAGTTGATATGCATAAAATTATACACTTCAATTGTAGCTATAAAGACACGTATACTCGTAAATGGGTATAATTAATCACGCCTCGTTCTTAACCGATTCTTTGAGGTGGTCCTGAGTGATGTCCTGGCTCAGTTTGCTCCAAATCACATTTCCAAGTCAACTAATTGGTCTACAAATGTCAAACATATGTCTAGGGTGGTGTGCTACAACTGGTTCAGCAGCAAAAAATGTGGTTAAGTAAAACCTATCTGGGACTTGACACGGTTAACTTATTGCTTTTAATGTAATGTGTGTATGTGTTTGTGAATTACTAAGATTTTGTTGGATTAGGATTACGCCTTTCTGAACTAAAAATAATTTAAAGGTGAAAGCAGAATGGAGTGAGATGATCAACACACATGATGTGTGTGGCATGATGTGTAGTGATTTTACTGATCACGTTTATTTCTTCAACCAGAAAAAAGTGAAAATGTCACCATACCAAAAGTATAATCATCAAGGATATGTGGATCTAGTTTCGAACCATAAAAAGGTTATAAATTTTAAAGTGGCATCCAGCATACCCAAGATATATTATATATATATATTTTGGAGGTTGGTGTATATTAAATTTTTACTGTATGTTTTTAGTACAGGAACCTACTTGAATTGTTTTTCAGACATTTCAATACACACGTTGTCTTATGAAATGTGTTTCAATTTTTAATTATGCTGCCCAATCGAAATTAACAAATAGAAAAAGACATTCATATTGAATCATAACCAACAGGAACAGTGCTATATTATTAGAACAATCTCATGATCACAAAAATTTTTGAAGGCAGTTTTGGTTCAGAAATTCTTTTTACTTTATGTTTTGGAAAGCATATTTCTGTAAAACCTGTTTTCTCAGCTCGTGTGCTTCGCAGGGAAAACCTACGCATACTGGGAAGATATTTTCCTGTAGATGTGCAGAATTCCTTCATAAATTGAAATAGGCTCAAAAATATGAACAAAAATTAACTCGGGCCTTGGGTTGCCATGCTGGTGATGAAATAACAACACAATATAAACAGAAAATCAAAACAAAAGGAAGACATTCAAATCGCGTGTTTATTTAAAGCGTAGGGTGAAAATAGAGAAGTCTGTACATTTAATATTTTTGGTCGAGTTTTCGACCACTGGACGACCTCTAGTATTATATAAATATTTATACTATCCAGCTAGCTTCTTAAAGGCTCCAAGAAAATGCACAGAAGGAAGAAAATTCACAAACCATTAATTTTTTTCATACATGACTAACCTGGAACACGATTACTAAAATTTATGATCGCAATGAATAAATGAAACCCCTCAAATGACAAGAAAAAGTGTTTAAGGGTAGTAAAGCGACCTCAGACGAATGTTATCTTCAATTGTGAGTCGTGCAAAACGATAATATTCAGACTTGAACAGTAAAACTGGATTTTGTTCACTTGGACGATCTCTTTTCCAGCCTGATGGATCATAACCTTTTTCATAGCCTCTTGGCTTTATCTCTTCGCCCATTCACAAGCTTTATCGGAACTTCACAACCCCTCTTTCATCTCTTTCACAGATGACAGGGAATTCTTAATATTGGAAGTTTGTTTTGATTTTGTTTTATCATACGATCAATTGTACACAGAAAAGAATGAGGGCTAATATTGAATATATCGGTGGGGATACTTATAAAGACTTAATATCTGTTTTGTGTGGACCTATACATAAAATTGCCTACATGAAAAGGAAAACTATGAAGCAAGGTTTAGAAAAATTTCACACTCTTGAAAAATTCCGATATTTTTTACTTTTAAGGATCTTCATTAAACAATTCTCAGTATATTTATTTTTTGGGAATGATTGTTAATAATAGTCAATTAATTGGTTTATTGCAGTGTAATTAATATGTGAAAATCAATTAACTAGTTATATTGCATAGGCTAATTAACTAGTCACTAGTTCATAGGTAACATTACACACGCACAGATGAATTTGATTTTGGTTGTTTATAAAAATTTTAAATCGGATAGAACCTTAATAAGCTGTAAATATGTTTGAAAAGTGCTATTTTTATCGTCTGATAATATTTCAATTTTCTGCATTTTTCTAGACTTCTATTTCAACATAGAACATGTTGTATACAGGGTGTTGAAAATGTCTGGAACCAACATTATATCTGGTGAGTGGTTAAAGAAAAACAACTGATATTTTGTGTACGGATATACTATGGTTTTACCTATCTTTTGGTGCCTTATGAAAATTTTTACCACTTATAGGGAACGTCCTGTGGAGGATGCAGTAAAAAGTTTTAATGGAAGCCTATGGTAAATGATACATCATTTTAAAGGCCATTTTTTTCTGGGTAAGGAGCCACAAGTTTCATCTCAAAAGGACCACCCTAGCAAAAATGGCGATTGTTTGAAATTTAAAAAACCACTTATAGGGAACGGAATTTTTAAATTTCAAACAGTCGCCATTTTTGCTAGGGTGGTCCTTTTGAGATGAAACTTGTGGCTCCTTACTCAGAAAAAAATGGCCTTTAAAATTTATGTGTCATTTACCATAGGCTTCCATTAAAACTTTTTACTGCATCCTCCACAGGACGTTCCCTATAAGTGTTTTTTTTTTTTAATTTCAAACAGTCGCCATTTTTGCTAGGGTGGTCCTTTTGAGATGAAACTTGTGGCTCCTTACTCAGAAAAAAGTGGCCTTTAAAATGATGTATCATTTACCATAGGCTTCGATTAAAACTTTTTACTGCATCCTCCACAGGACATTCCCTATAAGTGGTAAACATTTTCATAAGGCACCAAAAGATAGGTAAAACCATAGTATATCCGTACACAAAATATCAGTTGCTTTTCTTTAACCACTCACCAGATATAATGTTGGTTCCAGACATTTTCAACACCCTGTATGGGTATATTAAAGGCATTTTAAATTGTGATTTTCAAAAAAAAGACCCAGACTATTTTGATTATAATTTAGTATTTTATAGCCCTTTTAAATTAAAACAAAGTGGTACAACCCATAATTCTGTAAAGATTACACTTAAAAGTTATTGAATCGGTTGCGATTTTCACCATAACAAAACTACGCCCACCGCGGGTTGTTGATAAGCTAATAGAAGAAAGTATGCGTCAGTTTGCTGATACCGTTTTTTGTCAAAATTTGCATAGTTTATATGTATGAACACAAAATTCAATGTATCAAGACCATTTTTGTAGTTTTTGAACTTCTTGTTCATATTATATAGCAACAGAGGCAGGTTTAAATACTCATTTACTTGTATTTTAACAAAAATCTACCATGAGTAATCAACCAGTCTAAGATTTTGTTTTCTTATTATTTCAGTTTAACTGTTTTCCTTCTCATTTTGGATTTTGGATGTTTCCTTGTGTTAATTGGGTCGTCCCACCGCTAATAACACATTGCATTTGTCATTATTTGAACTATTTTATTTCAACGCCACAAAACAAACTGCAACGACAACTAGAGCAATGCAGTAAAGCTGGAATCTCTTTAGCAGAACACCAAGTCTGGTTTGATGGATCATAACATTTTCATTGCCACTTGTCGTTATCTGCTTCTCCCTTACAAGTTTTATCAGCACTTTTGTTCACCATGTTTATTCTTTTAAGGACTACAGTTTATTCATTATGTACCATTGTGGGTGCTCTTGGAAGTAAACGGTTCCGTGTTGGTTGAAGATAAGTAGGCTGACTTGAAATGCAGGAAATAAACTCTCTGTTTATACCCAAGTTGAGCTGAAGTCCTTGGAATTTTTCTTCCACCTAAACTAATAATGTACCTTTGTCTTGGTATTGTTTGTATTGTTTTATAACATTTTAGTCCACCCTTTAAGGTACCTACCCATGGTAGAGACCATGGGTGCCTTAAGCGAGTACTCAACTAATAAGCTTCTTAAATATTTATTTCATATAGGCCTATTGATGTTCTTGGTGCAGTGTTCTCTTTGCTCTTTAATGCATCGTCCTCATCGTCTGTTCACACCCTTCATTCATCTTTATTGCTAAAAAAAACTAATGTTAAGAAGAGATAGTGATAATAGTCGGAATAATAAATACAGGGATGATAAAGGTCTGTTAATTACAGATTTTAACCTTCGTGAAGCTACTGACGTACCATTCACGATCAACCGCATTAAGACTTCAGCTCATAGTTACCCAACTCATCACAAGTTATTCGTCAGAGTTAAACTATGAAGAGACTGAGAAGACAAATCGGACCAGAGTTGAGTAAAAAATTAACTGACGTCTTTAAGGATCAACCTGTTTACCTATGATAACTTAACCCCTCCTCTAGTTACCATTATTTTAAGTATTGTCGCAGCCAAACTGAGTATATACACTAGGTGGAGCCACGTTGAGCCATCAGGGTGAACCATCAAAAACTACTGTCACCCTAGGATTAGATCGGTCAATTATGATCAACCTGTCACTTAGATACCCAAACTTTCTATTACAATTTTCGACCCCCTTAGCCAAATGTTTACAGGTAAAGTAGCATCACCGAGCCCCTTGAACCGTGCAAAAGCTATTGACGACTCGTACGTTTGAACCAGTTACCCATGATTACCTAACTAGGCCCTACTGGACTAATCTACTATGTAGTGCAGTCTTTTAAATTAAACAAATAAATATAGCCTTTATTGAAAGCGGTCTTCAGTAAAAACTGAGTTTCAAGACAACACAAGTCACAAACAATACATTGTGCAAAAATTACAAACAGTACAAGACGTGGTTAGTGAAGCTAAACAAACTTTAATTTGGCCTAAAACGAATTACATGACAGACCTTTCATGTTTCTGGGGAAAGTGTTGTATGCCACTAGGCATGCCAAGCAAGCTGTCCTGCATAGCACTTCGTAACTGATGTTTAAGGCATACGTTTCCTTTTCAAATAAGGAGGCAAATTAGAAGACAGGGTCTTGTGAACAATCGAAACAGTTTGGAAAAAACACTGCTTGTCCAAACCGTAGCCTGTTTGTGATAGGCAGATATATGTTCAAACTTCGTCAGATTGAAAACGAACCTTGGGTTCGGTTTTGCCTCCACATAAGAAGAACTCTAAATTCAAGAGTAGACATTCACCAAACGATGGAAGTGCATAGTGAGTTATAATGGAGACTGTTGATTTAATCAAATCTAGCTTAGCAGTTTCATTAGAAGAGAGGAAAGCACACTTTATCAAATATGGAAAAGTGACCCACTGGGAGGGAGACCGATGAAACGCTGGACGGATGAAGTAAAGAAAGATATGGCCAGGATGGAAGTCAATGAGGATACCGTAAGAGACAGGGTGACATGGAGGCAGTGTTTTGGTGAGGCCAAGTACCACTTGGGGTGCAAATGGCCATGGGAGTAAGAGTAAGAGTAAGCTTAGCACTTTCAGATAGTATCCTTCAAGTGATTTTAATTCCCAAAGCCAAAGCCACGTTGTCACGTAGGTCGCGTCTACGGTGTTCCCCAGGGCCGGATGTTGGGCCTCTTCTGTTCTGTCGGCGTCGTATCAATGAACCATTCATCAAACCAGATTGTCGGCGTGCTTCGCCCGTAATGGCACACGCTTGGCATTCTAGTTTTAGAACCGACGTTCGGCATATGCCTCATTAGCGGAAGAGAATTCTCCAAATGAAACTATTCGGAGAATTCCAGTCTATAAGTTCAAATTTAACCTCTGGTTTATGACTTCCACATGTTCAGTTTCCAGTTTGTTGGAATATCAAATATATGCTTTAAGGCACCCATGGAACAGTAGAGGGTTTTGTGTCCTGCATTTGCTAATTTCGTAGGACATTTTGAACTGAAGTTTTGAACACGTGATGGAATTCGCTGTACATAGTTTAACGATGGGCACTTTTTAAAACGGCCTTTGTTACTTGCTCATTTTTGAGCTCATACTGGACAAAACTTTGGAAGCACGCCTATCAAGTCCACAAGACACAAGATGATGCACAACTCATTGCATAAAACCTGTAAAATATATTCCCTAACTGACTGTAAATAGTTAAACAGATGAAATTTTTTTGTTATTATGTTGAAATGTATTGATTGTAGTTGTTGAGAATAAATACTTAATGGTCTTTTTATTTTTTCTTGATCAAGAATTAAACTAATTAGGCCTATTAATGAATAGACTCTGCTAAAAAGGTAAGTTACCAAAACTTTCGTCTGATACATATATAGATACATAGTCTTTTTTGGAAAATTGTCAACATATTCGTCTTCAATGAAAGGTACAAATGAAATATGGGATGTTGAAGCTTAATTGCTAGGAATTTCCTGAACTGAACTCGAAAGTGGAATATATTTCAACCGTCTCAACATAATCTTGATCTCAATGTACTTGAATCTCTTCAACTATTCATTGTCCATTTTGTAAAGTATTTCTTCATCCAGTTCTGTGTCATTGTACTTAGAATTACTTTGTCTTGTACAGTACTTCAAGAAATTTAGTCCATGTCCAGATGTTCTAGACGGTCGTTAACTTGCCTAGGATCAGTTCCACGATAGTTCAACTTGTTTGTTAACTTAGTCAATTATGCCTTGATTGGTGTTCTAATATTTTAGAACTTTTTAACGTGATGTAACGTTGACTCCATTTTGGATTTCCCCGTCGCCAGATATCAAGTCCTTAAAATATATTAAACAAGGCACACGAAGATGCACAACTCATTTCATTCATAGACATAAACATTGCAAAACAATTATAGTAATCATGTGGTGTTGACAACTCCTTATTTAAGTCAAAGGTCTAAACAAACATGTTGATCAACCTTTTGACTTTGAAAATATCAGTACCTGATTTAACTTTAGGGTGGATACTACGAAGAGCAGTCAATTAATTTAAAGGCTCCTCTCATAAATTTGAAGGCCTTAGACTAAACTCTAATCAAATACCATATAAAATCATATGCCTTTGATTTTTATCAATTTAAAAGCTTGGTGTAATGCGAATCTTGAGCTAACTTCAATTAGCAGTTTCTATCTAAACTTAATACAAGACACATACAATAAGACCTTGTGTCAAATTATTATTTAAGTTATATGTATAGCAGGTGTTACTATCGTGTTGTGAGGTTAGGTCAAGCCAAATCCCGTTGACATCGACTGGTCTCTAGTCCAAGTCTCTGTGTTTAATTTGCATAACGTTTCTCGCCTACGTTTCCAGCGTATCGCTGAGTTTTATAGCGTATACATTACAGGTTGGTTGTATATCCAATGCTATAAGTAACAAATTCACGCTATAACGTTTCTCGCCTACGTTTCCAGCGTATCGCTGAGTTTTATAGCGTATACATTACAGGTTGGTTGTATATCCAATGCTATAAGTAACAAATTCACGCTATAAGTATTCCGAGATGTCTTGCAGGTTCTAAATGTTTGCTTTTACTACAGAGATGTAGTAATCCGTGTATTCTAATGTGTGTACGAAATTAATACTTATTCCCTGTGTAGGCTTTATTGATATTGTCTTATAATGATTTTTATGTTTAATTTCACGATGTATTTTTTGGTTGGTTTCTTGATACAGTGGTTGTTCAATTTTTCTTTACTCTACTTTCACATCCTATGACGCTAGACTCTATTTCATAACAGTGTATCACATTACTAACAGGCTAGCCCTAGAAGGTCGTGGTCATTTATCACATAGATAAAATCCATAGGCAATCGGCGGTGTTAGAGCTTCGGGAAATTAGGGCCACACTTTACCAAAAGACCAGCTCATTTCCCACCAAATTTAGTATTAACAACGGTCTTAATTTTATAAATCTCTGTAATAGGCATTTAACTGTCATTATTTAATTTAAAAGAAATATAAATGGAATGATGTCAAACCCACAGTCCTTAAATTCGTCTTTGCGTGATTGAAATTTATGTAAGTATTCGTGAATAGTTTTAATCCGTCACATCAAAGAGATTTGGGATATAATTTATCTACGTTTAATTTTACAGAAATATTTATATATCCGATCATAAAAGGAATTTCAATTAAGATATGTAGATATGACGACACATTACACTGAACGGAAACATCTAACAGTTTCCAATAATGGAATTTCACGCTTCTCTGTGTTTTCCGATAGTCTTCCAGACGTAGCTGTTAGCAGACTCAGGATAGAGGTGGCCAAACGTTCTAGGGTAACTTCGTTAATTGAATAAGAAACGAAAATGATCCAGCAGTACAACTGAATGCCTTTACACTCAACAAAAACTTAAATTCCTTTACAGTCTCCAATCCACATGCAATTCCATGCTTCCCAGCTTTTCCTATAGTCTTCAAGTCGTGTCTGATGGCAGACTCAATATAGAGGCGGCCAAACGTTCTTGGGTAACTTTGTCAATTGTATAAGAAACCACCGTGATCCAGACCAAAAACATCAATTCCTTTACAGTTTCCAATCCACATGCAATTCCACGGTTCCTAGCTTTTCCCATAGGGTTCAAGTCGTAGCTGATGGCAGACTCAAGATATGTAGAGGTAGCCAATCGTTCTTGGGTAAATTTGTTTGAATAAGAAACCAAAATGACAACAACGATGTCTTTACACTCAACAATCACATCAATTCCTTGTTTCCAATCCCCATTCCACGGTTCCCAGCTTTTCCCATAGTCCGCATGACGTAGCCGATGTCGGACCACGCCAGACAGTGACAACCGGTTCCCGGTACCGTGATTTGCATCAACAACGACACAGTTCGCGCTGTCAACACGTTACACCGACTGCGGAACCTGTTTCTTGTCAGGGAAATGCAGAATGTCCCGCTGTGCGTGCTTTGTCTTAGAGATTTGTATTGTCAGGATTAACATGCGATCAATTGTGCAATGTGTGATTGCGTCAGTTAGGTAGGATTGTATATATCGGTTTCAACGGGATTTGTTTCAACCGTTATGAAGACTAATTGTATTTTAGCGATGGCATAAAGCAACATCATGGAATTTATAAAGGTGATAGAGAGAACACTTACAAATAAAGCTTACTGAAGAAGATTACTGCTGTCTCTATGACCTTAATAAATTATAAAATGGGGCCTACTTTTTTTGAGCGAAGAGATAGACTTAAGCCCCCAGAATGAATATTTTTATGCATTGAACTTTTATCACTGATTCAATTTTGAAAAATTCCTAGAAAGAGTAAACACTATTACTTTCCTACAGTCACCCGACAAAGTGGGCTTCCTTGCACAGATTATAGTACAGAAAGCCTTTCTTTGGCGAACAGTTTTTACTTTGGCGCACACCAGTTTTCCAACCTAACAACACAAAACCACGTGATTTTATTGTGCACGTAATCCGTGTACGCTTGAAAATTAGTTACGATTAGCGTTTCACTTTTCTTTTCGTTCATGTTTGGATTTAACCTTACCTAAAAACGTGTTATACAGTGTTTGAAAGACTAATTATTTATATTATTTATAGTAACTATAGGAAAAATGCCCACTAGTTACACAAATAACAATTTTCTCTTTGTAACGAGTTAAGGGATGATTTTGTTGCATCATTCAGCATCCAAATATATTTGTCATTTGTTTGTAGGCCTAAGTGTATGTATGGTATTTTATTAGGAAGCGATACAATACCTGAAGTCGAGTATCCTGATTTATTGCTACCAATAATTCTATAGACTATTTTAATTAATGGCCATTGAGTATGAACTAGTAAGTCTACATTAACCGTTATAAAAATCCAAACGGCAACCCTCGTATTTATAACAGAACACTGCGAACCTTTTCCTACACATCACGAACATATGGTCTTTCGATACTTTCAATAGTCTGTCTATACGGCGCTTTCATGTTATTTTTTCTTGAACATTTATCAATATTTCCAATCTTTTTGATCTGCTAATAATAAATTCCGTTTGCAATAATGAGCGTAGAAATGTTCTTAGCAAAGACTTAGGTAGGGGTTTTAAGAGAAATTTAGATCTGTAAGCTCGTGATAGTGTTGAGTAAACAATTCTCAAAAATATTAATAATATATGAATCAGTGGGATCATCTCATAACTCCAAGGTTTCATAACTCCAAGTGATCATAACTCCAAAGTTTCATAAGTCCAAGAGATCATAACTCCAAATTATATTTAATCCAAAGTTTCAAAACTACAAGTACCCGAAAAGGGATAATTTCATTACTCCAAGAAAAATATAAGTGCAAGTGATCATAACTCCAAAGTTTCATAAGTCCAAGATATCATAACTCCAAAGTTTCATAAGTCCAAGTAAAAATTAAAGCAGAGTGTCATAACTCCAAAAGTTGAGTCGAGTCTCATATCTCCAAGTGGAATGTGTAGTACAGTCAGCGCCACAAGTTCCTGCGCTGTCCGCTCCGCTGTAATACTGTCAGCAGCCTTTGCCGCATCATTGTATCCATATACCTACCGTCGCCTGTCAAACGATTATGTAATTTTGTTATATACTTACAGATTAATTAATTGATATACTTCTTACTTCTATGCTAAAGGTACTTTAACCTTTAACTACTCGCGCGGGTTTTACTAACGTATGTACTCGCGTGGGGTGTTTTTGACACCCCGTTATTACATATTTGTTATAATTAATTGTATTAACACTAATAATTGGTAAATAACATTTTTTGTTGTTATTTAAGTTTATTAAAACGTTTTTATTAGCTCGCTTTCTTGTCCGGTACAAATTTTGCAATCAATTTTATACTAACTTCCCGATGAGCTAGAGACTTGAAACTTGAAACATAGCCCACAAATGGAAGACAATGCAATATAATATCATTTAATTTTCATATTTCCCTTGGGCTACGCCCCATGGGCTTGTTTTCATTTTACTGTATACTGTTTCCAATATGAAAAAGTTATTTATTTTAAGTTATATAATGTAAATAATATATTTCTTTTACCAACTGCAGTTTGTGTGTGTATTTGGTCAAGTTTTGCATATAAACCATTTGTTGTATTAAAAAATATGTATTTTGTCATTGAACTGTTTGATATTGAATAACTAGCATGTACTACCCGGAAAATATATAATTTTTAAAAGATTATAATATGTCTGTGAATGGTAAAGGTATTATTTTTCCCTAAAATGTACTACTAAAAAACAGTTTTTAGGGGGGGGGGGATCGTAATACACACAAGTTTTGTGCAAACAAATTTACTTATATGTCAAAAACACTTGTTTGTTATCGAAATAAATGTAAATAAAAAATGTCCTTTCATTACTTTTAGAGTCTTTCGCAAAAAGAACAACATTACCTTATACAGGAACTTGTACTTTTTACGAAACGTTAACACTCACGTGGGGAGTTGAAAACACCCTATACTTTGTAATACACATGTATTACCAAGTGAACACTAGAGATCGCACGGGGACTTTGGAAGAGACACGTTCCTGTGTTTCACAGTTTTAACTTTACATTTCAGGTAATTTACACTAAGTGTACAATGCAGTTGTCTGCTTGCAACATTGAGCAGATAGCAGACATAATAATCAAATAATTTCTAAAGTTAATGTTACATATGTTTCTCGTAAATGAAATGTATACTTGCAGTATCCAATCTCATTAGTATATATTTTGTTTCAAATGAATGCAATGTATAATTTCGTTATTCAAAGTCAATTACAAGTCTGGTTCAATTAAATGTATTGTCTACCTCAAAGTATATATGTGTCATCTGGTTCGCATAAATTAAATGTCTATTTGCAGTAGCAGTATCCTAAATCAATAGTACGCCAGCTTCACAAAAATGAGAAATAATGTTACGTCTGGTTCACGTCAATGGGATGTCTACTTGCAGCATCTAAACTCAGTGGTATCTTCGGTTCATATTAATGGAAGTCCTAATTATTGCAGTACCTATTCAAAGTCTGCATTATTTAATTGTAAGTCTAGTTCACTGAAATGGAAAGCCTACTTGGAATTGCAAGTTAAATGGAAATATAACTCAATGGTAGGCTTATATTTGGTTAAAATGTAATGGATATTTAGATTATTTAAAGTCAAAGGTGTTTCAGCCTTATTCTGGCGACCATAATTATTGGTTGTTTTCATGTTGTAGTAAATTATGCTCAATGATATTAATCTTATTGTTCTTCCCTTTTTCTGTGTCCTATACGGTAATGTACTTTTTAAACGATTCTTTGACTAACATATGTGGCAACTCTTGTTTATCTTTTTAGTGTTATCTCGCAAATAAAGTCATAGCAACCAATGAACCCATAAGGCCCATGTTAAATTAAAAAAAAAAAAAAAAAAAAAAATCACGTAGGGAAAAGCCCTGTGGTCCAATTTGTACCATTTAAGATTTATACATTCCCATGGTTGGTTACTATGATCGTGCTAAATTTCGTGTAGATCGCCTCAGCCGTTCAGGAGGTATTTGTAAAACAAAAAGAGGAGAGTAGTATAAGAGCTTCGCTTTGCGCCGTTCAATTACTAATGGTTGTTAATCCTCTATATATCGAAAACGGCTAATACGATTTCCTTCTAATTTGATAAATAATTTATATCTGGCCTAAAAACGTGTTTACTGCAGTTAAAACTGCTAGCAAAAAACTAACTACGCAACAAAATTGAATTGAAAGTCTATAATTTTTAACATTGGCCTCATTGGTTTCCAAGTAACCATGACCATAGACTAATAGAACTATTTTAAGTTGTTGTGTGTTGTTATGTTCACCAAGGTTTTACGAGCAAATTAACGAATGCAGTGCAAAGGGGAAAACACCAGTTGTTACTATTGAGCAAAGATTACACTGAAGATTACTCAATGTAGGGGTTCAATGGAAATAAACCAATACCACTACCCTGTCATGGCTTGGTTCCCAGGTACTACTACATAAAACCAGGGATACCGTCACCTCTAATTGAGACTTTTAACGAAATTCCCATAATAAGGAATAATCTATTACCGTAGATCTCATGGTAAGACCTAAACCCGGAACCGATTTTTATCTTCATTTTAAGAGCCCCAGAGGACAATACACACTTCATTCAAACTCATATGCTGTACTGTATACAATATATGTGTGTGTAAATTTGGAATAAAGGTTAAATTTGAAATATGTAGATCTTGATGAGTTTAAGTTATAATTGGACCTATTAGGCTATGCTGATTCAAAATGTCCAATGACGATTTGACCTTAGTTAGTGATTTAAACGAGATGGATGATGGTTACCAATTTGGAGTCTCTGTCTTCACCTTTGTACCACATGCAATAAATAAAATAGGGGTTGGTTAAAATTTGGTACTTTTCAAGGCACTTGTCCCTAATACTTTTGATTTAAAACAATTTAAAATTTAGATTACACTTTGAGATGAATTTAATTTAAGTCAAGCACAATGTCCTATAAAGTGATGTTAACACTGCAAAGAGTTGGCAGGATCTGTGTAGAGGCAAGGGTTGAAGTTCTGGAAGTCCATGTCCATTGTTGAAATAATGTACAGCTGGTTAATTCACATAAATGACACTTGCCACAGTAATTTTGATTTTCTTTGGATTAATTTTGAAAAGTAATACTATATTTAAGATGTTATTATTATATTGCAATTTTCTTACAATTATAATAGTTAGATTATCACTTTAGAGAGCCACTGGTTTTCTTCCAACATTGACAAGAAAAACTGGTAGCCTACAACGTTGTGTTCACCACTGTGTAGGGTGGCAAAAAGAAAATGTCGCATATATACATATAAATATTAAATAGATATGTATATTCTTTTTCCAGTTGTATCCTTGTTATTGGTTTTGTGTCATATATATGGATATTCGAATACTCTTTATAAATTGCCAAGAAAGTTTTTAAATGTAGTGAAACATTGGACAATAATTAATTAATTATAATTACACATCTGTGGCTGGGTGAATGCCAAACGAAAAAAACAGTAATTGCTGAGGACGCTTTTTAAACGATGAATAACCAATATGAGTGGAAAAGATGGAATGCAGGTGTCCACAGAAAATACAGGGTGTTTTTAAAAGAATGCCGGGATTTTAAGTAATGATTGATTGAGTACTATTCAAGGTAACTAAATATTTGTCAAATTGAAGTTAAAACAACTAAGTTTTGTTTCCCGTGTAGCAAGGGAGGAAATTTTGACCTTGGCATGAGCAAAACAGGTGCGCGGTGGTAGGCCGCTATTGTGACTCATACGCTTGACGCCAGTCGCCAGTATGACGTTTACGGCGCAACAGAAGGCACAGATTGTAATCTGTGGTTCGCAGAGTTTATATCAATTACTAAATTAAAATAAATTTAAATCTACTTGATGATAAAGAAACTTGAAGCTGGTTTAATGAGTTTTGTAGCACCGTAGTGTTTTGAAAAGACATTCACCTGGCCAGCTAAAAACAAGCAATGCCATAGTCGAAGAAATCCGACAATTCTGCATCAGAAACCCAAAAAAATCAATTGCCTGACGAAGTCTTCAGTTGAACAAAGCTAAATTGGTCACTTTATGATGTTTTCTGTAAAAGATAGAGTCTTTGTGCCTAAAAGGATTCGTTGAAGAGATCAGATAAACCTGCCGATCACCCTAATCGTACAGACTTTGCCAGTTTTACGCTCATATAAGATTGATGAAAATCTGAATTTTATTAAATCAATCCAAATTGTATCAAAGAATGAGGAAAAAACTTTGTTCTTTTTCCTTCAATTTGACGTTTAAATCGTTTAATTATCTTGAATAGTCCCCGAGCAACGACCGTTTAAAATTCCGGCATTCTTTTAAAAACACCCTGTACTATAAGATGTTTTATGACATTTCTTCAATTTGAATCATGCCTATTTATATTTCATTACTGTATACATTACAAATAAAATGAAGAACACCTACAAGATTCAGATTCCTACAAACTATGAACGAGGATGTTAGCCGAAGTGCTACAAATTTTATTAGGAAACATGGACTTAACTTTGTAATCATTGCAGAGGAAAGCCCTCTAAAGCCAAATAAATCTGGTACGTCAATGACATTAATCTATGTTTTCATAAAAGTCAAGCAATTTTAATAATAGCCTATGAAAATATCCAAGAGCCCCTTACCAACATTTTACTGAAGGCTTTTAATTATTATTCATACGAGGTGTTAGCCCGTCCTACGTACGGGAATTCAGTAGTCAGTTAAAACCGTGTACAATTCAGATCAGCTAGTTTACACATATAAAGACAAAGTTTCTTGCAGTTTTAATGTGAAAAATCATCTTGTCAACAAATGTTGTGTGACCAAATATGTTTTTGTTCCATCATAGGCCTATACGGGTATGCATTTTAAATCCAATAATTTTACAATAAAACAGCAATTCTGCAATTTTTACGATGTGAAAAGCGTTGAAGTGTGATTTGCATCCGATTCGCACAGACGCACACTGATTATAAGTAGCCTACAGTAGAGAGACTGGTAATAGTCAGTTGAGAAGTGTATAGACCTAGTCAACGATACCACCTTCCATAGCATACCTGCCTCTTCCATAATTATTATCCCCACAATAACTATACACAATTTCCAGTAGGTCTGAATAGAAACAACCTAAAATAAAACGATAATATTCAATAAAATTCACAGTACACATAATTTAACTTTGGTGTCCTAACATCAAAACTAATCGTCACACCTATCCTTTATATAAATTTCACTGCATTAATTGCTAAATAAATAAGTGTAAACAAAGAAAAGTAAAAACAATAACAGTTTGTTTTGAAAATTCCTACGGTTAAAGAGGAAATAACCAAATTTAGTGTAAAATATCTAAAGAAACTTGAAAATCACCCTAATCACCTGGCTCTAAACCTCTTGGACAACAGTACCGTACCAGTATATACAGGCTAAAAAGGATTCATGTTTTGGATCTAACCACACGTTTTGTTTGAACAATTTAATTTCCCTTGTTTATTTACATATTTATTTTTTCATTGAAATATTTTTAAGTTAGCTCTGTCAATGGACAGAGATTAACTAACGTTTTATTAAAAGTTGTTATTGTATTTGCTAAATCCTATACTCTAATACGAGCAATGTTTGCTTGTATGTATGTATGTATGTATGTATGTATGTATGTATGCTTGCTTGCACAAAGATCTCGAAAACGGTTCCGACGATTTTCTTCAAATGTTGTAAATAGTTTAATTCTGGCCTAAAAACGAGTTTACTGCAGTTAGAACTGCCAACAAAAATCTAATTACGTAGAAAAATGAAACTGAAAATCACATTTTTTTAACATTAGTCTTATGGGTTGCTAGGTAACCTTGTTGGCGAATTAAATAACAAGGAAAAAGTAAACAAAAAACTTGAAGTTGTAGCATGTGTTCGTAATAAGCCAACTACCCACAGTATACTAGCAAATTACAAATACAGTACAAAAGGAAAAACATCATTTAGCAAAGATTATACTGAAGATTACTCGATACATTGTAGTCAAGGGTAGCAGTGAGAAGTCTGGGATCTGTTTATGACGATTAGATAAGGGTATGGGCAATCCTAAAATGCTATGGGAAGGGAGGGAAACAGGTCCGTGACGTAGGAAGTGGTGAAGGAAGTAGTCAAGGCGAGCTGTCCGGAGTGTGGGAACTGTTTATGACGATTAGATAAGGGTATGGGCAATCCTAAAATGCTATGGGAAGGGAGGGAAACAGGTCCGCGACGTAGGAAGTGGTGAAGGAAGTAGTCAAGGCGAGTAGTCCGGAGTGTGGGAACTGTTTATGACGATTAGATAAGGGTATGGGCAATCCAAAAATGCTATGGAAAGGGAGGAAAACAGGTCCGCGACGTAGGAAGTGGTGAAGGAAGTAGTCAAGGCGAGTAGTCCGGAGTGTGGGAACTGTTTATGACGATTAGATTAAGGTTTCTACAATCCTAAAATGCTATGGGAAGGGAGGAAAACAGGTCCGCGACGTAGGAAGTGGTGAAGGATGTAGTCAAAGGCGAGCTGTCCGGAGTGTGGGAACTGTTTATGACGATTAGATTAAGGTATCTATAATCCTAAAATGCTATGGGAAGGGAGGAAAACAGGTCCGCGACGTAGGAAGTGGCGAAGGAAGTAGTCAAGGCGAGCTGTCCGTAGTGTGGGAACTGTTTATGACGATTAGATTAAGGTTTCTGCAATTCTGAAATGCTATGGGAAGGGAGGGAAACAGGTCAATGGCGTAGGAAATGGTGTAGGACGTAGTAAAGACGAGCTGTCCGGAGTGTGGGAACTGTTAATAACGATTAGATTAAGGTATCTACAATCCTAAAGTGCTATGGAAATGGAGGGAAACAGGTCCATGACGTAGGAAATGGTGTAGGACGTAGTAAAGGCGAGCCGTGTGGAGTTTGGGAACGGATCTATGTGTCTCCAATACAGTACTTAGACTGCTTTCAGAGTGGACTAATGATTTTCCCCAAACAAAGCTCGGTCCCCAGGTACTGTTCTAAAAATGAACAGATTGTAAATAAAATTGTGATAAAGAAAAAAAAAATTAATTGCTAAATAAATAAGTGTAAACAAAGAAAAGTAAAAACAATAACAGTTTGTTTTGAAACAGCTGTTTGGTCCAAATAACATTCGTTTGAAAAAAGAACTCACGATTACTAATAGTCGGGGGGCAAACTGTATTCTGTGGGATTTTTTGTGAAGGGAATGTGTGACTATGTGGAATCTCTTTATTATATGTCACATAATGGTGTAGTACCGGGTGTTTACCCTCAAATTGCGGGGTTTGGTTTTTATGACGTAGTAAATCCAAGATGGCCACCATGTGTGACATATATTCATTAAATTAATAATAACTCTTTTCAGAGTAAAATAATCGAATTTTAATTTACACCATTGAATTTAGCTAAAAAAATCAAACAATTTGGTGTTTTGAATCATTGCTCTGTGACCATTTGTTACCGAGATATTGAAGGCGGTAAACACAGAACATTGTCCCCATGTTATCCTTATGGGGAAAAAATAAAATTGTATATCTAGCTTATTACTCAGCATATCTTTAATAATAATTGGTATGTGGCTTCATTTAGTAGAGATCTACTTGATTATGGCCTAAAATCCCCCATTTTTACATTCCCGTGGCAGCAAACCTGCATACTAACTTCCAATGTTATTCTTATGGGCAATTTTTTGCATGCTTGTTCATGAACATACTTTGAGAAATGATGATGTGTAGCCCCATTTTAATTATTTATTGAAGCATTTGCAATTCGTTGAGTATACAGGTCAGCTGCTACGGGGGTATTGTAGCTATAAAAAATCTCACAAATTATAGGAATCAAATAAAATAAAATAGGTAGACTATAGTTTTGGTTCATATGTAATTTCGTGTGATTGTATGATTGGTGGTGATAGATAGGTAATGACATATAGAATCGTGTACTACCGGGTGTTTTGTCTGAAAGTGTGGCCAAGCTGGTGTTTTTGGCCCGCCGTCTTGGATCCACCATATTGGATATTAATATAATTTTTTTTTAATGTAATGCTGGTGTTGTGACTCATTATTATAAACTATAGATGTTTACGCTAATTTCAATTCCAAAAACCGTGTAAATATCGTTTTTCATTTCGAAGATATATTGAAATGAAAACTCCCCCCATTTTTTACGGACGTTTCGTACTTTGATAATTTTTCAGATTATTTTTCTCATATATCCAGTTCTTATTATCGCTTGCAATTCGTTATAGTCTTAAAGTATTTAGTGATGTAAGGGCTTTTATTTAAGCTATCGATAATTAAAATCGGACGAGTTAGAGTTGAGCTATGCACTACAACAAAATATTAAATTTAACTTTTTCCAAATCAGTTTTTATTAAAATATTTATATCTCGGGTTGTTAATACGGCAAAAGGTTCATTCTGGTCTCAAATTACTCAGTAAATGTTTGGTTTAAAATTTTATTAATCACTTAATGAAATCTGACTAATTGAAAATTAGTCATGGGTCTTTATTTAACATTAATAATTATTTTTATTTTGAAATTTGTCTTTGGTTAAAGCAAATAAAGACATACAGGGCTGGTCATCAGGGTTACAACATTTGTTTGGTGTGAGTACAAAGTAAATGATGTGTGATGAGGCATATAAGACTAAGAGGTTCCACGTCTAAAAATTGTAACACTGATGACCAGCCCTGTATGTCTTTAACCAAAGAAAGTTTTGGACATAAAAATAATTTAATGTTAAATAATTTATTGTTTCATGACTCATTTAAAAATAACTTAGTCAGATTTCATTCAGTGATTAATAAAATGTAAAATCAAACATTAACCAAGTAATTTGAGACCAGGAAGAACTTAGTGACGTATTAACAACCCGAGATATACATCTTTTAATAACAACGGATTTGTAATAAGTTAAATTTAATATTGTGTTAGGGTTCGTAGCTCGACTCTAACGCTCTAACTCGACCGAATTTAAAGATCAATAGCTCAAATGAAAGCTCATACATCACCGAATATCTGAAGACTAGAACGAACTGCAAACGTTAATAGGAACTGGAGATATAAGAAAAATTATCTTAAAAATGTCCGAAGTACGAAACGTCCGTAAGAAATGTATGGGGGAGAGTTTTTTTTTTAATATATCATCCAAACAAAACAATATATTTAAAAACATATTTCAGCATTGAAATCAGCGTGAAAATCTAGTTCATAATGATGTGTCGCAACACTAGCATTGCATAAAAAAGTTATTCGTATCCAATATGGCGGCCAAAAACACCAGCCTGGCCACACTTTCAGACAAAATACTCGGTAGTACACGGTTCTACATGTCATTACCTATCTATCGCCAACAATCATACAATTGCTTCAAAATCCTACAAAATTAGATATGCCTCACAACTATAGTCTAATTTATTTTATTTTCTAATACCTGTAATTAGTTTATAGCATACCTACCCGTAGCAGCAGACCTGTATACTCAACGAATTGCAAATGCTTCAATAAATAATTAAAATGGGGCCACTCAATAACATTTCTCAACACGTATGTTCATAAACAAGCATGCAAAAAATTATCCATAAGAATAACATTGGAAGTTAGTATGCAGGTTTGCTGCCACGGGAATGTAAAAATGGGGGATTTTAGGCCATAATCAAGTAGATCTCTAATAAATGAAGCCACATACCAATTATTATTAAATATATGCTGAGTAATAAGCTAGATATACAATTTTATTTTTTCCCCATAAGGATAACATGGGGACAATGTTCTGTGTTTACCGCCTTCAATATCTCGGTAACCAATGGTCACAGAGCAATGATTCAAAACACTAAATTGTTTGATTTTTTTAGCTAAATTCAATGGTGTAAATTAAAATTCGATTATTTTACTCTGAAAAGAGTTATTATTAATTTAATGAATAGATGTCACACATGGCGGCCATCTTGGATTTACGACGTCATAAAAACCAAACCCCGCAATTTGAGGGTAAACACCCGGTACTACACCATTATGTGACATATAGTAAAGAGATTCCACATAGTCACACATTCCCTTCACAAAAAATCCCACGGAAGCTGGATATGTGCAGTTTGCTCCTGGACTATAAAAGAACTGGTCACATGTAGCAGGAATATAAAAAGTAAACACGCTAGTAAAGCTAAAGACGTAATTGTCAATGTTTATTATCCATACCGTTATCAGTTCTATCCTTGATAATTACCCACCCTCATTGAATAAATGTACATCGTAATTTCCCATATTAGTTAATTTAAACTACAATATATTCATAGTTGAAATAAAAGTGATATTTTCACGTTTGGGGGCGCTGATATAGGCGCCCCGAAACGTAACCACAACTGAACACGATTTCATTAAAGGATGGTTTGTCTAATTGCAGTATCCTAGGTCAATGTTGACGTTGTGTTCAATCTATGTCATCCATCTGTTTATCTTTGTATAAAACCCGGCTGAGGTTGTGGTGGTAATTTAAAATCGTGATTCCTGATTATTCTTGATCTTATTTTTATGACATCAATATTTCCGGGCCTAATCCAAACAAAGTTAAAGCAGACAAACATTAATTGTAAACAAAAAGCTACCATGAAGAATTAAAACATGTAAACATTGTTATTTTTCTATTCTTTCCTTGAAAAGTGGAGTAGTAAAATAATTTGCATTTATCCTTTTTTATTAAGACTCGTGTACAGAGCCTCGATTTGTGGTTTAATTAATTTTGGTCTAAACTATTTTAAACTGTGGTCTAATTATCTCTACTAATCTTAGGCTACTCATTTCCTATAATCAATGACAAAATAAGAGTAAATATAATAACCTCATAGTTCCATAGTTTATATTTAACCAGCTGTTAGTTAAAACAGATTATATTGCTCTAAAACAAATCGAAGATTGCAAACATTGCTTTAAAAAAATAATTTGAACATCCTAGTATTTTACTATGTATAATTTAATTAATCTGTCATCCTCTTACAGAAGAATTGAACGTATCAATGATTAGCATTACACATAGTATAAATAAGTCAACCCTATGTATGTCTTTACATTTTTATCCAAATGCTGAATTTGTGACACAAAAGCTGAATGTTTACAGCTGTTATGTTAAGCAAATTATTTTATGCCAGAAGCTAGTTTAGAATCTTAGCGTCGGCTGCTAGACTTTTTAAAAATTAAAACTTAATTTCTAAAAAACTGAGGCCCTAAACTAAAATTATGGCTTCGACATTCCCTAGTTCTCAAAATTATCTTTCTTTCAACACAAAAATCATGAAAATCCGTCGAGTGGTTGATTCAAAATCGCGAAATAAAAAAACACTGTTTCGTTTTAATATTATAGATGCTAAGGGAAACAAAAATCATCTGAACAACAGAAGGTCTTTAACTTTGCATTTCTCAGGTAAATATAATTAACGTTATTGCAACTAAATAAAAAATACACCAATTGAACAAATAAAATTGTGACAGACAATTTGATGAAAAATAAGTACGACAACGAATTTAACACAAACAAAAAACTAACATTTGGATTATGAGTTAAAATTCTGGTGACGCAATAACAACGATAAATATACAGAAAATCAAAACAAATTGAAGACTGGTACACAATCATCACATGTTTGATTTTCAGCGTGGGATGAATATAGATAAGTTCATATTTTATTTGGATTGTGGTCGAGTTTTGACCACTGGACGACATCAATTCTTATATTAAAGTACTTAACTCATTAAGGTACTTCAATAATACCTAAATGATAAATACCTTCTATTTAACTCAAATAAAACAATCTGGTATTAGGTATAGATGTATTTACTCAAAAACCTATTTCTATGATAATTTAGTCACGAAATCCAAATGTTTAGACCTATCTATAGATTATATCCTCTTGTTTGGATCATACAAGTCTAGATAGTATTTTTAAAATTTTAAATATGGTATTTTTTTATTAAACCCATTATGCACTACAGACATTTTGCGTACAATTTACTTTGCTAACATACACTCTCATATTTGTTACGGAATAAAGATTTATGAGGGAACAAGTAATTGTAACTATAATCAAATTTTATATTTACAAATGAATGCTACAAGATGAAACCTTAACCTGGATTAATACTGTTTAAATTTTTTCCGAAAATAGGAGATGAAAAATAGTGGAAAAAAAGGCACTACGACTTATTTGCGTTGTGCACCACGAATATTATGTAGAAAAAAATTTCGAAATTTCGTACATACAGCTTAAGAAGTTAAGACTAAATATTTTTCATAGTTTAGAAATTTTAAAACGTGAACTAATACTGTATTTCCTTAATATTGTTGTTGGAAGACGGCAATTGCTAAAATACTGTGCGCGTAAACTAATTCATTCACCTCATGGTGGTCATCTAAGTCGATTATTGGACAAACTAAAAGTCTTACGAAAAAATGTTTGGAACAAAAATTGAAGAACATCTTATTATCTATACTTTTCTCGCTGAAAGTTTTCATCTGACCAAAAAATAAAAAAAATCCTCGCTCACTTACTTTTTCATGTTTACATTGAACAACCTTTTCATATTTTCCATTATTAAACATTAATCATCTGCACGAACTAAATTGTATTTACATAGTATTAAACATCAGTTTACGCAGAATTTAAATATGTAAATTTCATCCTCTCACTATTTGTATTACAATTTAGACGAACGTGCAAAGCGACAGGGAACGCACCACTTCGAATAATCTCGCCAACATCGGAAACTCTCTTCCAGCATGTGTGTGTGTAATGGGTGCGTGTGTGTGCGTACGTTATCGCTTCCTGCACAGACTGTACCCATTGTCACTTGGAGTTATGAAACTTGGTGTTATGAACCCTTGGAGTTTTGAAACTTGGACTTGTGGTCCTTGCAAATCTGTACGTTTGGAGTTATGAAATTTTGTATTTTAATTTACTTGGTTTTATTTTAACTTGGACTTATGAATCTTGGAGTTATGAACGCTTGGAGTTATGAAACTTGGTCTTATGATATTTTGGTTTTAATTTACTTGGACATAATTTTACTTGGAGTTATGAAATGTTGTATTTAAAAGTACTTGGAGTTATGAAAACTTGGAGTTATGAACCTCACCCGAATCAGTCATAGCTAATTATAACTGAGAAAAATATATATTAAATTAAATTGTAAAAACTTATCGTCCTGATTTGTCGGATTAAGCATTGTATACCAGTAATCCCCTAAAAATAAACCACGATTTAAGTAGGATTGAATTACATTAAACGTATTTTGTGTTTCAGGGGTTTCCTTTAACCGCAACATTGCCCGTACCATGTATTGTAGATAATTAATTAATAGCTAAGCAGGCCATAGAGCTCGAATGATTCGGCTTCACACAACATAGGTTTTAAATTTTGAAAGTAGTGGGAAATTAATTTCTTGATTTAGGAACTCAAGGGTTCACATTATTTCTCTTCTTTTGCTCAAATCGTCAATTTTAAAAATAAAATAGTGAATATTATTTAATATTTTGTACTCAATATTACAACAATATTACGTCATAAAATGTTCTCTTTTAGTATTATTTGTGATTATATGGAGAAGTTGTAATATGTTCCCTTTATTCCCTATCAGCACAATTTTTTCAATAGATATTAAATTGATAACATCTCATCTATATTTCCTAACATACAATTAAGTCTTACAGTATATGTCCCGAAGATCTAAAATAGTCACTGCAAATACATTATTTGATACTCCCAGGTGAATTATTTTGCTAAAGTAAGTTACTGAAGTTTATTATTAGTTCTTGATTTGAAAATATTTTCTTTAAGGAAAATTTTATACAAACAAAATATAGTCGAATTTTGTACAAGAGATAATTTATATCGTTACATTGGCAGCTAAACCATCAACAAGCTCACAATGACAAGTATTAAACTATATAAGTGTCTCTGTTTTTGGTTGTTTAGTGTTTAGTGGACTACAACAATCGGATCAGCTGTTTCCCCCTCTCCACTCATGCCAGCTGCTCAATGCATTGTTGGAGATCGCTTTCGGCTTCAGGCTTCAGTCGGTCCGTGGTGCGCTAGCCTATCGGTTCGGTGTTGTAAAGTGTTGTTCGTTTCTATTGCGTGTTTTAGACATGGTTTAACATCTGGACTGCTTGTAGTGTTATGGACTATTGGATTGCTATTTACGTAAGTATGTTGTAATTATGAAATGTCCATTTGGTTAACTGATGATAAATATTTGTTGGATTTTACTTGGCTGTAAAGAGTTTCGTATTGTTTATTAAAATTAATCGTTAACTAAGATTTTTAGCAGAAGATCATGTAACTCATGTAACTCTTAAGTGATGGTGAATTTATACTTACTTTAGTTGTTAAAAAATTTTAAAACTAGGAATCAAGCATCATTGGCTAGGTATAATTTGCTTAAGAATTTTTATTTATTTATATATTCAAATGACGAACACAAGCCTAATACCCTCAATTTAATTATAACTCAATTTAAAAATAAAAACAATAGCTTTTTAAAGTGTAATTAAACATTATAACAATTTGACTAATTTGAGGCATCAGCATTCCTGAAGATAAATTAAAACAGTGGGAATGCATGTGTACTGAACCGATTTCAAGAGACAGACACAGAGTTTGTATAAAACTTGATTTTTTAACAAAATATCCGCTATATATTTGTTAAATAAAATACAACATATAACCAAAGTGTCTTCATCAACCTCTCTATCAACAGAAACAACAGGTTCACCACAGTTTTCTACACATTGAAAAAAATCCCTTTACAATGCGGGTAATGTATTTGTACCTGTGCGAGTAATTCTAAGCCAGCTAAATTTTATTCCCCGTGATTTATCTCGAAGTTTAGCATGAACTAGTTTTGCGCTCACCATCTACATGGACCCAAGTCACGACTTTACCGTTTAACTCCACGTACGAGAACCAAAGGTGAGAATAGGAAATGTCAAAATACTTAATCATGGCCAGGCGTGAAGAGAAATCACCCTTGAGTTGTCGGAGTGTAAATCCTGTCTTTTGTGTTATGCTATGATTTTTCATTCCCCTTTAAGTTCCTCACTCCCTCTTCAGCTCTTCAGTTCCTGACCTTTCATATTCTTATCGCTTTCCTACGGTTCATTCAAGAACTCAAGAAGCAGTCACCCTCGCCCTTATTCATCGGTTGAGTGGCTATGCTAGACGGTCTCACTGCTTGCTATCTGGGTGTATATGGTGTTGAGAAGTGGGTAGGTATGGTGTTGATATCGGAGTCCTGGTTTCGAATCATGCTAATTGTAAATGCTGAATCATTTATTAGTTGGTAACGAGGTGATTTTAACCCACTTAAAATTTGAGGCTGAATCAAAAGATCGGATTAAATAAGCGCAGTGTAGAGTATAGCGTATGGAATGAAATAAAAAGTATATAATGCTACCACCAAATGTTAAACCACACTTTTAACTATGTTATTTCCGTTACCCATTATAAAATTTAACGATTAGTGGTAGTGGTCCCTGAGTACGCAAAATTTAAGTAGTCTCAGGCTCATAATCAACGTCTATTGGTTTTCAATATCAACTATTCAATGACAATAGTGTTAGATGTTGGCATAGAGTAGTGATTTAGGTAGTTTAAAACAGAACTTGAGCTGTAGCTACACTTTGAGAGTGTAAAATTACGTTTTTAGAACTTCTTAATGAAATATAAAACTATACAACATGTATTCGGGACCACAGATTCAAAACATTGTTCATCCGTGTTAATCAAGGGTTTTTTTATATTTGTTTCATCTCAATATATAAAGTGTGTGTTTATTTTTTTATTTTTGACGTTCCACCAGCTTTATAATTATTTTGAACAAATATAATTACCGTTTAAGATTCTTCACCTCTAACTCATTTAAATAAAAATTTGGTCAGGCTAGATTATGCCAGTCCTTTGATATGCATAAATTGTTTGCACATTTAACGGATTTTGCATTGGGAATATAAGCTTAAACAAAAACACAGTTGACATCAGTGGGCTCAAACGTAATCCAAAATGAATCACTTATCAAAATAGGTAGCTAATACAATAGGATAACAATTTAAGTATCTATAGTCAATGGTATTCGCCCCAGTCAGGACGCCGCGCTCTCAATGCAGAGTAGGAGAGTAGGCCGCTCTTTGCGAGGGAAACTGTGAGATGTTTTCGCGGGTAACAAGCCAGATTCCCCTACACTTGATGTAAGAGGAGGGAGAACAGTAGCCGGGGTATAACAAGCTGTCTTCGTCCCTACCCGACACAGGGAGACGGAGACATTCTATGACGATGTATATTCATCAAATAATAATCAATATCTGTTTTAAGAAACAACAGACTTGACGCTAGATTTAGTTATCCCAAGATGTGACGTGTTTCTGGCCCTGGCTTTCGTTTTTTGTGTGTGAGAGAAACAGGTCCGATCACAAGTATGTCTACAAACATTTTACAAATTTTAACCCACTATCCCTTAAAAGTGTTTAATCTTTTAAATTTGTAAATTCCACTTTCCTTTATATATTAAAAAGTCTACATCTTTATCCAATGCTTTCCTGTGTTCCTAGCCAATAATTTGAGAATGCTGGGCCTTGTAGATGTCTTTGGAGAGGTGGGTCAAATCCCTGGTATATACAAAAAAATGTTTTGGGCAATTGCCCTTATAGGTGTTTCTTATGTTGTTAACTCTCTTTTCATCTGCTGTAAAGCTTATTTGAAAGTTTTTTTTCCAATTGGAGTGAAGTCGTTGAGTACAATCAAACTCCTCCTCCTATACGCTTGTATAATAAATCGTTCAATGGTTTATTCCATTGTCTGTGGTTCAATGTACACCGTATAGGTCACTAACTGACTGGCTTTCAGGCACTTTATCACGTGATTAACCAGGGATCAATTTTAATTCAACCGTTTGAATCTGCCAAAGTCCACCCTCAACATACTAACAATACATAACATAAGTGCAAGTAATAGGTACATCATAATCAAAATTATTACATTTTTCTTTCCTATTTATTATTGAATTAGGGCGCATATTGAGAAATGGCAACACATTAGCTCAGTCTGTTTTAGATTGCCTTTTGAAGTTTACTTACATCGATGGGAACCCAAAAATGAAAAATATTTATCTCTTACCAAAGAGTGGAAAGGTTTTTCCTCAGTGATGACTATACCCTGTAGGACTAATTATGGTTAAATGCGACCGTTCATGATGGCAGTAAATTTGTGTAAATAATCTTTCAAATTATTAATCCTTTTCATTATTATTTTTTGTTAGGCTAATCTTCTTCCAATTTCAGACACAATACATTATGTTGTAAATGTTAAATTATATTTTGACATTTTTAAACTAGAGGTAACAAGTTGACGAGCTATATAAATATCAGTATCAAACACTAAAGAGATTTATCGTCAAAATAATTCAAACAGAAAATGTAATTTGTATGTGACTTTTTGTGTTTTTTATTAATACCACCTAAATTACAGGTACCAAGATACACTGACAAAGTCAGCTCCTAATTAAGTATCCCTGGTTTCTTTACTTCACTGTCAAAAAGCTGTGTGTCGTCTACAAGCTTTAGTCTTATTGGGAATTTATTTTGGAGTCTCCCTGTAACACTAATCCACATATGAAACAATTCAACAATGCATATCATCTGATCGGTAATAAAGTATATGATAGGACACGGAGCTACCATCGTAATTATTGGGTTAAGTTAAAAACGTCATTTACAAGTTGTTATTGTAAAACGGGTATGCATCTCATTGAAAACTAAATGTTTTCAAAACTAAAATATTCCCTTAATAAACTAAAAAAAAACCACTGTACTTATGCTAATTACTTAAATATTTAAACTAATATCATGGATTACCTCTACGTTTAAGTCGAGATTTGTTTGAAGACCTCCTGGATTGATGGACCGCCGTGGTTTGCCGGAAACGGGAAGAACAAACAATTAACTAGCTGTAAACATACGTCACCACACTGACGTGCTGGCGTGAGGTTGGCATGAGGGCGTCTGCGAAATGTCTGCTACCAGCAATAACGTCAAAACTGGAAAAAGGTTGTTATACTAAAGCAAAAAATAGTCCGTTTTCGTACATACATGAGTCGCCGAGATTAAGCAGACCCCAATAGTTTTATCCCTAGAACGAAAAATAGCTAAATTATTTTTAGTTTAAAATCCTGAATTTGCATATGCAAATAGTTCCGATTAATAATAGCATTCTCGTATCTCCAAATTTAGTACTCTTTGGCCTTTATAGTGTTTAAGATAGATGTAATATACATACAGGGTGCGCCAAAATAACGTGACAGTTTTTAATACTAAATAACTCAAGAACAAAATACAATTTTATATATTAAATAATGTTATATTGTACACACTATTATGCCATTTTCACTTATGAAAAATTATATCATTTAGGTGATGTCCTTCTCCTAAACGCAGGCTTTAATTTTCTTTTTGCAAATTTGCAGTCACCTTCGCCTGATGAATAGAAACAATCTCTTCCCGGATACACTGCTTGTTCAGGGATAGTTCGAAATTTCGGAACCACCACTTTGCTTTTTAAGTGTTCCCATAGCCAACTGTCACACGAAATTAAGTCTGGGGATCGAGCTGACCACAGCACATCACCAAACCAAGAGATCACTTTACCGGGAAAGAGTTCACGCGAAACTGCCATTGAATAATTGGTTGTATGACAAGTTGCACCGTCCTGTTGAAACCATGTTTTGGTAATGTCTATCCCTCCTAACATTCATAGTTGCGGAACCAAAAACCCCCTCAGTATTTCCACATAGCGTTCCGAGTTTACAGTGATAGGGGGTGTTCTCACTTTCATCCTCAAAAACATATGGTCCGATGACTCCAAACCGTGCCACACCACACTAGACAGTAACTTTCTTTCGACGAAGTGATGTTTCACCAAACATAACCTAAAAATGGCATAACGTAAGCAATCGTTCACTACAACAACGAGGTCTCTAGCTAGTATAACAACTGACTTATCACAAAACAAAAACCGTCAGGTTTTTTTGGCGCACCCTTTATTTAATCAATTAAAAAATAAATATATTGTTGTGATGGCGTAGTAGTATATTTTGCGTCCAAAGAACTGTAAAATTAGTCTTTCCTATTATTTATGAACAAAGTGAAATTCAAGCAAATTTCAGAGCAAATTAAATGAACGTAACTAATATAGAGGAATTTGTATGTAATTTATTTTTTTTAATGATTCAGTAAGCCACAATAACAAATTGCTATACCATATCCAAACAGCCGTTATAAGCTCTGTAATAGCCCTAGTTTTGCAACTATTATGCTCAAACTATAAATATACTGATGAAATAGTTTTGACTTACTTTCATTACAGCCCTGTCTAAGTATTAAACTTCCTGCGGTTAAATTAACAAGTTATTCAAACTCATATTTATTGGAACAGAACGATTTCCATGATATGTTAAACTGGATATCCAAAACGTTAAATACACTGTGACACCGGGGAAAGCTATATTATAACGAGTTTTGTTTTTGTTTCAGAATAATATAAACCCAGGGATGTAGACAGCAAACTACCATCGTGGGGGCTGCACCTTCGCATGAGAAGTAAGTTGAATGCCTTTTATTGTCCTTACGCTGCCAATATTTAAAACTAGATAACTTAATACGAGACTTTTAGTCGTAGCAATAATGAGTTTTTTACCGTCAAATTTATCTATTATTTTATATCTTGACGTTAAAAAAGATAAGAATAATAATTTGTCTATTGATCCAGCTATTTGGTATATTTTGTACCCTTTTGCTAGGAGGTTTTTTCAATATAAGCTCGTTTGTAAATAGTCGAATGGAAATGATTTAATTTAAACTTTTGTACATATTCGATGGAAAATCTACTTAACTGCATCTAGATGTAAAGTAAACAATACTTGACAAACCAAACTGAAAAAAAAATGCGATTGGTGTTTATATTGTAGTATTTTTTACTACTCGATGGTAAAACGGTGATGTAAATTGGGTGTGTAGCGTCTTGGACTTCGGTGCGGGAAGGGCGTGTTCGATGCGTCACACATTCACAAAACTTTAATGGATTTGAACATGGTTTAAACCACTTTCTCGTAAAAGTGTGTGTGTAAAATTACTTGAATTAATTACAAACGCCACTGGGGTAGACACATGCAACAAATTCGTATTTAAATTTAAAACGCTTGAGACAGTTTATCTTCATCAATAGCAATTCCCAAAGTTCAAAAATTACTCTTCTTGTAGTACAAAAATTCTCTGTAATACCAATATGTCACTTTCAGCACCAATAATGGTGTATCTGATAAATAAAATAGTTTATTCGGACATTCAATAAAAAAAAGTCCTTACTAAGTCCTAGCATAAACTTTAAAATAAAACGTGCACAAATTAAAGTGGAGCACTGCAATTTGTGAAGTGCCTGCACTGGGTAGGCCTTTAGATTAAGCATACGCTTAATCTATGGTAATACGAGATAACACGTATGTTATGACCTTCACTACTATGTTTGAACTTTGTTTGACCTTCAGACAGGTGAGTCACCCCACCTTATCAGTCCGTTATCGAGACCACCATGACCTTGCCTACGAAGCCACAGAGAGTCAGTGTTTGGTTACCTCTCCCCTCTCCAGGTGTCGTTTACACACTCATTAAGCTGTACAAATAACTGTTTTACACTTACGTAATGTCCAATATTGGAAACGTATGACACATATGAAGAGTCGTTAGTTATTTGTAGGTGTTTGTAAGGATGAATTATTTTTTGGAAGAAATAGCCTTTGTTTGGTGAAATGAGGAATGGTGAACCCCAAATAGATCTTAGTGTACTAACCTACACTATCCTAACATTCGCCATGTGGAAAAATGATGGTATTAGCATGACATCCATGTCTAGGTCAGGTTTTGTCTCATGTCATTTAGCTTAAAAAACAAATTACCCCATGGACATTTTGGGATTTGGAATAAAGGCAATACAGTAACGACAAATATTTTTTACACGATATAATTTTGAAATTTTGAAAACCGAAGTAACAAGTACAGCTTTCTTTTTCAGAAACAGTGAATACCATAATGTACGTCTGCGTCTGAGTGAGACCGTTAAATAAGGCATTTTTGTAAAAGTAAATATGATACACAAAAACGTAAACTAAAACTACCCAAAAAACTGCGCAGAAAATCTCTATTGCACGACAATAGTTTCATGAGTAAATTAAATTAGGTAAGAAAAATACTCAAGTTACGCATAGTTTCATCAACAACGAAACGTAATTCCACTATCAAGCTGAAATTCATCACTTACAATTTACTAACCATCTTTTCCATTTGCAAACGAAGTAGTACTGCATTTACATCAAATGACAGTGCATATTTCCACTTTAATTAAAACCAAATACCGTTGTCGTGCGGGAGGCGTATTTTTCAATCAGCTTCTAAGCCCGCCTGCGTATGTTTCGACACTGTCCCAACATTAGACATATTTCCCGCAATGCAAATGAGACTTCCCCCTAGTAATCAGTCTGGTGGTAAAAGCATTCACCCTTTTCGAGATAAGTAAATGCATCTTCGTTATGTTGTAATGCACTCAGCACCCACCGCTGTTTGTAATGATGTTTTCGTTATATCTTTTGTAATGATGCAATCAGAAAATAGCACTTTGAAGTGACGAATGGAGAAGATTTAAGTGATCGAGGCACTCGTTTTGGGGATGGAACATGAAAGGAGCGGGTTTGGTAGGAAAGTGTTGGTAGTTTGGAAATGTGTTTATCCACATCGTTTGATTATTTAGTGCAATAATTGTCTCTAGGGGTAGTCGAGTATTTATTTGTACTCACCTCAAAACATGGAGGTTTCAGGTTCGATCCCTAGCAGTTTCAATTCTCCACCCAGATGTCATTGGCTTTCAACTAAGATAACAAAAATTTAACGTTTGATAGTAACAAAACTAAGGTCATATTAGGTTTACTTTACTGGCGGTACAATAAAGAACGACAACACACACAGCCATAGCCTCCTAACACTGTTTGCTCGCACTAATACTAATACACTGTTTAGTTTATACTAACAAATCTTAAACACATGTTAGTGTAATAACAGATCTTCGTATGCGGGCTGGCATCGTGAGCAAATGTTGAACATACCCTGTGGCGCCATCATATCTCTGCTTTACATTCCTCTTAGCTGATCTAGTGGTGCAGAGCGAGCCTTCTAGCTTGGAGTCTCGGGTCCAAACCTAGCCAGTCGGTAGTGTCATAATGCATTGATTCAACGATTCGATGCTCGTATCCAGAGAAAACTTACGAGTAAAAGTGCAACACTGGAAAGGCGTTGCTAAATCGTAACTTTTATGATTGTTTATTAAATAGTTAAATTCTAAAAAACAACCTTTAAAAAAAATCGCAAGGGAAAAAATAACATAAGATTGATTTTCTTAGAATATTGACTTAAAATAATTGACCATTAAAACATTTTAACATTCTTGTACTTTGTAGTCAGCAATTGCGGTCTGTCACGATATCTAGAAGGGAACCACGGGTGTTTTGTAGTTCTAGAAAAATGCAAGCTGTTTTCTACTCATTTCAGCAGCCAGGTAGCTGACAAAAGCATGTCATGGTAGTGTTTGAATCTTTTTAAATAAACTAATCCCCCTTATCATACAAAAGGCAAATGATACGTTGAATGGTACTAAGAAGAGGCGAGTCAAGACTTTTATAACATTTCCATGCACTTATCCCACTTCTCAAGTGATACACGTTCTACACTCGATGCCATACCTCAAAACTATTTTTAAACGACTATTTATGAGGCAGCGTATATTTAAAAAATATCCGTCAAATTTTTACAAGGCGCAGTGACTTATTTACAAAAACAGTGACCAAAAAAGCCGTTTGACAACCGATTGAAGACTAGATTACGTAAAAGTTTTATACATTTACCTTGTCATGTGTAATAGCCTACACTTTACTAGGAAGGACCAAAACTATTAGCGGCTCAATTTCAAAATCAGTGACCAGAAACTCATGGACGTATGGCCACCGTCCGAAGTAACGGATACACTCCATGTTACAATGTTTTTTTCTAATTAGTCAGATACCTGAGCCGAAGCCGTAGCCCGTGTTTGGGTCATGTTACGTAGCGGGGGTGTTGTAGGGTCTGTGCTATTGTGCCTCCCCCACGCCGGGTGACAATAGGCCATTTGCCCCCATTGGCCTACAATGCTTATCAACGTAGGCTCGGGGTGTTTTCGATCGTTGCGCCCTTTAGTGGAATATTTTTAACATATGGAATGTATAGACGCATCGCAGCCAATGGTTAAGTTTTAGCCAGTCTTGAATTTAAGGGAAGATTGTTGAATTGTGCGCGTAGTGTGCGCTGATGTCGGTCACTAATTTTGTTGAACATAGTTCTTACTGAAGCAAAAATACAATTACCGTAAACTATAGCATCTTATAATAGCTATCATACTAACAATTAATGGGGTATATAGAACTGTATAAGTAGCATACCTAAAAAAGTAAGTGGCAAATTTGACAAACTTCTCTTTGGTAAAATATATCTTCAGTATCTCAAATTTCCAAGAACTTTAAGGTTCAAATTTGATCATGTTTAATTTACACTTAACACTAAAGAGAAAAGTTGTTATCGTTTTATCATAGGTTACATTTTGAAATCGTAAAATAGTTTTTGAATTGTGTTCTAAGAGAATTACAATAAATACTGAAGAATTGCCTACATTGCATGGACTAAATTTGTGTTACCTATTTACAATAGTATAACGCACACTGGTGTTGGGGGTTGGGAAGGGTACTATTGTGTGTGTGACCAACCTAAAAGATTGGATCTCGTTCCATAAAATCTCAGCATCTGGTCTGTTCTGGGTTTGTTTCATATCACATCTAGCAAACCTTATGAGACTGGAGGCTCCATTTCGATGTTAGAAACATTCGTGAAAAATCTCGTTCAAAAAATTTACAGTTTAAATCGGAAATATATGTATTTGTCTCCCATTTCCGTTTAAATATTATTCTTGTGATTTATATTATTTAAAGCACACAAAATAAAATAATTGTAAATGTATATAAAATAATAAAATATATAAACTTGTATATAAATGATTAAACATGATAGTACAATATGTCTACCTTTCTGAAGGTACCATCGTTTTTCAAAAAAATGTTATCGTTAGGATAAAATATAGGTTTATCACTAAACTTATTATAACTATTATAATTATATACTATTTTAAAAGGTATAAAATTACCTGAGTACTGCCAGAGTGATCCTGTTAGTCCTTACGGATTACGGATATCTGTAAGGACTAACAGGGTCACTCTGGCAGTACTCAAGTAATTTTATACCTTTTATAGTTTGTTCTGTGATCCAGAGACAAAACAGCTCAAAATATATACTATTACTGCTATTATTGTTTTAAGAATACTTTTAGTTGCCAGAAATTGGTTTCGATGATATAAGACTATAACTCAATTAAACAGGTTCAGATTTTCAGGTTAAGTGTAAGAAAGAGTAATGTGGCCCTAACTTTGTCTGAAAAAAAATTTCATTTAACTTCATTTAATAAAACTTGACAAGTCCAATAGGACAGGTCTCCAAATTATTTACTCAACTGTGACTTAATTTACAAGTAAAATATCAGCCAACATTATATTGTAATATGATTTTCACAAGAGAAACTTTAAAATGATGCATGTACCGACCTAGAACGATTGCAAAGCGTGACGAATTATTGTGAATGACAAGTTGTTACTGTAATTCGAAGGCAAATAATAAATTGTCATGGGACAAACCAGAACAATTCTTTTGTTAAGCTCATAGTATTAAATAAACGGATTTTCAATTGTATTTTTTGAATTTTTAAAACTTGAATTCTAGCTTGTAAAAACTTATGTTTGTTCTTCATTTTAAAGGATAGTTTGTTTATGTGATTAACTTTAGCCACGAATGATCCTCAGATTTACAAAATCAAATCGTATTAAGTATTTTATTAAATAAATGATAATTAACCAACGACATTGCTTACAATTGGCCAGTTCAAATATGTATTTGGTTTACTAAGCATTTCTTCTTAACACTGAATGAAGAGATTGTCTTTATTAATTCCGTAATCTTTGTTTCACGTTATAAAATCAGCTATCTGAGACTTCGGTTAAATCATAAAAGAGTAACATCTTGAGAGAGAAGATTGAATGGTCCCAATAGTCGGTTTAGAAGAGAGGTTATACATATTCATTATTATGTTATCATGTAACCTTTAGATTGTTTGAAAGGTCGATTACGATCTTAAGGGTTGACCTTTAGATACACGGGGTTCACCCTAACCAGCTCGGCGGCTACTTCAAACATCCCTATCAATTAGAGCTAGATAATTAATTGATGTAAAGGTTACGTGTGATAGTTTTAGTTTGGAAAATAATAATGTAATTATAAACTAAATGTTAAAAGTGTTATTGTTAAATTTAGTAAAAAAAAAATACTGGCTTTGTGTGTTTTTTTGGACTGTGAAAAAAGTCTGAAAGTTTTAGAAAAGATTATTTTTTAACTATTAATCTACCGATGAGGCAATTCTGTGATATCACTATTAAATTCAATATTATTCGTGAACTGGTAAATAAAACGTTCAAAACAATATTACAACTTAAAATATTTAATAGACATTGTGCTCTTCTTAATTTTTTGAGTTTATTATGTGTTTTGTAATTTTTTTTTCAAGATATAAAATAAATTAAAAATCCACGTTATCCTTTAAAATGTAATATATACGAGTAATAAGCTAATTATGTCTTCTACATGATTCCTCTGTGTTATTATTAATGGCTTATTTATTTGTTAGATTACCAGGTTAATTGTCATAATTCAATCATCTACATGGACGAGCAAATAATTCAATTATTTGGTTATATTGAGACACCTTGTAATGATAAATGATTAAAGGAATCGTGAGAAAACGTACTGATACGGTTTGCTAACAAATAAAAGTAAAAATATAAATGTACAATTTTAACCATTAATGGCAGTTTTTAGCTTTGTGTAGAATCCATCTTTAAACAGCTGATCGAAAATTAAGGGACAACATAAGTAGTATGACCACAGTTTAAGGAAACTCCCTGTATGCTATCTATGGTAAAACTTAGAAGAACTTTGTCCAAAGAAGCGCGAAGCTGGAAAATTACTATATCAAATTTCAAAATAATTTAGGTCGACGTTGAATGGTCAAATAACGTTCTATGAAGGTTTCTAAATCAATGATAAAAAGTTATCTTAATCTGGACACTCTGCCTCCTAGGTTTCCTTAAATAGACTGTGTAAATCTCAATCTTGGGTGTTACTGAAAGACACTCAATCAGACATCATGCAAGAAAATGCAAGAGATATTGTAAGATTGATATATTTGTTCATATCGACTAGACAGTAGACACCCCTAAGATGGTCCCAGACACGATGAGTCAACTGTGCACACCGTAGCCAAAACTTGTCCGATCCCATAAATTCTGTTGTGACACTCCTCCACTCCGCCCCATGTGCCACTTATAAAGTCGTCATCCGTGACACTGGGCCATGTGTGAGAGGAAGGTTATGGCGGAGGGCGAATCTGGCTTCGAATAGAACCACTAAGTTGTGGCAGTTTGTTAACTTTTTTCACTTACAAATAGTTTTAATTAGTATGCATCAAGTTTTGCACTGATGATTAAACACACATTTTTGATTTTGCACGTATCATAGGCCTTCTTGTTTTTATAGAGACAGGCTTGTTTATATTGCTCAACCGATTTCCAATAAAGTTACAGTTCCGTTTTTTATAAACTCATACTTTTGTACTTGAAACACTTATCTTAAGGTGCATTCTGAACTACACGGGTCACAGCAAAATTATGTGTGAATACTTAAATACTATATTTTGAATGGCGACCATACGAATGTAGGTATAAATGGAGTCAAGTATTTAATTAAGTGTAACTGTAAGTGTAACATCCAGTTAACTCGGAAACATACAATATAGATGTAGTACTGGACTTAAGTTATGTTTAACAACAATTCCTGATGTTTCTTTAGAGTTGTTTACATACAGTACACTAGAAAATATTAAAAGTATATATTTTTTATACACATGAAAGAAAGAGCTTTTAAGCCCGTGGCTGCATGTGGAAGAATGAAGTAACAGCCAGTATTGACAGCGCGGTGAACGCTTCGCTTGGTCATTGGTGTACCGCAGGGCTCCGTCTTTGAACCCGTTTTATTGCTTTCTTTACTACTGTTTGAAATATAGCTTTCTTTCTTGGAACAATTCTGTTCAGTAGGGTTTTTAATAGAAAGGAATCCGTATTATTTCCTTGTTAGGCTCGCTGTTCATACACGTTGTTAGATTTAATATTTGGTTTAAAAGGAATTTTTTTATGAGCAATAATAGCACTATAAGTTCTGGCGCGCATGGGTTTTACCATGTTTTGTGCACACACTGGATCAATAATCCCACACAATAATAATTATTTTTAAATATTTTGATAGAAAGATTAAATACAAATTATTTACAAAAAACTACCCAAAACGAAAACGTTTTTGGTTAACGAAGTGGCTATAATGCTCACCTTATAACCTCTGGGCACTGCTGATTATTTGATCCCGTTCAGGATCCATTCCAAGTTCCAAATGTAATTTCCCATATAGGCTATAAATTTATGAACCTTCAAAAACTATTTAGCAGTGAATAAAACTTGTGGTATGCATTTTACTCTATTTCTTGTAATCGGTAATTAAATCGCATTTCTAATTACTAACAAAATTACAACTTTAAAAGGAACCCTAAAGTTTTCAAGAACGCTTCATTCTGAACTAGCCGAAAATAGTTAAATTTTGTATGCTATGGAAATTGATCATTTGGCTATTGAAAGCAATCGAGCTATTTATGAGGTCTATGAGGTCTTATGAGGTCTACTTATAAGCTACCCATCAAAATTAACTAACTTTTTAATTAAATGTTAGATTCAAATTATAGGTTAACACTTGTAACAAAGCCGAAAGAGTAACTATATACAACCAAGACTTTTTTCTCGGGTGAGGTTATGTATATTCATTACAGTACGTATCACATGACCTAAAAGATAGTTTAACATAGGTCAATTATGACCTAAGAATTGACCTTAAGATAGAAGGAGTTGCCCAGCCCGGCGGCAACTTCTAACAACCGTATTAATCAAATAATTAATATACTGATTGAGGTTTATCTGCCTACTTCACATCCATTTCATAGTATCCAGGGTAGCAGACTAGATTTAGGGTCGTTCCTTCACTACAATAAAAAAAAATACCGATGGCTCTGGAAATAAACTTTTGGTTTTGATAATACCACAGAAAAATAATACCCTTGAATTGTTTTCAGAATAAAAAAAAAACTCTAACCAACCCAATGTTTTAGAATGTCAGATTTTTTAATCGGTACCTACCAAGAACAACGAGCAAAAATAATCGATTTAAAAAGTAACCCAGTTCAAGGATATTCAGTACACTTTAATCTGACAATAACCAGTACAGGTTGTTTCTATTGGATTATTTTTTGAAACCAAAACTACGGTAAAAGGTTATCGTATATTCTAACTCTTTCACGCACATCCACCGATAGTATTTTGAGAGGAATTGATTGAGAAAGTAACACCATACAAGGATTTACACTTGCATCTGATGGTAACCAGTTCAGCTTGTCTCAGCTTATCATATCTCCAGACAGCTGCATTGGCAGTGATAGGCTGCCTAACCTGTATGTCAGCTGAACTTTACAGACAGACCCACTTAAACATGTGTTACGGAGTATTGATATATTTGTTAATATGCAGTGTTTCACGTTTGGTTTGCGGTTTTCAAAACACATAACTAGCTCGCGTAGTCAAACTACTTATAATGTAAGTTAAGGACCTATAATAGTAGTCTAGTGTATATAGGTATTGCTGCAAAAATAAAATAGCATAACAGTATTTTTATATATCTAGGTTTAGTTTAATTTAACATAAATGATTACATTTGTAGTAATTTAAAGTTCTGAATAATTCAATATTTCTATGGAGGCATTAGCTTTTTGATACTAATGTAGACATTCCAACAGTTGTTATTTAAAAATGTGTCCTTGAATGAGCCACAGCAGAATGTGCTGCATTATACAAAACTATTTTTCCCTTCATTTTTGTTGCTTTGATAGTTAGTTGATGTGACATACTAGACGCAATAGCCTCTACCAGTAATTTGTCTTTATGTTTTGGATTAAATAGAAAGTTTACTTATTTAATACAAATTCGATATTAAAATCTTAAAATCTACGCACACTGTTAGAAATATATTTTCCTGCATATGTGCAGAATCTCTTTATAATTTAAAATAGGTACACAAATAAACACAAAATAGATTAAAAATACAAATAAACTAACATGGGCCTTATGGGTTGCCATGCTGGTCACGAAGTAACAACAAAATATGAACAGAAACTAAAAAAAATAGAAGAAATTCCAATCACATATTTTATTTACAGCGTGGGGTGAAAATACATGTGTATGTACATGTACATACATATGTATGTACATGTGTATGTATTTTTGGTCCAGTTTTCGACCCCTAGTTTAGATTAATGTTTAGAAGATGTATTATACCACTGAGTAATTGATAACAATAGGTAACGTCAAATAACTATGCTAAAAATATATTAAATCAAATTATATAAATAAAATATAAATGTTAACCATTGCAAACCATGCTGATATTGGCTAATATTTACACAGCAAACAAAGCGTCAAACAAAGTGGCAAACCATGTGTCGATTTTACTCAATGAAAACCCTCAGAACTATAGTAGACTCTACTAAACCTGCAAAAAGAAAGCAATTCAATTTTGCTTTTATAATCGATGTTTAAATAAAACCGTATGTAATGATGAAAGGTTAATTTTAATTTTATATTTATGATGTAATTTGAACGCACAGAAAAAAGCCGGGAACAATACAAATGCACCAAGAACGTTTAGGCAAAAGAGTAAAAAAGGAGCAATTTCAAGATAACTTCAACAGCAGAACAATTTTACTCAGAGGTGAAAGCCACAGAATGAACGAATATTACTTTTGGCACGTGTCCACGCGATTTGGTCTGACTGATAAGCTATTACGAGAATTTCCAATCGAAATAACGCACGATATTACCGAAGGAGTGCAGCAGGTCGAGCCGTGCATACTGTTGGCATCGCTCCAATAGCTAGGCTGACCTGTACGACCTGTGGTACTTCGGCGTACTTTCCAACAGTATCGCCGCATACACGTCCGAATGGCTGTCTAAATACGGCTTGTCACGACGGTTTACAGCCCTGCCATTTATTTATTTTGATAGGCTAACATTGACAGTGTAGAAAGAGGGGAAAAGTATGGTTAGTGTATTGTATTTTAATCGTTTATTTAGCTCAATGCTATGGCAACATTTATTTCAAGAAGGTGAAATAGTAGACTACGTACGCATAACTACGTATATAAAACAAGCTAAATATATTTATAGATTTTTTTTTAAAGCTGGAAATATAAATAGTCATAGACTTAACTAATCGTTGAATTGTGGAAATATAGAATATTTCTAATGTTTGTGAAAAAGGGCGAACCATAGAAGACATAGTATATCGCTGTATAGCAAGTTGGATCCCATACCAAGAATCGTTGCTTTTATCACCTGGGATTTTAAATATTTTGTTTTGTTTTACCTACTTTATATGGCAGTAGTAATTATTGTTCTCATGATCAAGTTCGATTTTGATGGACTATCAATCGTAATGCGTCGAGCACTTTATTTTTCATTATTTGTTTCGTAACAGTTTTAATTTTACAATCACATTTATGCAACCTACGTTATTATAAATCATCACAAAGAAGTTCCCTTGGTAATGTGATATTGTTTCTCAGTGTAATGTTTTACACAATATCTCCCATTGCTTTACAAGGATTTGAGAAGGAAATCTTGTAAACCATTCTAAAAGCAACAGCTGTTTAACCAAAACAACGGACCTGCATGAAACCATTACAAAATTAACCTACTCTACATCATTACAAAGAGGCATTAGTGGAGTTAGTAAAACCACTACGCAAAATTTTAGTTCACACGAGATATTTTAACTATTGAGACCAAATATAACTATGGAATATTAATTCCATATTAATAATATTACAATGCTAGGCCCTAGAACTTTATCGTTTTTGTGAAGTAGCCTACATATTGATTGGTTTGAACCAAGGCTATGGCTTATTCGAAAAAAAAAACAAATAAAGATTTTACTATTTTGACGAAACACCTTGTTTTGTGAAGATAAATTTGTTTTTTTAAGCAATATCAATGTTACATAATATGTTAATCTTTGGATGGAAGCGTCATAAAAGGAACTCAATGTATTCCGTGATTTCCCCCTATTTTAAAGGTTGGAAAAATCTGCTAATATATACCTACTAAAACTATTACAAATAATGAAATGATACAAATCACATCAAGAAGCTGTATTTTAGTTATCGTCCCTTTTCATTTATAACGCCAACGGTTAAAAATAGCTTCCCAGCTCTAGGAATTACAGCACCAAACTGCTTTCTCCTATACTTTGTTGACTTTATGTCTACCCGTTGCGTAGAACAAGCTACTTTTCTCTCCAGCATGGCCAGATGCCCAGCGAGGTCTTGTCACTAATTGGCGAAGCCCCAACACGAGTGGAACACAAGAAGTCTTGGAAGTCCTAGAGGAAAAGTAGGTTGATTAGAAATGCATCTAGTAACCAAGCGGTCTGTGGACTTGCCAGTATATTTAGACTGACAGACTACTGGAATGACGATTGTACAAGAAAAATATTTGTGATTTATTACTATCGAATGGCTTTTACTTAATCACAGTATTAAGTAATATATCATAATATATATTATGACTGGGGCGGGTGGCGTCGTCCTGTAATCCAGCTACTAGGAGGTCACGAATTGTGGATATTTATAGCGATGCACTGTGGATGCCATGCTCCCTGGTGTGGATTAACGTTGGCACGAGTGAGTACTACGACTATCCGCAGTACTATCCTGATAATTAGACCAATTCGTAAATTACAAGGAAAAATGTGGTTCGGATTCCACTATAAACTGTAGGTCCCTTAGTTGCCATTAGCTGTATGGGCTATTAATTAACAGTTGTGTCTAAGGAACATGTCGGCCTTAGTCACTAACAAGACTACAAGATCGCGCCACTCATCCTTCACTCATATTTGGGTTAAAATACGCACATAGTGGCGTCCCCATCTTAACTAATTGATAATTGATAATTGACAGTGAAAATTATCCTCGTGCCGAAATAACTACGTAGATTCTTTTCTGGACAGCACTAGATAACACTTTAAAGACTTCGAATTACTTGTTCCGATCATTAACTAAATAGACTATTTATCCTAGTAAATATGTTAAATTTATTACTTTCAGATTTCAATACTACATCTATGCAACATAGTGTGTCTTGTACCATGTGTAAGTTTTTGTAAGACGACAGATGAAAGCCTGGTTTTCGAGCGACTTGGTAGATAGCGTCATTAATAGCCCAATGATAAATAGCCTTGGGTCCACCTCACTTGATTGAAATAACTTGGGATCGAACTAGCAGCCTTCAGAGTTGAAGGCGAGCACTATAATAATTATAATTATAATTATAGCGTGTGTTATCAATTCTCGTGGGTGCTTCAGATATTTTAAGATGCGTCTGCAGCCGTAGCCAAAACACGCTCGATCCCATAAATTCAGTTATGACGAGACATCGCCCCAAGACTAAAGCAGTCACCCGCGACTTGGAACACATGTGGGGGGTGGAAATGTCTGTGTTGTGGCAGTTGTGTAGAATTAAAGAATTAACGTCAACGCCAATGTTATTCTTCATTTTATCTGTTGTGCATAGGTCGAGATTTGTATGTGTATTTGTTGATTAAGGATTTAAGTCGGTTATAATTTTGTATTAACAATATTTTTCACAAAATATTCTTATGCCACGGTAAATAAAGTTATTAAACAATCTTATCCATGAGTTTAATAATACAATTAAAGACACTACTAGCTGCGTAAACTTAACAATAAAAGCTAACATGGTCTACTTTAAGGGTCGTTCCGTTCCCAGTTTTCCTACATAATATGCTGGGTTTTAATTTACAACTACGAAGTTTCTTTTTTCAATGCAAATACATTTGAATTTTAGATACATTTTGGGGGAATTACATAAATAAAAAGCCTTTTAATTCCCCAAATACATGAATAATTATTACCTTTATATAGTACATCTATACCAGCCCGGGTGTTATCGTACGAAATCAAGAACTAAGGGGGGATAGTAGTTTTTTAGCTAGTAGTAGTTTAAGTTCTTGAATCTGGGAAGACCTAAAAAGTGACAAACATAATTGTGTTTATAACAACTATTCTCCATATTCATTATTCCATTTATTATGTCAATCGTAAGTGAAATATAATAGATAACAGGTTGGGTTATAAAAGTCAGAAGATACTTTGCGTTAAAAAATCGGCATCTTTAACACACACAACCTGGAGACCTCATTGAACTCACATTACACTGAACTACAGTGAGACTTTTAGCTAGTTGAACTCTTGAACTAAACTGTAAGTGTTTAGTTAATCACTCATTATTCTATAGACCTCAAAGATTCTCGACATTCGAACAAACACATCCCTAAGATGATTACAACTAGTTTTAACACTCCTCTGTGCCAACTATTGAAATAGCAAACGGTTAGTGACCAGCAATTCCCCGTTTCGTCAGTTCATGCTAATCTCGACTGCAATCCTGAAAGTTGCGCCGTATATGGGGAGATACGCTGTGTGATTGGACCACGGCTACTTGTCAAACGTTATCTGACAGGATACGGAATGCGGAATGACTTTAGAACACCTGTTGCTGAGTAGTCGAGTAATCGGTTATCGATTAACTACACGGTCTAAGATATTACGATATACTAATTTTCACTGTGAATTCAGTTAACATTGAACTGATTTTTAGCGATAGGGAAATTACGAGGGACTTAAACAAGTGTATTGGAAAGTGCGACAGCTTCAAGTGGAAAGTGCCACCTGTTGCTGGGTAGTCGAGTGGTCGATTGATCTTCCGATTACTTTTACATCGTTGCTATTACGGAATAATAATTTTCACTGATGATCCAGTTGTCATCGAACAGTAGTTGAGCGTATTTTTAGCGATCAATCAGGAAGGATAAGGAAGTTGCAAGTATCTACATTATGTAATCTAACAACGCGATTACTTTAGAAACAGTTATTGATAATACTATATAGTAATTTTTACTGATACTCAGTTTTAATCCAAGACTGATTTTTTAGCAATATAGGAAACACGAAGTACGTTAGAAGTTACAAACGCTATCGATTTACAGCTGTTAAAATAGCAAACGTGTGGAAATCAGACTACTCTAGATGGATTGGCGGTAGATGTTGTACGAATGACTGATTTATTTATGTCAATAGTTGTAGTTAGTGCCATCCATGTTTTAAAGTAGGAAATAACAACTCTGTGGCCTGACTAACTCGGTAAAAGAGGAACTATGCAGTTACGCAAAAAAAAATAGAGACCACGAGTCACGTAAAGGGCCACAAATGAAAGTTGGTGCTTTTTAGCATGGTGTATGGTGTTTGGCACAGTGTTCTTCCCATGTCATGCATGCACACACACACACGCCCACAAATTATACTTTTGTTAATACTTCTGTAATATTTTGCTGTCTCTTGTTATTATTTTCACAGTTTATAATTTGTTATCTTTGTTGCCATAGTCTATTTTGTTGGTCTTATTTTATCGTTGTTGTTATTTAGTTGTAAAGTTACCGTCATTACTGCTTGTTACTTGTTACCATTATTACTAGGCATAGTCTTCTTGTTCTTATTTATTGTAGTTTTTAGGTCCCACTAATGTATTTATTGCCGGCTTCCTTATTTATTATTATTGCACGATTTGTGTAACCACTGATATTAACTTATTATTTGCTACTTATGTATAGTTTATAGTTTGACAAAATTGTATTTATGGAGAAACCGTTGGAATAAATAAATAAATAAAAATAAAAACGTATTGATTAACTGTCCACTGACACGTTTAGGAAAGTAACAAGGGAAAAAGGAAGAACCAATGATACATACAAGCTTTTAAATTGAAACAAAGAAACAAACAAAAACAAATAAATAAAGGAATGAAAACTTCCCCATGAAGGGGGAAAGGTTAGAGCGAATCCCTATCCCTTAGGGTAGTAAGGGGTTGCTGTTAGGGTTTTGGACACATAGTGTGTCTGGACGAGGATTGAAAGTGGGCGAAGCCTAGGAAGAAAGAAGATTTTTCACGGGGAGTTGGCCTGGCAAATATGTCCTAGACTTAAGCCAGAGGTTCCAAAAACGGCACGTAAACTGCGAACTCAATTGGGCCTTTTACCGCCTCCACCTAAAACCAAGAAAGCTGAAAATTCCAAAAAATATCCATACAAATCCTTCTTCTATGTCTAGATAGCGCACGATTACGTGTGACCTGATGGATTCTTTGGTCTTCCAGATATCTATATTGTTGTACTTCAATGACCAATGACATTGGGTTTAGCATTTTTAAGGGATATTGTTTTATGTTCCCTTAATTTTAAGACAATCTAGTGCAACACATCACCATACTGACTAAAATTACTTCGTATTATTGACTACAGTGAATTATTTACTGATTTTTTCTATTTTTTATAATTATCTCGGGCTGAAAGATCCATACGCAATTCTTTAAACGAATTAGCATTAGGCCTGTATCTAAATAATTTAGATTTATCAATATAGTGGTTAACCTTGAATCATAAAGAAAAATCAATACAATTTTAAATAATCCTGCCATAAGCTCTTTGATTGTATAATCAAACCATATAAAGGCTTAAGATCATAACTACATAATGTATATTACTCAGATTATCATGCAGCTAGTTTAGTATTTACATTATTATGGCAATCTGTTTAACCAGTTATTACATTTTTTACGTTGCATGATTGTAAACAATAATTATGATTATGATGATAAGTATAGTTTATCTGTATGCTAATCACGTTTACTTCAATTTTAGTTGATTAGGCATTCCAACTGTAGTTATATCCTATAGTCACAAAAGATTTTTAACAGTGTTCTATACGAACCTTAGTTTGCCACAGAATCCTCATATGTATACTGTAGTGAAATGTAATTGGAAAAGAATATTATGACGAGTAAAATTGACAGTCTATGTTCGAAATGGTTAACCATTAGTCCATATACATTTTACATCAGACTAATTTCTTGTTGATGTGCAACCATTGACTATACATTGATTGTGTACACAATCAATGGTACAAATACGTAAAATGACTTTGACAATTATATTTTACTTTAACGCCTTACAAACAAAATACAAGAAATGTTGGTGCCTTTAAGTAGGATCCTTAAGTATACTCATACACAATGTGATGAGAATAATTGCCACCAAAATAATAATAAATACGTTAGTTTTATTTTTTTTTATCTAGAGTAGGCTACATTTGCACCTATAAATATATTTATCAGGAGATAATTATAAATGATATGGACCTCTTCCCATTGTTACGTTTTTCTATAAACAACGTATTTATTAGTAACATCGTCATACCTCAACTAGGCTAATCAGGTCCCCTTTCTTAGTTTATTTGCCGGTTTTAGGCTGGGTTGTGTAAAAAGAATGCTAAGTATTGTTTATAACTAAGCTACATTAAAGTTGACGGGTCAAAAAGTATTTAAAGAGTTGTAGTAATACCGAACCAACCAAAAAAGGCTAAAACCTAAAACAATTCCAACACAATACATATTACAATCAAACCCAAGTACAATAATGGAAAATCAAACCCGAGAAAATCGAAGACGAGGGGCATTGTCACTTTGATGTTTCCGGTAACTATTCCGGAAATACAGCAATAATAACCGCAGCTGTTGCTGGAAGTCGGGCGACTGTTTACAAACCAACACATGTGCTTGTGATGTAAACTAGGGTGTTATATTGTACATCGAGTTATGACCCACGCACAAGCGAGTACAAGTCGTCTGACGAAGACCTACAGTCGAGCTGTAGCTTACTGGCTATCGTGTCAAAGAATGTTGACAGTTCTTGAGAATGATATTGCTTTTAAATGGTTCATCATCGGATCCAACTGATCTCGAGCATGAGACATAGGGTCTTCATTGAACCACCACTATTAAGTCTACACACACAGATACTGTCGCAACCCATTGTACACTTACCCTGTATTCGTATCTAGCTTTAAAATTCCCATCTTATGTGTTTCACGTAATTGTAGTAATGTCAATAAGATTGTTTAAGCGTTTCTTAGCCATGAAAAGTGCGATTAAATTACAAATTCCCCTGTCAATGGGCCATTTTTTTTGGCCAATAGCTTTTTGGAGCTTAAATTGTGCTGTTGACCTAGTATACCTTTCATAAAAAGTTATTAGAAGCTTATTGAATTAATTGGTTAAGCTCACTCGCGGTGATATTCTTCACTTAACGTTAACGCAAATTATTATAGGGTGAAAAGCAATCTAAAACCAAGCTCTAGTATGTAAGTCCATTTAGCATTGGATAGGAGTTTCCCAAGTTCTTAGTTCAATGTGAAAGCGTATGCCGTGTTAGCTGTAGGTAATACTAGTAATACCAAAAACATTTTGTTTTATGGGTGACTCATATTAAGAAGCTCTTGAAGCCAGATTACAAGTATTATCTGCATACATATTGCTTTTACTTATGAAATAAATATAAACAAAAAAGGTAATTTTACGAATTAGAAATATCGGAGAACTCGCTGAGTGTAGGAAAAGTTATGGCATGTGCAATTGTATGTAAGTTATTATCTTTTTGGGGGAAAATTAACCAAACGTATAATATGTAACTGAATCTTATGTAGGTCACCATCATCATCACACCATTTAAATTTATATAAGTCTAGTAAAAAAGTACTGCATGTTTTAACGATCAGGCGTTATAGAATAACAAAATAGCCCTATTAAAACCCCCCAAAATGTATTTTCCGTGAAACCTCACCCACCACATATGAACAATTCTTCGTCTATAGCATTATATTATTTCATCCATGGACCCCACATCATAGTGATGCTCTAGCGCAACTTTTTCAAGGGCCCCATTTGATTGTCGATACCATTAAAGCAATATTCAACTAATGGCCACTCTTAAAGAACCCGTTTATTAATGACTTTTACTAGAGTGGTAATTAATTCTGGACGGGAAATGAGCGAGATTCTTGAGGAGTTGCGCCACTAGTGGACTAATTGTGTTTATAGTCGTTGATTAAATTGATGTCAGCGCTGGTAATTTGTAACTACACGTGAGCAGATTTTTTACATTTTTCTGTTTTTAACGAAGCCAAAGTATTTAACTTTGATAAAAAATATTCATATGTGTTCTTATGTGTTTAAACCGTTGAATCTGTATTATCACTAAGCGTGTACAAAAAAATAACTCGTACACGTACTCTGAAAAATATATTTGAAACATAACAATGTTATTAGATATAATTGGAAAACATAACTTGTTTGACCTTATAACGTTAAGCAAATTAGTGGCATTAAACTTGTTAAATAAGTATACTTACATGTACATTTCCATCATGACCTTTAAGTAATAAAAGTAAACAGACTCTTGGATTCACAACAAACGTTCAATTGTCTCATGAAAATACATTTAAGTTTCTGGCACTTGAAATGAGGTACGTACTTTCATTAATATGAAACGGATGCATTTTTGAAGGTTTGGTTAACATATTTACTCTTTACAAGTGTTAAATGATTAAATTGCTGCAAAATTCATTTTACGAATTAAATAGGTTTTTTTTTAAACAAAGTCGTAGGCAGGTCTTTTTACGTTGTTATTTACCATTAAACATACCGTTAACATCTGAAGGTACGATTGTCTTCATGTAGATATTGCAATTTTTATATTACTAATATTAATAAGAACTATTTTCTACAGACGTTCTAAGGTATATCTCTGGTATCTTTTTCCTTCATACCTAATTCGTTCGTCATCAAGTACTTTTAATTTACGATTGTAATTTTAATTTTAATTGTTAAAGTAACCAATACTTAGTTACGCTCAGTTATATCGTTGACTACACTTACTGACTATAGAAACATAAATAACCACCACATACATTCCGCCACTTAACCTTAATACAAGAATTCGCGTTAGTGTGAAAAGCATATATTTTTATTCCTGGGGATACACTTTCTACCCCTAACCAAAATCTTTATTTAATTTCAATGTGCTTCCTTCTCTTGAGTTAACTTCTGATCAATCATAAACAAGTTAAGTTAATCCAGTCACGTCATATGGTTAAAAAGCGGAATCGATATTAACCGTAGTCAATAATTAGCTATTAATCCTGATCTCTAATTGACAGACTGATAATTGTAATTATGATGAAATTCGTGCTCTTGGAGCGTATAATGATCATGCAGAAGTTAATGAACCGCTAAGGAAGGATCAATATCATTGTTGAATTTCTCGCTGTAATTTCATAATGATAAGATTTCAAACATATATTCCAGCAATAAAATTTGCTTAAAGACAAATTTTATTCTTTGGATTCTTAAAATGTTTGTTATATTTTAAATTTTCTGTGAGGGATATTTAGTTCTGTAATAATAGGTTTGTATAAAAACACTTTATAGTTCCACAAAATAAATTTTAGATATACCAGACCCAATGTTCTAGTTTCTACAATCGTTGCCTTCGTACTAAGCATACACATATTAAAGTTTAAGTAGGGTAATTTATAAAACTCTGTAATGTGTTCCTTGGAAGAAAGTATTCAACATAAGCTACCTAAATACCTTAGTAGTTCTTTAGCATGTATTTAATAGGTTTTAAAAAGCCTATTGTTATTTATAAAAGAAGAATCATTAAAGATAGGTTCGATATTACATTGTCGATCTATCTATCTACAATAACTGTCAAGCATAGGTTACAAAAATACTGTAGCAAACATGCCCCAACGAAAAGAAGGGGTACCAAAATAGTTACAAACACGAAATTTCTAAAGCGGGTTCTATGATAATACTGATACCTCAGATTAAGGTAACTTGTTTATATTTTCAACAGAAGATCAGAAGAACAGACATTTTCAACGGTTTTAGTGGTTTAAAATGACGCCATCGACAAAATTCTGAAATCAAGTCAAATAAATCCTCCATACGAATAATTAGTTCTTGAGAGAATATCATATAAACTGTTTTGTAAACTGGTTGAAAATACCTATGTAGCCAGTATCCAACAAAGATGACACATTCACACTAGCCTCCCCCCAGACACCCCTACATATGGTGTCCCTTTCAGTTAAACCCTCGGCCAATCACATTACGATCAATTGACTGAAGCTAACTGTAAAGCCAACACATACCCATAAACTTACGGCCTACGGGACATTTCATACAACGGGAGTTGTAGCCACGAATATTTGACTATTTCCAACTTGTAGAGAAAGTACAGTATTTCTGTAAAATGTAATGTTCAACTAGAAACCTTTCATAATACACTTAATGATAATTTATACATTTCACTAGCCATGTTTTGTAAGTCTTAAGTTTATTGGCTAATCACTGATTAGCACTAATTTAGGAACCTTTAAGTTGCTAAATTATCGACTTTGGGAATGAGTTTGATACTATTTTCTTGTAATCTATATATGAAGCCAAAAGTACCCATGAACTTTCACATGAAGTCACACCCCCATAAACCATATACTTAAAATGTTCGTCATGACGAGAAATATTGCGCAAAACTATCCATTATTTCATAAATTGCCCTTTAAGGTCGTAATTCCTTTCTAAAAGGAACTTTCCATATACCTAATGTTAAAAATACCTCAGCTGTACTTATTTGTTTGTATTACTGTATTCTGTTTTGTTTATTTCAGCTTAACTTAATCAATAAATAATTTTATTAATACTTATGAAGTCAAACGGGGTGAAGCCCGTGGGTAACAGCTAGTTCCTCATACAGTGCATTTAATATGTGTATTTTTCTCTCAGAGAAGTGGTTATGTAATTAGACTAACTAAAAATACTATGGTCTAAACTTTTTAGTTTTAACAGATTAACTGTTAAAACTACAAATCAAGAAACTAACAGAATCATCTACTTAAACTACTACTTAAAAATATGATTGACTAAATAAACCTTTTTCCTGTAGATAACATATTAAAACTATCAAAAATAATCTCAGAAACTCAAAAGAAAATGATTGGTCTTAAGGGATACTTGATTTAAATACGGTTTCGTTATTTTCGTATTGGTACAATTCGTAACTCGTTCAACGTCTTGGTCAGTTCCAGCAGCCTTAAAAATAAAAAGACTAAAGAGATAAAGAGTAAACGTCTTTAAAAATAATTAGAAATAAAATTCCTCAGTTACGACAGATGATTCAAAGTAAATCCCCTTTGCAATCGTCTTTTAAGATAATAAACGTTTTTATTGTAGGGAGAGAGTAATAAAAGCGGGTTAAAGACGGACCTTTGCGGCAAGTCTGATCGCATCAATTGTTGAGTCAGCTGTATCAATTCTTTTAACGTAGTCAGTTCCTCTTAACCATACTAATATGCTCTCCATGCAAAATTATGTAAGAGTTAACTCACTATAAATATATTTAAATGTATTTCCATACTAACCAGCAGTATTTAGAAACAACTGCAGACTTATTTAAGTACAAAAGATATGTTCAAACTACCATATGCACCATCAAACCATGTCTATTTTTTACTCCCTAGACATATTTATACTGTAAATAAAACAAACATTTATCTTTTGGTAACACTTTGATAATTTCGTAAAATAACCAAATGATCGCAAAGTGTATTATAATATTTAGGGAGTAAACTTGCTGGTTGGTCCACCATGTACTGAAGGTAAGACAGACTCGGTACCACTTCTAGAAGCTAAGGGAGGGAATCTGTCTTCGAAGGGCTCACTTTGGAAGATGTCTCCAATACTTTGGCATGCAGTTTGGATCCCCAACCTCCATCTTCCTGGGACCTACATAAAAGCTAGCATATTTTTTAAAAGGTTGGTGGCCTCTTTAACTCTTTCACTTTTCCGTCCACATGGGCATAAATCTTGTGCAAGAAGTGAATATGTCAAAGCAAAGAATGAACAGTTACAAGAGTGAAGTGTGTTGAAGAACTTTGTCGGAATTGGCAATATTTAAGCTGAAAATAAATAATTGTGGCTAAAAACAGCTGATCTTAACCACTAACAAAGCTATCCTGTTATTCACTTAACATTCTTCGTGTTAGCATCATGAAACTTGGGTCTAACAAGGACGCGAATATTTCTTCTATACAGCTTCTCAGACTGTAGACTATCTACACAACGACGCACCTTCTTTATTATTAGTGTGACTTAGTGTTTGGATACAATACTCAAATTTATATATTAATTGTGAACTTAATGAGTTTGCACACAATTTAAAAGAAACTTACCAATGGATGAATAAAATAGATTTATTTTGCTAAAAATATAAATTACACTTTTATTGATTTAAACTAAGGTTCTATTTTGTCACGGAATTTTTCAAACACGAGAAACAATCTGCGTCCAACTTAACTAGCAGGGCAAAAAGCGTCCCTCTATAATTGGATTAACTCCAAATGGTCAGAGATCAATGTATACGATCAAACTGAGGACAGTCGTGGACAGCGCGGCTCCTGTGATCCTTGATCTCAGCGTGGGAATGACAAGTACAAGGATCAGGATCAGACTGGCTTCTGTTCAGCACGACACAGTCTACACGGAAGGTATTCGGCCTTTGTCTCACCGCCGGGAAACTGTAAGCTCTTTATCACGAAAGTTTTGAAAATAGAAAGTAGGTTTCCGATATTTTAGTTGCATAATTCTCCTAAATAACTTAATTATTGCTTTATATGATTACCAGTTTTTGAGATCACCTCATTTACATTTGTGTTGCTATAAAGTTCCGCATACAATAATAATATATAAATATAAAATTATATATCAGCATGCCTGTAAACCTTTAATTGTAGTGAGGCATGGAAACCTGACAAATTTATATTTGCTACTAGGTATAGTTTTAGCTCCACTAGAGGAGTAGGGGGAGCGAGCTGGCGTAAGGACCTGAGGTCCCGGGTTCGATCCCCGCTAAGTGACCAATGGATTTTATCTAAGTGATGGGGTGCATTATCACTAGGTCCAGCCTGAAGTAATGTGAAAAAACAATCCCGGGCTCGTGCCTAGCGTCCTAGGAAAAAAAAAACTAGAGGAGTAGGTTATATGTAAACGGTTCGTATCCATTACGGAATAATTTGGTCACTATAACTCTATTACTAATAGTGACCAAATTCTTTAGAAAAAGAAATTCTCGCAAAATCGTTGTTTTAGCAAAATAAAAAAAAATACAACAAATTGGTAAACAATTTTTTCAATTTGATATTTGTATGTATACATCGTAGTGTTAGTATATTTAAGATATAGTATAAATAAAATGTGTGTAAATAAAATTAATAGTTCAACACTCCATGAACTAAATTACAATTTACGTACACTTTATATTTGTTCCTATTTATTTATCTTTGTAGGTAAACTGTGATAAGAAGTTTTTGTAGCTGTAAAAACGTACTGAAGCACTCAAGAAAAAAGTCTTGTCTCTATTTTAGTTCTCGCTTTACATACTCCATAAACTCACGTTAAATATCACAGAAAATTATGTATGACATATATGAAATGTGATAGCCCCTCGTAAAATGCTTAATTGAGAGCAACTGTGAGGGCATATCTTTCGAAAAATGTGAGCGTGGCCTACACACGTGCAGCAGCTATGGCGAGGCGTTGAGTCTTATATTACTTTATTTTTATCTCAGTACAGTAATTATATGCAGGGTTGTTCTTGAAATGTTCATATGGTATCTGGTATTTAGAAATATAATCTCTAGTGAATCGCACATTCCTTAGTCAGTGGTGTTTTGATAACAAAAAATACTTCTATCTTTTTTAACAGGAAATAAAAATTAGGAACTTTGCAGCAAAAAGTTAAGCTTTAATCGACATTCCGCATAAAAATTTGTCGGCAAAATGTAAGACTCATTAAATTCAAATAAGCACGGAACTTGATTTAATATTTTCTGCCATACCAAGAATTGTAATACCCTACTACATCTGTTATTTTATAAACTACTAATTTATGAAAAAAGATAAATGACCAATAAAACATATTTGGATATTATGTTTAAGTAGGTAAATACCTCAAGATACTTACTATATTAAAACAATTAACACGCATATTTTTATTTACATAAGCTTTGTTCCCAATGAAAATAAACATTCAGTAAACAAATATATAGATGTACAATGTACACTGTACTGACTTACAACTCACCACAATATTTTATGGGATTCGAAAGTGACTGTTATACATGCATTACATTACTGCATTGCCGCTAATAAGTCTTCGTAAATTCTACTAATTGTGATAGACAAAACTTCAAAATTACCGAACTGTCGATTGATTTTATTGAAAAAATAATAATACACGGTTACATCTATGGTATTTTATGTCGTTAAGGATCAAAAACACAGTGTTTACATAATATGTATTACTATACTAAACATTAACATGTAATTTAAAATAATATTTTAAGTAACGTCCTAACATTTAAAAAACAAAAATACTAAATAAGAAATAAATGGATAGTGAAGCACGTGGTTTTATGTGGTAGAATGAAGTAACAGCCAGTATTGACAGCGAGGCGAATGCTTCACTTGGTCATTGGTATACCGCAGGGCTCCGTCTTTGAACCAGTTTTATTGCTTTTCCTCTCTGTAATTTTTCCAGTTGTCACAATTAAAAAGAAACTATTTTTTGGTCACAAAAAATCTTAAGTTGTCACAAAATTCTCGATTGAATGGCAATTTTTTCAACAAGGGTTGGGAACTTTTTTGATGACGTGTTACAATTACAACTATAAAATAACTGGGTAATGCTTTACAAATATTAAGTTATGAAATATTTTGTTACATGGCCGCTCGTGTAGTTGGTTTGTTATATATATATATATATATATATATATATATATATATACATACTTATCGTTTTATATACATTGAAATTGTATTCTTTTCCTTTTTGACTTTTATTTTGACATTTGTGACTTTTGTCTATGCATTGTTTATATATGTTTATGGACAATAAATGATTTGATTTGAGTTGGTACGAATATAAAGACCATCGTTTACGATTCGTAGCAGCAATTAATGATCTGGGCTATCCAATTTAGTTGTACAGTATCAATTATCAACTATTCGGAATCTTAAATTTCCCCTGATGATGTATCTCCAGAATAATTAGATTGTAAAGTGTACTTTGACAGTGGGAGACGTGTTTCTAGTTTATAAATCTTGTAAATTGTGTAAATTAATTATTTTGTAGATCAGAGTTCGGAAATAGATCAGGAACTTTACCATTCAATCTTTAGTAGTAACATTTGTATTTATTACCTATGTGTTTATTGTCATATTAGTTCCAATTAAATTACACAGAACCTTGTTTAAAAACCTTGTTGTAAAAGCTCTTGTGCTAATTGAATTAGCCATGTTTACCGAGAAACCAGACGGTCCATTGCTACACTATTGTGGATGTACTGGCAGCCTCTGTGATTACATTAGTCATTGTATGGCACTAGTTAATGATAAGAGAGGGGGTGTGTTTTGATTTCCAGTTAGCTTTAGTCAGTTAAACCTAATCTGATTGATGGAGGAGAGGGAGACGTCAGCTGTTGGGGGGGGGGGGGGGTCTGATCAGAGGGTGCAAGCGAATGTGTCATGTTTGGTAAAGATGCTTGTTTGCTGAACAACAGAACAGATATACACAAAACAGAACGAATATGTAAAAGAATTTTACAAAAGACGTTTAAATAACCTAAAATACAAATTAATGCCGATATGAGATTTTTTCAAAGTACTTTGACTCTATCACTTAATCTTCTTCTGGTCTTGTTAAAAATACTAGAAGTAATTTTAGAGAATTATAGGTTTTAACTGTGAAGATAAACTTTTTGCGTAATACCTCAGAGTATGATATGACTATAAGATTGGCTAGTATTGATTGCATTATCCGGAAAGTAAATAAAAATACATCTCTTAAAACACTAGAAAAATATATTTACAATTTTTCTGTTTTAACTATGCGGTAAATATAATTATATAAAAGATGTTACTGAGATAAATTTTTCGTTTGGTCACGCCAATCATCATCAGATCCAATAGGCAAAATGTGATTTATATTCGTGTACAAACTTGGCTCTAAAACATCCATTAGTGGGTAAGTCTACTATTAACCAAATTTTACTGTTTTTACTAGGCTGTTTAAACCATCGATATATAAATATCGATGGTTTAACCATATTTCTTGGGAATTACTTTTAGTTTTCTTTATGAATTTACCAAAAATTCACACTAATAGTTTTTATTTGTATTGAAAACTATTCAAATATTATTTTATCTATATGCTTTTCAAAATAGGTTTGACCTATGTTGCACACCTAAATTTTCAATCATACATACAGTCACAAATTTTATAATATAGACATTTCATCAATCAATCTTTTTGTGTGTAGAAAGCATGGGACGCCACAAGATGACACTTCGGCATGTTCACCACGAAGTGTATTCATCGTGTATCGTTTTGTCAGCCTCGGGTCTTATCCCGTGGATTTAACCTTCAATCACACTTTACTTTACGGTTTTGGGGTTCCACAGGGATTTATCCTAAGCGAGGCCGTAGAAAAGTGGTTTACGCTTATTAACTTTATTGACACAGCCACATAGCATGGAAATTGTGGAATCTGATTTTTGTCGGAACATTATATGCATTTTTCCATTTTTAGCTTCTTTCATAGAATTTATTTTGTCATCATGAAAAAACATGGTTTGTATTTTGGCGTTGTGTTCATAGCTATACTTTGTATCATAATTATTATTGATGTACATCTGAATTAACATAGGAACACTGTTGTGTATTCATGAATATGCGTGAACTGTTAGTATAGAATACTAACAGTAAAGTGATATGGAATTTGTTTCTTTGTTACCGAAACTAGATTGTTCTTTAGTCATCTACCTAATAATCAAGTACAGCTGTGTCAACTTTCGATTCGTCAAATAGCGAGTGACATTTCTTAGGATCAAAACGGTGACTTCAGATTGTTAGGCAAACACTTTGTCCACTCAATTAATATGTCCAATTTTATACTAATTTTATATGTCTTTATACACTAAACCTTTTTTGACATCTATAATAAAATTAATTGAACTTATGGTTATTTTCTGTCATAATTGGACCAAAAACGCATTTCAAAACCTTAAAGATTCATGTACAACCCAGTTAATCTCCGATGGACGGAAAAGACCGGAATAAAAAACCGAAACACACCAATAAACAATGAATACAATCTTTTTTGCGTTTGGTGTTAAGTTTTATTTCAAGGTAATGAGTTGTTTAACTTAACTGTTTAGGCTACATTATTTTTTCAATCTTTTTCTAACGCATTTTCTAAAGCATTGACAAGTTCTCCCTGGCTATCTCTTAAGCTACCAGAACGTACCAAACTCTTGATTTTAATGATCGTTTCGATAGCTTCATAAGCATGTGAGGCTGACATAACGTATGTACTCATCAATGAAGAGTAGAGCATGTTGAGATGAGAACACTTGATCCTACACCACGTATTGCAATATTTGAGAAATCTTTTCAAGTAGCAACCATTCATCTTCGAATTTTCAGACTTAAAATTATATATGTAGGCTAGTGGTAAGCGTAGTAATTGTCAACGTTTTGGTTCTAACCAATTGTACGAAAAGCATCGTACCCTGCATGCTATAACCATAGACAAATAGAATTAAATATAAACCATCAGCATCGCTGTGGTTAGCATAAGTTCTGGCATCCACCGCTGGGAGTGCAGTGTAGTTGTGGCGCACGAGATACGTATCTACACGGCGCTCCCAGAGGTGGACGCCAGAACTTATGCTAACCGCAGCACTGCTGACGGTATATATTTAATTCTATTTATGCTATAACATAGCAGCACATATTATATTCTACAAAATTGTATTTTCTTTGGTTAGAAATCCCTTGCTTTATGTATATTCTAGGACTAGCCTTAAGTAATATGTGAAACATCTCCAAGTATGAGAAGGTGGAACAAAACAAAAACTATCCATGTTTGACAATTGTAAAGTCTTCTTCAAGGAAATTTATTGATTCGATTTACTTAAATATGGAACAGCCTGTACATTTCCTGTTTCCAGGAACTCTTTTGTCTGAGTGCAGGTGCGCGCCATCACGCCGTATATCGACCGTATGTGAACTGTTGACTCTTTGTTAACATGTGAAACAATAAATAGTGATGACGTCACAGTCACAGCCCCGGGATCACGGCTTTATACTTGGACACTCGACCAAATTGTATTTGCTGCGGTCAATTGAAACAAACAGCGTGCTATCACACTCAAAGCACAGCGTTTCCGATGTATATTTACCGTGCTTTGCGTATTTGTTACAGGTAATATGTATTTGTATCAAAGTGTATGTTTGTGTTCTAGGGTATTGGACATTAACTAAGGTTGTTCGGTTCATTAGTAGAATTGTGTAAATTTATTTGTATGATCTGTACTGGTGTTTATACAATTGAAATTGATACCTTCTCTACATTGCTTTATTGCTTAGTGTATTTTTCTTGTGTAAATGCAAAGATTTATGATGTAAAGAAATTAGTTTTTGTTTCTGCCTTGTTCAAAATTTTTCAGCTGAAACTGGTATTGTTATACAAAACATTCGCGTACTTACGAGGGGAACCGAAAATACATCTACCATAAAAAATAGTACCATCATCAATACATGTCACAGATTCTGCTTAAGACAACTTTTTTTTATTACCAAGAGGTGAATTTTAACAGTATACCCTGTTTAAGTGCCTGTCGTATACTGTACCGAATTAGAGTTAGTAAATGTATACATAAAAGGGGGTTTTCTTTCATAAAACCTACTGGATATTTTATTGGATATTATTTTAACCTTGCCTACAGATTTGGAATATTAGAGAGGCAATGCTATAGTCATATTGCGAATGAATATACTTTAATTGTACTAAAAATCCAATAAAAATGCCATGCAGTCAATCGTTAGCTCACTTCATTAGGAACATGAAAACCATAAATAAATTCCGTTATGAATAGTTATTCATTGGAAAATAAGAATGCAAAAGTCTAATTTTTGGATATATTGCTTGTTTTTAGCAAAATTAAATTACTAGGCTATTGTATTATTTCACTACGATGATTCTTTCACGTGAGTTTAAATTCTCTCTAACTTTAGTCAGCATCGAACGAGCTTTCATTCCTTTTCACAATGCAGCCTTTTCAAATTTTCCTCTAGAAATGTCACGGGATTGAAAAGACATGAGTGGATGGACTACATTGGTTCCAGAGGGAAATGTGTCGTGTAATATCATAATTGCAGCGACGCGCCGAGGCGGGAGGGCTGCAGTTTTGGCGGGAAAAAGAATGGATTGTGTAGCGAAGATGTTCAGGGTAAACTCTTAATCGTTGAGGCTAGGTTTACTTAGATACTATTGTTTCCCGGTTAATGAAATCGTGTAAAATAGGAATTAATGGTGCACATGCTTCGATTAAAATTGAGTTTCACCAATTTTGTTTAATATATTTGATTACGTACAACTAAAAAATGAACATGGCATGGATTTTAGGTCAAATGATGTTTTGGCCATTTTCTTGACACTCTTTTACTCTATAAACACACTAATTGCAACGCCGAGTTTTTCCAAATTTCGTATAAAATGAACTAAAATATGGTGAAGTAACCATTAATGTAATGGAAACAATATCAAAAATGATTCACAAAAAGTTGTAACAGAAATAGTACACCAGATGGTTTTTAAAGTACAATAAGTCAAGTATGGAAAAGTTACATGTTGATAAAAGTAAAGAGGTTAGGTATTTATTCGTTACGGCAGACACAATATACCTAATTGTATATGAACATTTAACTAATTTGCTGATCGTGTTGTTTAAACCTTATCTCTCGCATTCAGTGAACACATTATACTAACACTTATGTTCATATTGGAACAGCAAAATTGCATTGTGCAATTATTAACGATATGCTGTATTATTATTTTAACAATGTCTAATATTATGTTTTGTTTATCTGGGTGAACCGATGCTTCTAGGGGTCGAATGAGGCGACTAAAACTCTGAATTACATTCAGGAACAGTATTATGTTTTGTTCACACTATGCTTTCCTTTGTTGTTGATAACACTACAACTAGGTCATCAGACTTGTATACCTTGGTGCATAATGTTTGGGTTCTGCCATTTCCTGAAGTTTCTGTGATAAGGGAGCTCTTAACGTTTTTAAGGTATACGTTTATAGGCTATTGTCAGGGTTAAAGTTTGAATTCATAGGGATGTACAGTTAATTTTTTCTCGCATTGTATGTTGTGGAGATTTTAAGCTATTTTGATAGTCCTAAACAAAAACTAATAATACGTTGATTCTGTTCAGATTTAGTTGTTTTCTGGTATATAGTAGTGTAATAAAAAATACGTTTTACATTTTGCTAATGATCACAGAAAATACATCTACAGTGCAATCTTTTGTAGTATACCAATGCTGAAGGTGGCCGCATTATAGATAGAGATTGCACTGTTAATGTCAATCAGTTTTCAGTAACGTGTAAATGGTACTTTCTAAGTGCATTTGTAATTGATGTAACGCTTTTAAACAAATAAATATAAGAATTTAAGCGTTCCCGAAATAGTTAAAAACTTAGGCTATAGGTCTAATTTCCAATAGGTTTTTCGAAATTAATTCTATGCCTGCCTGATAAGTTTCGAGTGTCTTTATCAGTTTGGTTATTAATAAAAGTCGGTTAAAAATCAACTATATCAATTCTGTCACTATTTTGATGACAGTGGTTTTAACGACATGTACCAGACCGGTTCTACGGGTCACTGAAGTTTGTTTACTGATAAAGGTCAAAACCCCCGCACAAAAAACATAGATATGGACTGAGTCACACTTTAGGTTACTTGTGTTATGGTTTGATCTAGTAAACATAGTATATGTATCCATAACATAGTAACATAGTACATAGTAGTAACATAGTAACATTGTATATGTATTATGTGTATTACATTGTTTGGACTCTGGATGGTTATAGTGATCGCTTTAGAGTTTTGAGGCTGCTGGTTTGATTCTGCAGGAAGGCGACATTAAGAAACATTAGATAGTGAAATGACCAGGACAGCTATCTAAAGAAACGGTAAAAATGGAGATTGAGTTAAAAAACACATGTGCGAAATATACGTGGCGTGATTGTTTATATCCAAGATTTACAACGTTTGTACTGTATTTGTGAAATACTGAAGTTAGTGGGGGAGGTCGTGCCGATAAAAACCTATACTAAAACCAGTCGATACACTGTGGAAGTTAATTTTGATAAGATTGCACTTTTTTTTTCAAAGTTATTTTTGAGCTATATTATACAATTTTGTTTTGTTAAATCAAATCGTAGTTATTTGTTTTGTAACTCTTCAACTCGATAAGATTTACTGTGATTTTTACTACTCTAATTAAGACTTACTAAATTGCCTGGATTTGTATTAAATAAAAACACTTGACAGATACTAAAAAAGTCGCAGTGATGGTTATTTCACTGTGGGTTAATTTTTTAACATTCACGATTTGATATCGTCTTGCATCACTCAAGCTTCAAAAAGTCAACGTGTTGCTTTTGAACGGTAAATATTTATTGGTTTACTTAACAATGTAAAAATAACTATAGGCTAAGTTTAAACTCATTTGCTTTGTACAATTAATTAATAATTAATTGTTAAGTGTGTATTTTTTAGACTGTCAATCATCTTGTTTCAACCTTGTAAATAGAATATAATTATTATAACCATCCTGTTGTATAATGATACAACCGCATACATTGGAGTCAACACGAATCTAAGAATAACTGTGCCCATAGTTACTACATTGGTGGAACTATTTAGAGGGTAACATAAATGCCACATCTTTTAGGGGATTTGTGAAACTAGAGGTCCCTTTAGTAGCGTGTTGTGCGTCATAATTCTGAAGTGAAGCATGCTGACTGTAACTGGTGGGTGTGTGTCTTAACTAAGGTAATGGGAGATTAATGACGTATGTTAAAGTTTTATAAAGTTTAAAATGCCTAATTGATTAAAAATATTAGAAACACTGAGGCAACCTTCATTTTATATGCAAACATGATCCTGCATTTTTTTCATGGTAGGATTATTTTTCACAAAGCGGTTCCAGTCTCTTGTAAATTCTGTACAAAAGTGATGTAGTTTAGTTTTACACACGTTTTACCTCTATAAATGAAACCCCTCGAAATGTGGATATGCAGTGGAATTAATTTTTTAATGAAATTAGATTGTTAGGACCGTTGAAAATAATTAGTGTTTATTAATGAATCTGGTACATTAATTTTAAATGTGTTCTCATAAAACGCACTTTAGGATTTATTTATTTAGTTTTGCACTGTTGTAACTCTCTTTTCTCTCTCTAAGAGGCATGGGATGTTTTTTACGAAGCCTATGTCAAACTGTGAATTTGAAACTAAGTGAATAATTGTCTTGAAGAGATATGTAATGGGTCATGTACAAAAACAGGATGTCCTCTATGGAGCTGAAGGAGTAATCGGCAGCCTAGTAGGTTTTATCAATTAGCAGCCAATTGGACTAATTGCATTTAAAGGAGTAAGATTGCTAGAGCTTTAGTGGAGTTGGAACTAATGCAAGGATTTTGCAGTAATACTTAAAATGAGATTATAATTTTTAAATTGTTGTTTCATAGGAAGAGATTATAGTATTTTCAGTTAGAACGAATAAGGACTCTGTGTTAGGAAGTAGACTTATTAATTTGTGATATTGTTTTAGTTAGACGTGTTAATTTGGTGGTTAGGTGGCTTAATATAAATCTAACAAAAAATATACATACCCAGGAGAGAATAGTACATTATTTTTACCGTTCCTTAAATTGTTTCGAACATGTTCCAGTAAGTTTTTGATTTTAAAAAGTTTTCATTTACCGATACTATTTGAACTGCAGATTTTAATTACAGGTTTTAAAAGAGCTTAGAAATATATAGTGTAGAAATATTGTTTTTATTTTTTTCATCACACGGATCTGTTTTTAATAATTTTTCTTCGTCCAAATGAATACTAACAGTAAAGTAGTTGATAAAATTATTTGAGATATATTTAGTTTAAAATTTAATGATCCTACCCCGAAATTGAGTGTTTAGTAGTGGATTTTTATCCATCTCGAATATGTTTTAAATCACGAAAAATTCATAACAAAATCAATATTGAAAATTAAAATTATGACGATTGCAAACCTCAGACTGTACAAACATTGGAGTGATAGCCACGATGTGTTTAATTGGAGATAAAATCACAGAAAGGGGTTAGGGGTGGTTGGAGGGGTGGATTATGTGAGGGGGGGGGGTGAAGTGGGAGATGATAATCATATGACTCAGCTTCTGGAATGGCGACAATATTCCTACTTACGACCCCTGGGGGAACCCCATCTGGTCATAATTTATAAAACATCTCGATCACAACGTATTTTATGTCGTCCGGGTCTATCTCACATACCACATACCACCAGTTCACCTGGACTAAGCGTAAATGAAATTTTTTTTAGGTTGGCTGCAATTTTTCCTTGAAATTCTCAATCCACTTGGTTTTTATGGTTTTTGCGTATTTGTCAATAAAACCGTGGGGTGAAAACTGGAACAATACAAAAATGTACTGTACTAATTATTTTGAGTGGGTTCATCAGGACTTGAACCCGACAACGCTGTTCTGCAGTACCAGCACTAATTCAAGTGACTCATCTTATGTGTTTTAACGTTCTCTTCGTGTTTTAATGTTTATATATAAGACATAGAGTTAGTACTAACTGTCATGCAGTTTTACTCAAACATATATATAAAGGGACAAATATATACCACAGTCAATTCGATAAAACTGTTCTTGGCATCGCAACCTCAAGACGTCTTCTCCAAGCACCGTTTGCTCCTCATTATGCTGAACGTTACTTTCTTGTGAGCTGTCAGCCGTCAAGATCAAAGGTCATCTTAGTGGGTGGCTGACCCCTAGGTGACCTTTAGAATCTGACAGCAGCTTTGTCACTGACCTTGGCTTTTAAGGCGTTTGACCGAACACTTCTTTTGATCACTTTGCAAAATGAAGGCTTGCGATAGTACAGTCTTTGATAGAATATTGTCAAAGTCACACGTTTTTGTGAAATTGATTACTGAAACCGTGGATGTATCAGTGAAAAAATGGAAAAAAATATTTTATCATTTTGATAAAAAAATGTATTTCAAAATTTAAAAAATTATTTTATCATTTTGATACAGCCCGTACGAATTTGCCGTACATAGGCTACAAAAGTTACCTAGTAATTATTTACAGAAACTGTAATAACCCTTTTTTATGATAAGAGATTGAGGTTATACTAAGGCGGTAATGTACTACAATTTGTAAACAACCACTAAGGAAAAAGCTAAACCACCCGGTTCCAAAAAGGTCACGTATCTTGTTAAAATAGGATTATGTTATAACGACCTTTATGTGAAACGTTGTCAGATATGGAACGGTTTTGTGATAGATAAAAACAAAACCCTTTATCGAACAGGACAGATCAATGGAAATACATTCGGATTAAATGTTTTACTTTAAGTTTTGAATAAGAAGAAATTGCTTAGCTGTGCATATACCCACTTCTTTAACAACACTTCATATTTTAATGTACGTAAAGTATTTTTCACCTTTGTAGAAGATATAATCAAAACGTAAAATGCTATGTAGTTTAGGCAAAGGTAGAACCATTTTGATCTACCTACCATAGAAGAAATAATTATCAACTAATTTAAACACTCTATCACGTGATAAAACGCTAACACAAACAGCTAAACTAGTCTTAATATAGGAGGATGAGAGATACAGAAATAAGATTTTTACGAATTGTGCCTACTAAAGCAAAGTTTTAAAAGTTGTAAAACGCACTCACTCTACGCAATAGTAAGAGGCTATTTTCTGAAATTAGTCGGTGCAGAAATAATGTGAAATTTATATTCTCAGAGTAGGGCTCAATTTGTTGAATTGGTTCTTGTAGGTTTTTTCAATCGCAGTCGGTTACAAGTTTCGGTTCCTTGGCGTTGAAATAAAGGCGTCTAAAATATTCCCAAGTAAATGCTTTGCCCAAGAGACATCACACCACTTGAGTCATTTGCTAATGAACCTTGGGGAGAAGAATATGAACGTAGACGATGCAAAAAGTCTTTTGTAGCTGCGCCCTTTTTGCGTGGGTATAAAAAGTAGGAGATTAATTAAACTTGAGTCATACATTAAAAAACAATAAACAAACATAACATTAGTACTACTATGTTTACTAAACTATACATTAGTTTTAACAAGCTACGTGACAATCAAAGAATGAAAATGAAGAAACTGAAGATGATAAGCAAATAGAATGGACTATGGAACTGGTCGACTATGGAACTTAGAATGGTACTTTGATGCTGGTGGGCACATTATGGTTTTGTCGTATCAAATATACAGAACCACTTTGGATTTTAAATTGATGTTACATCAATTTATGCTTACCTTATTTATGTTTACCTTTTATACTAAAGTAGTTTCCAAGCAAGTGGTTTTCTTGAAATAAAAATCAATCCCTTTATATTCTCAATTATTTCCTCAGAAATTGGTATAATATGGAATCAAAGACAAATTGCGAACGAATATGAAATGGAATTCATGATTCATTTAGGATGGATTAGCTATAGAGTGTTAGCTGTGTCAGTCACAGAATAAAAAAAAAATTATACTGTACATACTTTTTTTGTATTTTTTACATGTGCATCGATACATCACGATTTATGTCACACCGTGAACTGATCTTTGATTCGTAATAAGATTTTTTTTAGTCCGAGAATTCATCGATACATAATGATTTTTATAGTCAGTCCGTGCCCTGATTGTCACAATATGATTGTATATTCTGTTCTTATGCCGATTGATACACTATAATCTTATCTGTATTACGTCTATGTATACTTAATGTATTATTGTAAATAGGTACATTTTTTGTCTCAAAATCTCACTAAACGTAATAACCCACAAAAACTGGGGTCTCTAAGGAACCGAAACAACCCCGTACAATTATTACGTGAAAACAATACTCCATTTTAAACTCAAGCTTTCACTGCGTTGCCCCGCGTCCCAAGTGTTCATACATTCACACGTTCTCAAGTGTAAGAACATCATTAGACTCTCCCTCTCACCCACAATTACTTAGGCCTAATGTGGTCCTTGGAGGCGCCTTTTGTCCCGACCGCGCCATTTCCAAAAGTGAGCCCTTCAGATTCATCGGTCGTGCGAAAGGTTACACTTCGGCACCAAACAATATGAGCTGTCAAATGTCTGAATCAATAAAATTATAAACGATGAACGTTGTGATTTAGATAACGTGATTCTAAAATACTCCGACAGCAAACCTGTAGACTAAGCGAATCTCAATTTGCTTAAATTGATTTTCAATTATTTAAATAAGGTAAGGTTAATATGTTACGTTAATATGTTAGTTTAAAGTAAATAAATGTGCCAAGATTTGTCAAAATATATCAATTAACAAGCAAACTACAAAGTTTAACAATATTCCCCATAAGAATAACTTTTAAAATTTACAATTGTTTTGAATTTACTTCTTAATTATTAACCGTAAAAATACGCTTACATATACTAAATTATTATTTTTTAATCCTTCAAATGGTCTTGGGTACTCAAATTTTATATACAAATAATTTTATGTGCAAATCAAACATTTTTGTACTCAACAGAAGCCTAAATCGTTATTATTTGCATCGTGATGGAAAATGTTGTTCACTTTTGTCATAAAAGACCAATTACAAGGTTTGACAGCATTTTTGACAACATATTCGCTACTATAGCCTGTTCTCAAAATTTAGAAGATTTGAGGGAAGTTCCCCCCTAGTTGTGTTTTTCTCAATGTACATGTGAGCTGATTGATATTTTGCAAAACGTCAGTTTTTGAGCTATTGTTTCAAGTGGAGGGGATACATTTCTTTCCCTAAAATCACCTAAATTTTGTGAACTAAGTATAGTAGTGAGAAGAAATACAATATATGTTTCATATTGTATGTGTCTTTCTCGTACCGTCTATAACAATGACGAACCGCAAGTAGCTGGAAAATGCCAAAACGTGTTCGACAAAAAGAAAAGAACGTGAACAAAAAAGGTATTTGTAAAAAACCCTCTCCATTTGTAAATTAAATCTATTGGCCTTCAACCTAACCTAAGAATAACTAAAAGTACGTTATTTTACCGAAGAGATATTTTACACCTCGGCAAAATTTGAACCTTTTATACTAACCAATGTTCCAACCATATTACAATCTTTCAGTGACGTAGACAATAAATTGTCAATGAACGTGTGAGGTCTACAAAATTTATTGCGCATTACAGAAAACTGTACCGCGCGTCACAATAACGCTATAGCGCAATAAACTTGCGCAGCGAAGGCTCCGTCTGCGGCTTTATCTCAGGCTACATTAGTCTATAAGTGTGGCCAGCTGCGTGGGCGCGTCTGCGTGTATAATTCGGCTACGCACTCTAGCACGCGTGCGGCTCCGACAGATCGTTCTGCTCCACGCTACTTGGTCACAGGAACTGGGGGAGTCGAGGAAGTGGGAAGACCAAGTGATTTGTGTTGGAGAATAAATCAGGGTTACAAGTTGTGCAGAATAAGTTGTAAACCCGTAGAAAGTATCTAGTAAATCGGTACAATTGGGACTTGTGTGCTAATTGTGCATAGAGTTCAAAACTATATTTAATATATTACCCATTAACTTTTCAAAGATTATGTTTGTTTGGAATACAACTAATTTACAATCAATTACATTTTATTTGAGATCTACATAATAGAGTAACCTCTATTAACCTCTATAGTAGACCTACCCCAATCAGGTTACAATAATCAATACTGTTCTGTATCCTTTTTAAAATCTATTAAAAACGATCTCGTATTCTCTTGTTTACAATCTGACTGTGGTTAAACATTCAACTGAAGGATCAGCTGTAAGATTACAATCGATGTTTAAACCGTTATAATGAAAGTTTGTCAGCGAAACCAGACCTTCGAAAGGGAACTCTAGAAATAATTGAAACGCAAGGGGACAAAGAAGTTACCCTTTACGTTACCATTCGCAGGGGGGCTGGATCTTTAAGCATTAAAATGACACATCAATCGTGAAAATTGTTTGGGTAGGACAGCTGAAAAAAATATGCTACAGAGAAGCCCCCTAATTGTATTAAGAGTATAGATTTAACTGCCCAACGGGTTGTTGAAGATAACGCTAGTTCTGAGGACATGAAGATTATCTATAGTCAAATGAAAACGTAAACTTGTTAAAACACGTTGTTGTAAAACCTCCATTTTATAATTGTGTAATCTTGTATAATCAAGACTTCTTGATATGGTGCTGCAGGAAAGACAGGTCTGATATTTTTAACTTGTTCTACATTTGACATTTATTTTTTTAATTTCATTTAACAAAGTTTAGACGAAGGCTTCTACGCACTAAAACCTAGTTGATTTGGCAAATAATGCACAACATTTGTGTTTGAATAATACACCACTTTTCTTATCGAAACGTTGTTGTATCACGGCTCATAACATTGTCACGAAGGACACGCCTTTGCGTGATATAAACAATAAAGCCCTCTTATCCGAGTGTTAAGGCTATAAAATCGCCGAGACGAGAGATCACTTAAAGAGCTCTTAGCGAGATGGGCTCAAGTGATCCAAGTGGAAACGATCATCAGATTGGGGACATCAAGCTGATGATAAGAGATGCATTCTGATGCCAGCGACTAAACATCTGCTTGAAACTCGTGTTGAAATTCGGGTTTGGCGTGAACATACGGTGCTGGGCTGTTTAGTTGAAACGTCAAATATGTCAAATAAATAATAATGTGATCTTTAGACATCATTCTTTACCATTTAACGTTAGAGGTAAGTCTATTGTTGGCCTTAATATTTATAGCTCAAAATGTGTTCAACACATCTCTAAAACTTAGAGGTCACACAAACTATTTTTAAATATTTGTACAACAATTTTATTTATCCATAAATTTAGACCCATTACTGTTTTAAAATAGTCAAAGATCGTAGGGGGTAAGGTAACTCCACATAGATTCTCAACTCCAGATGTTCAGGCCCAGCTCTTGACCCTCAACTGCAAAATTCTACAATTGATTGTCGGCAAATATGATAGACACTTGCCACTTTGTTCTGTTTCCATTATTAATTATACATTTTATCCTGAAAGGGTTATCCCCTCTAAGCTACATAGAACCTATCATTCTATAAAATCGGATCCTAAAAAAATATTCTCTAATGTTTCCAGAAACGGGTTTTAATATCCACCTTATCATCCTGGGACGCTTGGTTCTAGCCCAGAACCTTTTTACACATTACTCCCGGCCAGTTCGAGAGTGTCGCGAAACATTGGTGATTGGCGGGATTTGAACCTGAGACCTTGGGTCCGAAAGCCCTGGGCTGTACAACTAGACCAGCTCCCCCCTATCACATGCCCAGACAGAATGGGCATGAATGGGTTCAGATGTTACAATATAGTGAGATAGTAAGTTTGTAGCGTAGTGCAAGAGACACTTTACATCAACAACGTGATTTTATTGAATTCCAGGTTATTTAATAAGTTTTACCATATTATGCGATGTACAATGTGCCACATGTACAATGTGGCGTTAGTGCGATGATATGTGATACGTTGGACACGCTGCGATGTGATGTTTAAGTGACATAAAGTAATTTGATGTGGGGGCGATGTGACGTTGTATCAAAGAACCATGCATGGGGCCATGTGTATATGTTGTATACCTCAGCACGTGGCCAGTGTTTACAAACATCGTCCCCCTATCAGAGGGGGGGGGGGGGAACTCTACAGACAACCAGACTAGGCAGTATAAAGGCTCGTCACACACTGCGTCCGGTCCGGTAAAATCGGATCCGGCATGTCATTAGAGGAAAAGTTGATTGTGATAGTGCAGGAGTACCCGGTTTTATATGACCTAGGCCACAAGGAGTACTACAACCTTGTGATGAAAGAAAATGTTTGGGAAGAAATTAGTGAACAATTAAATGAACCAGGTAAGCAATAAGCTTAAGTTAAATAGTTTATTAAAGGCTTAACTTTAAAAATAGCTACATTTTTGTTACAGACATGGAATTTCATCAAGTTTTATGTCACTGTTACTTATAAAATGTAACAATTATAAACTGCCATTTAAAACTTGGCAATCCTTCTTCCACTTTATTTAATGTATTGAATGGCATTGTTTTAACCACGCACTCGCAGTTTTATAAGTTTATCTTACCAGCACTTATCTTCTCATCTTGCCAAGACACTTTCCCCTCTCTCGAAGTAAAGTATTTCCTGAAACCATCTCTAATTTCAAAGGTGTCTAAAGCTGAGTTGCACCCTATTCTGGTAAGAGGCTGAAGACCGTGAAACTCTTCCACTTCTTCAAGTTCTCCTGGGCGCCACAGATTCTCATCATCCCCTCGCAAGAAGTTGTGGAGGCATGTTGTTGCTAACACGATCAAATCAACATGGTCGGGGTTAACTTGAAGCTTTTGCGAATATACTCTGAACTTCTTCGCCAGTATCCCAAACGCACTTTCCACTACCCTGCGGGCTCGGCTGTGTCTATAGTTATATGCTTTGTTTGCCACATTTCCTAGCTGGGTACCAGGGTAAGGTCTCATAATATGCACGTGAAGGGGGAATGCTTCGTCTGCCACCATTACATGAGGAAGGATGATTCTTGAGTTGTTCAGTGGTTTTGGAGGGGGTAGATTTAAAAGTCCAGCATAATAGTTTTTCCCTAGCCCAGATTCTTTGAAAATTCCCCCATCGCTGTTCTTCCCATAAGCACCAACGTCAACAGTTAAAAATTTGTAGTTGGCGTCTACCAACGCGAGCAAAACAACACTGAAGCCTTTCTTATAAAATTGTAAAACTTAGAACCACTGTTTTTTGGTTTCTCCATAGTCACGTGCTTCCCATCAACCGCTCCAATACAGTTAGGATAGTTCCATTTTTCGTTAAAACCTTTTTCCACTTCTTCCCACTTTTCACGGGTCGGTTGAGGCATTACAAAAGGTGATAACACATCCCATATGGCTTTGCAAGTGGAGTGTACGATAGACGCAACTGTAGATTCTCCCATCCTGTAACTGAAAGCAACACTTCTGTACGTTCCCGCATGGCCAAGGAACCTGAAAAAAACGGTCCTATTATAATATATTAAAAAAATTGAAGGTTTAGCAAATTTCCCTGTAGGGAAGTAGCTATTACCGTAGGTGGCATGGCAAAATCTGGGACCGATATACTTTTTTCATTTTGATGTCCCTAGAGGCTAATTATACTATTCGTTCAAATTTTGATATATATATAAAATTAAAACCACATCCAAACATGTAGAATAACTTTTTCCAGTGAAAAATTCCCATAGGACAACGTATTGTATGTATGTATATACAGGGTGATTGATATTAGTGTGCCAGCTGTTTTATTCGAAAACTATAAGTGATATCAAAAAAAGTTAAATGGTAAGTGCCTGGATTTTTTTTATTGTAGTCAAGTCGAAAAAAAAATTTTCCGCCATTTTTCCAATACGGCCGCCAAATTTGATTTTTCTTATGAAACGCCCTGTATTTAATGATGTATTCCGGTAGAAAATATAATTTTAAGATAATTTTACTCTTGTGTTTTTTTTTTTCATAAACCTAACCGTTTCAAAGATAATAATGGTTAAAGTTGTGACATTTCGAATAGTTATCGAAAAAAACAGCTGGCACACTTATATGAATCACCCTGTATATATATACAGGGTCCCGTAAGTAAACAGCCAAACTCCGGGAAACGGTTCTATGGGTCAAAATAAAGAGGAAATCAAGAATAATATTTTTTCCAAAATCGGTTCGTTTACCAGATATCCGCCATTTTGTATATTTTACATAAACATTTTTATTTTTGAATTTTTACAACCGATCCTTATAAAAATTGGTATGTAGGTTGATAACAGTGTTAGAAAAAAAGTTCATCTTGAATCAACTTAAAATTTCAAATTGGCGGCGATTTTAATTTTTTAAACTTAAATTAGGCCTACTCAAAAATGGCTAATTTTATGAAAAAATGTCAAAAACACTTTTATTCAGATTTTTTTTATTCCCTATTAAACGATACCAAAATCAAAAAAATCGGACAAAATATAACTGTAATAGAGCGTTTTTTAAAAGCTTATGTCAATTGTCATACAAAGTTTTTCCTTGCATATGGTTAGCACTTACTCAATACAAAACTCGTAACTGAAGTTTATTGGTTGCAGCAAATGTCTTGAAGAAAAAATGGAATAACCTACGAGATTCCTATAGAAAATCTCTGCTGAAGAAGAAGACTAAAAGTGGCCAAGCTGCAAAATCTGTAAAAAATTGGAAGTTTGAGGAGCAAATGTCTTTTCTCTCCGGTCACTTAACTCTATGCCGCCAACAGCAGAGTAATTTAAGCGAAGCTACAGTGGAAATGACTCAAGATGACAATGACTTCGAAGAAGAACAAATGAATTTAAACCCCGCAGAGGTGATTTCAGACAGCGATGTCAGTGGTGACATTGGCACAGAAGCTTCCAGAAATGCAACATAAAGGATGAAAACAATTGAAATAACAACTTCTCCTACTGCCCAAGTACTGCAGAGTTATCTGGCTGATAAGGGGAAAAAAGCGGTAAAACAAGCAGATGATCACTTGACAACGTTTTTCAAATCTGCTGAGGCTACAGTCCGAACTTTCAGTAAATTCAATCAAGTGCGAATTAAGGCAGAAATGTCATCATTGTTAAGTAAATATGAGATGGAAAATCTGATTGAAGCGGAACGATCCAGAGAAAATATTTACACAAATCTTACGCCAGTCGCATCAGTTGGAGCTCAACCTATTGTTTACTCAAACAACTCATCCGCTTCGGGTGTTACTACTAGTTCTGCCAAAAGTTTTGATATGAACATGCACAACGTCCCAATTCATCGCAACAACCGCAATTCAAATGGACCAATACAGCAGGCATCACCTGGGCCTTCTACGACCGAAAATGTTGGACAGTGGCTAACGATGCTAAATGACAACAACGTGTAAAGTTTTTTGATAGTATCTCTGTTTACATTATCAATTTAGTATCATATTGATTTTTTTTTGTTAAACCTTTATAGCTCTTTGTTTACTTGAGTCAAATCAATACTAATCGTATGGATACTGTTGTAATAAATAAATATGTAACTATTACTTACTAACTACTAGATATCTTTATTCATTCAACCTAAACTCTATTTTCACATATTTTTAGAAATAGACAAAAGAATAACAGTAATATTTAAATGGCAAAACTGTAAAATTAAAATCATTTCAGACAAAATAAGTGTCAAATATAGCATACTCGCCTTAAAGTTCAAATTTTCTTCCACAAATATATTATAAATACAGTACATTATTTAATACTTATGAAGGATTATTTAATATTTATATAGTTACCTAAGTGTAACTGCCAATCTCTCTTGTGTAGATATACTCTTTCTGAAGTTAGTATCCTTTCTCACGATTGATGATTCAATAAGAGAATGAAGTTCCATAAATTTCTCATAACTCATCCGAAAATACTGAAAAAACTTTTTGTTGTCCTCAATCAAACGTGGAAACAAGGTATGAAATTCTCCCTCATTTATTCTACTCGCGTTTATACTGTGCACCCACATCCTCTTCTGTCGCAGACGCTCTTCCTCTTCCGAAGCAAGAGCTGCTGCAACTACGAAGATCTCTTCTTCACTGTCACTGTCACTCATTGCTTTAAGGAAATTTGGTTCAAAACTAAAACTATGTTGTTGGTTAAAAACTTCTTCAACTCACAGTACCGCTGTCCTCGCATAGACTGACTGGTCGCCGGAACTGGAACGCCTGATGCAGTGTGTGGAGATTTGCCGGATCCGGTGAAAAACACCGGATCCGATTTTACCGGACCGGACGCAGTGTGTGACGAGCCTAACAACGACGAGATTTAAGATTCGGATGTCTGACTTCAGTACTAAGACCCTTTGTTGGCTATCTACTGATTTAACCTCAAGTCAACAGACAAGAGATGTGTATATTTTTCAAACTCGCAATGTTATACCATAAATTAATTTTAAACTTTTTACCATACAGTATTTAAAACTAAATTTAATATTTGCCGAGCCAAAAAAGAGGAGATTTTTTGGTGTCTAAACTAAACTAGGTTTTCTATTTTGTCGAACTGGCCAAAACTTTAAATGGAATGTTCTCCCATAGTGCATCATGGGAAGGGGTCGAGCTGGTCTAGGGTATAGAGCGGAGCTTTGCTCCCCCAAACCTAAGGTTCAACTCCCGAATTCACCAATATTTCCCCAACTAATTCACCAATGAATTTCCAACGTAATGTGTGAAAACTTTTCGGGTGAGAGCCTTGAGTTGTAATTGAAAGATACTACAAGTATAAAATGGTGGGGTAGTTGTCTGTGGTATTAGGTTTGCTTCAACCTCCATGTCTGTTGAGGAAGCATATTCTAATGTCCTTGGTCATGTTCCAGGATGGCCCAGGTGGAGACCCCCGGAGTACAGCGCGGGGTGGCGGGTGTTGGAAGGATACGCAGGAAAGGCACCCCCATCCCCGTCCTGCCTCCCAGGGTTCCCTCGCCCATGCCGCCCCCAAACACTAGGTAAGTCCTTAAGCATCCTTAAGAACCTTAAAACAATTTTTTTCATTAGAAAAGTTTCTAATGAAAATATTATATCACTATATATCTCTATATATAAATGCGAAATTCCGATCAACGCACAGGACAAACCATAGCACCTAGAAGAATGAGATTTTGCATACATATTCCTCTCGTAGCATAGGCAGACAATAAGAAGCGATTTTACAAAATTCCCAATGGGCCCCGCCCCCACAGAAGGTCAAAGTTAGCATGGAGTTCGTATAGGAAGAATAATTTGTTTTGGGTTTTTGTTTGCACTATCGCAGATGAGAACTATTTTAAAATACAATAGTTGTCTGCAATTTATTTAATCATCAGCTGTTAGAATAAAAATTAAGTTAACTATGGTTAATTCGGACCATATAAACATCATAGTTGTGACATTAACCTAATTTATTGTGGCACAATATAATTTATCACAAATTTCAACCAATTTGAAAGTTTCCGTAGCGAAGCAAGGGTATTGCGTTTGTCACATGCAGTATATAGAATGTTTATACTTTTTTCTAGGCGAGTTTTAAACACAAGTTTCTGGTCCACCGCTTAAACTGGTACAATTTAGTTGATTCGGAGGATCTTGACTAAAACTACTTGCGTGGATGTCCCATTCTTGATTCACATAATTAATTATTGAGTTCAGACAATTCCTTCACAGAAAAAATGAATTTGGCGTATAGAAACAGTGAATGAAAATAAACATAAAGAAATGACGTTGCTGGCCCGAATCCTATACTAATAGCATTAACATGGTTTGAACAGTTCCTTTTAAGCAATGTTAAATAATGTTTACTTTCAGGCCAGTCACGCCATTTGTTTATTTTTATGATCCATACCGGTTCTGTTTAAGTATTCTTGTGTTCTATATATATTCTGTACAAGTGTACACGCCCGATAATTCTTGCATGCTTTTGAATCGGTTTGAATATCTAGTTAATTTGTGGGATCATAACCAACATATTTTCATGCCCTGGTCCTACTTTTAACATACATTTTTATCATTATATAATGCTCCAATCAAATCTTGTTTTTTTTAATACATGAACTGTGTAATACAGGCAGGTATGTAAGGTATCGTCGTAATATAAATTAGTCACTGTTATATATCAAGAATGAGCATAGATCTCAAGATTTCTCTCTTAAATCATGGTATTTTCTTCATTTGTGCTCCATTTCATATTTACTTTCCTGAATTTTTCTATTATTTTTGTTTTGTTTGTTTAGAAGTGCCAAAATATAAATATGTTGAGACTCAAAGCAATTATTACTAAACTGAAAATATTCCTAATATTTCTATCTCGTTATGAATTAATATTTACTCCACGAGTTACTTCTCACTATCGGTTATAGTTTTTTTCTCTCACAATTTATATTTTTAATAATTATTTGTTAATTATGCTAAGCTTTTAGAAATTCAAACTAAACAAAAACTGGTGGAATGACATCGCTGTATGGAATTGAAGCTCTTTTCACGTGGTAAAACAGCTCTGAAATAGAACGAAGTGGGATAAAAGGTAATGAACGAGGTGTGTAATGAAGCCAATTGAGTTATTGGGAACGTAGAGAATTCGGGGAGCGACGGTGCGTTATAATAGGCTTGGGTTTATATTTAGCGGTTTGACTTTTACACCAGATTTTCCCGGATTTATTAATAAAATTCCCATCGTATTTATCAGCATGAAATATAAAACAGTAAGCATAGATTTTAGTTTTCATTTCACAGGTAGGTATGTTTTCTGGTCTAGAGGAATTTACAGATAGTTTATTGTACAACTGATGATAATGACGCAACAAAACGCATTAAGTTCTTTTACACAATTTCAGACAGTACGTTTCATTCTGTGGTTATCATGTTATAAGCAGACGTAATTTATGTTTACAGGTTATATTCGCTAATCATCAATACATTTTGTGACAGTCCCCAATTTCTTCTTGGAAATAGTGCCTTATTGTTAGTTTGCTACATGAGATGGTTTTCAATTAAGCACCCCTTTTCAATTCCAAATCAGAAATAAAAAAAGTCAATTCGTTCGTGTACCATTAATCACTGCTATGTGGTTGTTATGAATTGAAGGGTGCCTACAATTATTTGCAGAGCCTTTAATACGAGTACATGACATTTACAATGCTCACTTTTTTAACTGTTGTTCTTTTTAATGGCAAGATGCGGTGTAGGTCATAAAGTATCTAAATGCCAAAAATGTTGAGGGCCCTGGGGCTTAGGTCACATGTTGGCCTGACTTGAAGTAATGTGACAAACAATTCCAGGTCTGTGTCCAACAGAGTAGAGGGTTTTTTTTATTGAGTAGTCTGTGATAGATTCAGGAGTCTCACACTACAGGCTGGCTACCTGTGTGCGTAAAAGCATATTCCCTCCTCTCCCTAAAAAAAATGGCATGATCCTATTTTGCCCGGCCTTGTTAATATCTAACATTGACATTTCATTAGAAAACATCAATATGCCAGCCCAATAACAAATAACACATGGATCTAGATCGTTCCCACTCGTATCACTACCAACAGCTACACTACCTAACTTGAGCTATTTCAAGCGACCGTAATTTCCAAGTGTTTAGCCTAGAAACGCCGTGTTCCTGTCGGCATCAGCGTTCATTAGGAAGTGTAAAGTGGAGTGAACCAGACCGACCCACGGGCCTGAGAGTTGACATAATGGAACCAAACAGAGCAACTCAAACAACAACGACGGCTATTCTGAGATCTGAGAGGTGCCGCGGACGCTGATCTGGGTGAATGGTAGTGACAGGGGTATATATAGCAACCCTGCTGTCAGTGGTTTAGCTACTGGGTTGCTCGTTTAGCTTAGGGGCTGAAGTTGTTGGTGTTGGGTGGCTGTTGTTGAGAAAGTTGGGGAGAATTATGGTCAAGTGGTAGAGCGTGAGTTTTCGGCCCCAGATATCCCGGGTTCAAATCCCGCCAATCTCCAATAGATTTTAACTATGAGATAATTATGTTACCCTCTCGGCTTTAAGGCTGAGGTAATGTGCATATCAATTCCGCCTAGAGCATAGCTTACTAGGTTGTGGAGGTTCGAAGAAATGGCCAAGAAGGTACTACGAGGAGTATATCTTTGGTTCAAGATTCAAGTTAATACATGTAGCTTTGGATCAATTTTTGTACATGGAGCTTCAGTTAGTATGTTTGGTAGGCTAGAAGATTTAGGAGCTATTATTCTATACTATAACTGTGTCTTGCTAAATTATTAGAAATCTGATTTACTGTTAAATACGTTGGAGAGATTTTTAAGGGCGATTTGAGGTTCACTTACCTACCTTTAGAAGCATACTTATAATCGGTATTCAGGTTAAATTATATTTAGGTAGATAGAGGTTCAAAAAACTAATATTTAGGTGGTATCTTTTTCAAATCTATTTCCGAAACAGGTAAAATATTATACTCGCATCGATTGTATACTTGCCAGACACATATCTTCGCAGTACATTATTGGAGAAAGAATTCTGCGAAGAAAGTTAATACCATTACTTCTGCATCACCAGTTTTCACTTAAACGCTACTTTACTAGTGTGGTTCATTGTAGACAGAAACGGAAGCTTTTTCTGAAGATACACAAAACTGTGTCACTAAAAATACTCATGTTTGTTTTAAAACGTCTTAGAAACGTAAGACACGTCATTTCAATCGTTAGCGAAATTATTCATAGCTAATGCCTTAGTTAATAGGTTAAAATCTGTGTCCCTACCCCTATAATCTCTTGTTTTGAAGTGTCTATGAGCCATGATATTGTTGGTGCAAATTTGTTAGTGCTTTTACTTATAGTGTAACTGTACTTGTAATGTACTTACTTAGTAATCGCACAGAATTTGTATATCTAAAATTGCTCCGATCATTTTAGTAAATAAAGATTTGATATTTTGATTTAAAAGTGACTACTCAAGGTTTTCGTCGCCGGATCCATATATTATTTCTTTCCAGCTATAGAATATTTAATTACCAGGCAATAATATTGTAACCTTAAACCAACGCAACATACAATAACCATCTCTTCCTTGTCGACTTTGGTAACGTAATTTTTGTTTTAAAATCTGATGATTGTTATGATGTGTTTTCATGAACGAATACGTTTGAATGAACGATAGCGGCTAGGCCTATTTATTTATTTATTGTATATATTGTACGTAGTTTCTTTTTGGAATGAAAGCATATAAAGTAAATATTTTCAAAAGTTGTTGAAATAGCAAAAAAATTAACAGAAAACAACAAAACCCCATTTATACATAACAGTGCACAGAACAGAATAGCATTGTTTTCAGCTAATTAAAAGAACAGTAGTACTGATGAATCTATAAAGAAATTAGTAATAAATCATCTCTATACTTAAATTGAAAATACCACTGACTAACAGATCCCACAATATAATCTCCTAACCTAACCTACCTAGATTCATCAAATTTTACATATAATGGTGTGATGTTCCCCATGCACATCTGAGACGTGGTTTTGCATATTAAAAATGTCAGGGGGATAGGATGGGGAGCTATTTCCTTTATATTTAGGTCTGTATACGCTGAACCGATTAGATCTTAAATGTGATGTGAAAATTGTAAATCGTAGTGTGGAATCAAATTGTCCAAATCTTTTTATATTGGTTTTCAATCTAAAACTGTTTTCGAGTAAAATAAGTTAAAAGTTAAACCTGTGAAATTAAACCCTAATTAAAACCTGTATACTGTGTGCTCTATGCTCTATGGTTATTGTTCGGTAAAAATTCGACGTACTTTCAATACCAGGATAACGCGGTAGTTCGCCGCGTTGCCGTAACAGAGCAGCACTTGTACGGTTTGGAGAAGAGTTTAATCGCCAAATATACTTAAAGGAAAACATCTCCTTGAATGTTATTAAATAGCATTTTCAGTATGCTTTTAAACTACGACTTTTTATAAAAGTTAATGACTTTTAATTTTAATAAAAATAATAGATTAGCTTTTCCCCGATTGTATACACTTAATCATAAGCACAGCAGAGCATAACAAAAATATCACGAACGAAATATGTAATTTTTGTCAAACTACTTTATCCGTGATTTTCTCTCGGGTATATAGAAATAACAGAAAACTTTTACTTTAAAGTTAATTTTAAAATACTTATAAATTAAGTTAAACAAATAACATATATGAAATAGCTTATTGATTTACATAGATAATCAAACTTTGGACCAAAGAATAAATATAAAAAATTTCGTTTTAAGATATGCTATGTATGTCTAAGAGTAGAATAATTTAATTTGAAAACCTTAATACAAGATATACGGTAATCGTAAAACTGAAATGTTTTATAACCATGGAAACTAATACAATTTTTAATTCATCAGGCAAGCGAAAAATGCAATAGAAAATTTTAAAAAAATATAGATATCCCAAAGACATAGAAAAACTATGCACTTCACGATCATTGCCATAGTAAGATCCATAAAATTCTTTAAGGCCAAGTCACATTATCTAGTAATACTGGCTTCGAAGACATCTTTGTTCATAAGTTAAACCACTTTGGTCTAGACTGTTTTTTGTCAAGGTGGATAACTTAATTAGGCTATACTATTGTTAATAGTTTATATTTTAAATGGATACGTGTAAAAACCCTTACAATGCAATGCTTTACATACACAGTTAAAATTCATCCTACTCAATTCTACAATCATATTTCATTATACCTATTCAGTTTAAAATAAAAACTTAGGTGTGTGTTGTTTTTATGCTTACGGACAGTGATGTTCTGCCTGCGGCGATACTGGGATCAGTTCCGGAATCTGTCGCTAGGTAGCAGCTCTAGTCTCGTTCTCACGTTATCGAAAAGGGCGGATAAACATTAATTGGTAAACATTTTTAATGGTCAAAGGTACTAGAATTTCTAAATTTTGTACTATGTATTTGGGATAAACCTATATATATAAGTCCTATTATCCTGATTAATTTCTTCTTGATGGGCATGTGATAAACTATTAAACTATGAATAAATAACTTTCTTGCCAGACGTTTCAGCCGTTGAAAATATTTGAACAAGTATTACACACTTTTCAAGAAAAGCCTTTTAAATCCTTCTTAGCTTTCAATAATGTTTGCTATCGTAGATGTTTTTTTTTCTTAATCCATTCCCGGGAAATTATTGTAGTACACGTTTTTACAAAACCTGCGTTTTATTGATGCGAATTACATAAAAAATTAGTTGAGTTCTTTAAATAATCCATATATTCAAAGGAGAAAGGACCTTTAGCAAAATACTCTATGGACTGTTCGTTAGTGACTGTATGTATATATATATATATATATATATATTTTTTACTAGGATGCTAGGCACGACCCTGGAATAGTTTTTCACATTACTACAGGCTAGACCTATATAGAAAAAAATATTGTTGAAACTAAATTACTACTTTTAACGTATGTAATAATTTGTATTAAATATAAATATAAACATAAACTCAGCCTAACTTAATGATAACGTATTGGTTTATAAATCCCCATCAACAAACGGCTTCAAAAAAGCTTAGCAAACTGCAAGTTATAATATACCAAGCTGCATTGATGTATATAGTCTAACTTTATACAATTTGTAGTCAGGCCAAATACATCGACGAGCCGTACAAGAGTAAAAAAAAAATCAACCTGATTTGAATATGAAAACATCATCTACTTATAGTTATCCCAGATACCTGACGGCCCTTTTGATAATTTAAAACATAAAATTAGTTTTAAATAACAGTTAAATAGCAAAAAATATTAATTGGTTGCCAAACGTGTTAGCATTGGTTAATTTAATGTTTGCCTATGTTGCCACTATCAGTAAATTAATTGGTACTTATTATTACTTACGTAATAGACAAACCACACCGATAAATCGACTTTCAAATAAGATTTTAATTAGTTTAAATACTAAAATCTTCCTAATATAACCTAAACAACCTTAGGTTTGGTTATTACCCTTAGTTTAGGTAAGGGTATAATACGAAAGTATTTTTTTTTTTACCTAGGAAGTATTCTAAAATACATCTTTCTAACGTATTCTAAGCAATCTTAGAACAATTTTGTTTAACGTACATATTAAAAATCCTCTTGACTCCATACAGCTTCTATTTGTGGTTAAATTTAACTTTACTATCATCAAAGGGAGGGCATACACAGGGTGTCCACAAGGGACAGGAAAGGTCTGAATATTTTATTTGGCTTCTTTATACAGCCTCCTTCAGATATTTGTTTCACTCCTACAAGTTTTAACGTGCGTCCAAGTTCTAAGGCGTACGTTGTTTATAACGGTATTTTGATTAATTTGATACTTGAATGTTTGCTCGTTGTTCTTGTAGTTGTTAATAACTCATTATTTAGAGATTCACATTAGTAGGCTTATAAACGAATTCGCTTTAGCCATTTTACTATCTCTGTATATTTTACTTCATACTTTTTCTTGGTTTTTAAAACTTTATTTGTTTAACCTTGACAAATATAGTCCTTCGTCCGTCAAGCAACACATGTGTGTAGTAATCCTACTTAACAATTTGCGTTCAAGAAATAGCATTTAAAAGCTAAAACTAAATTAAAATACATATTTGACTATACTTAATAAATGAAAAACTAAAACTGCAGGTATTATTTTTATCATTATCATTTTGAGATGGAACGCCACCTAATTGCGTATTTTAATCCAAATTTGAGTGGAGATTCTCAGGATCGAACCGGCGACTTGTTTATCGTTAGGCGAGTACTTTAACCACTCAGCTATCCAGATATAAAAAAAATGTGTACAAAATGTAAAAAAAAATTAATAGGTAGTGTTTTATGTGGGTTTTTAAATCTCAGGGCAATAAAAAAGGCTAAAAAGCTTTCGTATGCTCTTATTTTAATTTTTGATTTCAACTTTTTTTGTATTTAATGTAGGTCTACGGTATATATATACTGTATATTTGCTACAGTAGATTCACTGTACAGAGTTACCTGTTAATCAGTGTGAGGTCCTAAACCAACAATGCTACAGTGTTGGTTTTCTCGAAGCTCCTCGTTCACAGTTCCATAACGTAAACAATAACATAATGATAACAAGGTAGACCTCCTATGGTTTCCTTCAACAGGTATCCTTATATTAATGCTGAAGTCGGCAAACACTTATTTAAGATGAAGAATGCAATGTAGAATAATTGGTTTCAATGTATCCATAAAAGTAACCTTTGTTCAACTAAGGGTAGGCGTACTTAAAAATGTATTTTTACATACTCTAATAATTTGTTATTAAAAATATATAACTAACAGAGTACCCATCCTTCATACGGAGTTGGCATTTTAAGTATAAAATGCTTATAGCAGTTATACTCAAGCTTTGCACCCTGTTGGTAAATCTTATAAATTTTTAATGCTTTTGCATATCATAAAACCAACATGTTTAGTTGAAACAGCAGACTAAATTCTTTAATTCTCTTTAAATATGAATACTCATAAGGTTAACATGGTGAACTACAGAGCTACTGGGGCGGAGCCCGAAAGGATTTTTGAGATAAGAATATGCCTATATTCTTCTATATTGTTCTATATTGTTGTTCTATATTGTTCTATATTGTTTTATATTGTTGTTGTTGTATTGTGGTTGTTGTTGTTGTTGTTCTACATTGTTCTATATTCGAAAATGTGAACTATCATCATTTAAAATTTCAGCCCAATCCATCCAGTAGTTAATGCGTGATTTAACAAACAAACAAACAAACTAACTAACTAACTAACAAACTAACATACAAACTTTCACATTTATAATATTAGTAAGATTAGTAAGATTCTCTGATTAAAATGTAGCATTCCTTGTGAGCTAACCTTTAATTTTATATGCAAATATATAATAATGTACAAAAACAAAATAAACAAATAAACAAATTCTCACGTAGTAAAACATCCAACTGTCTTGTATGTCAAATTGTAGAAAATTTTTAATTGCACAATTCCAAGCAAGTTTCAATTTTATACTTTATCCGTATCTCGTTTAGTTGTCGAGTTATAAATTGAAAATATGGGTTTTCCGTATAAAACTATTGTAATTTTTTGTAGTGACTTAGTCTCTTTAGTCATTGAGACAAATCATAAGGTTTAAATTCATAAGTGTATTCAAAAATAATAACTTTTCAAAGATAACATATATTTAAGTATGGTATTCGTGAAAAGTACACTTTAAGATTTAGCTTTTTAAGATTTGTATCTAGATTTATCACACAGATCTTTTGTTGCTTTGTGAAAAGAAATAACTGTATTAGAGGAAATAATTTGTTGTTATGTTAAACGAAAGTGGCTAAAGCGAAATGCTATGGACTATATTGCATTGAATAGGTTTCGCCTAAATAAGAGTTTTAAATTGTTGTACAAGTCAACCTTTTGTCGGACATCCATTTGTAGTTTTTCATTTAATTTTGTTTTTGGATAAAACTGAAGTTCATTACCAAGGAAAGAGTAAAAGGAAAGAGCTATTTTAATCTGAAGTAAACTTAGTTCATCATCGTTGTTGTTGAAATTTATAAAATTACTCGTCTCAAATATACGTAGCTTAACATTTATGTTGCTAACTTTTGGCATGCGGTTCACTGCTAAGCTATATACCTTAAACCAACTTTCAGCCGTGGTTATGATATCATTGAAATACACTCTACCAAACTTAACTTGAGTATTATTCCAACTTTCAGTTTGAACAAACTTGGAAACTCAAACTTAAGTTTGGAGGCTGTAATACCACCGTGATATGAAATATATGTTTAACTTGTAGAACCGCTGCTTGAACTTGTCATAAATATAAAATGAGGTGAATTAAAGAACTTTTTGTCATTAAATAGCATAAATGAGTCCACACATACAACATGTTGATACCAATGTATTTACTTTCAGTTGTTTGTAGATAATACAGTAAAAATAACTTGTGGATGTTTTTCCGCCCATTTTTCTGTAGCAAAGTCTGACTCAAATGGAAGGAAAGCCTAAAATGGAAACTGAATAAAATATTTACTTCTTTCCTGTTCCTCTATTGGACACCTACCTTTGCCATTTGCACTTTTTGTTACAGAATATGGCGCAGTAGGCGGTGGAATGGACTTAAGAAATATATGTGTCAGTGTCACAGCTATATATTATACAGTTTAGATACTTACTACTTCATACTTTTATACTCATCTATATTTTACTAAGAATATTCATTATTAACGTATTACTGGTACTAAGAAGGTAATTATTGCGCATAAATTAATATTAACAGTGGTTTAGTGGGTTACCGCAAATAATTTAAATTATTTAAGCTATGATTAAATTAGAAAAATGACTCATAACAAAATACATTCACACTTTTGCACAGGCCAATGTATAATAATCAAAATAAAAACAGGTAAAAGAAATGGGAGCACAAAACATACTAGAACAAAACCCGTTTGATTATTCAATACATTTTAACCATAAATTAATCAGACTTGTAGATCCATCAACCTCCTTCTAGATCAAATGAATGCTTATTACAGTTTTTTACGTTTATATTTAATATTTATAAGTTGTTATTTTTTAAATATTTAATTACTACATACATTCGTATGTAAGCTCCAAAATTTTCTCTCGTATTTTTCCAAAAGTAATAATTTATTTTAAAATATAACCTGACTGAGAAATATTTGATGGACTACTGTGCACTCAATCGTAGCTAGATGTTAAACACGCCTAAAAATAGTAATATTTTACTAAGGGATCATCTGTCCACTTGTAGTATCCAAAGTGACACATTGTACTTATAGGAAAATACTTTTTAATGTAGTTTTATGGTGAGTCGAATACATTGAGGAAATCCTTACACAAGAATCAAATATTTACCCTCAAAGTAAAGTCACAGTCGCATCATCTGATTCCCAAAAGTCAATCACCCGTCATATTGCGGCCGCTATCTAAGTTAAGCGGATTTCCGATTCAAATTCAATTTTAAATCGATTCAGATTTCATATGTAGACATGTCGCCCTTTGTCGTTGCATCCATAACAGTGTCTGCAAACATTTCATGTACGAGGTTTAAGGATTGGTTAGTAATCATTTATATCGTAGTTTATGTTATAGTTTGAAATTTTAATTCATTGTAGTACATCCTGTCACTTATTGCATAATTCAATTATTCACTAGCTAGGTGATTTCAAAGAACAAATAAATTTAAAAAAGAAACTTTGAGAAAATAACTATATGAGTATTCAGGAGGGCCAATGACTGTTTGTGCCGGTGGGGCACACGGAAGATTTCTCAGGTGCCGTTTGACGTCACTAACTGCTGCGTCTGAAGAAACACACAATTTTATAATTTTTCTATTGTTAAATTAAACTGTCATAACCTAACCAAACTAACCAAACGTGCTGATAAAGGAAAAATCGAATGAAGGTTTACTAATCGAAAAAAATAGTTTTGTTCATAAAATAAAATTATAAATGCCTAAAATTCAATTTTATAATTGTTTAAATTATAAAATTAAACTGTCATAACCTAACCAAACCAACCAAACTTGCTGATATGAAAAAAAATTGTCGACAAAAAGTTGGTGATACCGGTGAGGTTTGAACCCGGTACGTCCGGATTATCAGCCCTCCTTGCTATCCACTATACCACCGAGGCCGACGGCTCAAATCCGTATCGTTGCGGTATTGGTGTTCCCTCAAAGTGACGTCAGCAGTTAGTGACGTCAAACGGCACCTGAGAAATCTTCCGTGTGCCGTTTCGCTGTTCGTGCTCGTAATACACGCACGATTTTTCCAACCACCATAACTAACTTATACAAACACACAGATTAACTTTTCAGATGTATATAAAATGTCATTTTGGATGTTTGATTTTTAAGGTTATGTAAATAGCTTGCGGTTGTTAGCTAACGTACTGGACCCATAGCTGTGGTGGGTGTAGAAACACCAACGTTAAAATCAGCTGATTAGCGGATCTAGAGCGTAAATGAGCTATTTTGCGTACTGTTTATAGACATGACAATGTGATCATTTTCATGCAGTGGTTGGGAAAAAATCCTCTGACATTCGGAATACTAGATGAATTGGAGTGCAGCCTACAGTTGTAAGGGAGCGAGACATTTATCTCGTAAACTCGGGTTAAAGTCCAGTAATTCGTCAATGTCAAACTAAGACATGATTTCGTGGCAACGAATCTGTAGGTGCACATAAATGAGAAAAATCTATGTCACATTGCGATTAAAAAAATAAATTTTTAATATTTTATATTTTCACTAGCTTGTTGATCTAAAATTCCCCGTTACCTAATTTTAAACAATTGTCTTTACTATCTTAAATCCATTCAGTACAAAACTATAAAAATTTTAAGTACTGAATCTAATAAAAACAAAAACATCTTATTTGCACAGTTTTAGTTTGTTGTGAGGTTTCAACCACAATTTTTGTTGGGGAACGATCAAAACAGTATTTATAAAATATATATGATTGATAACTAAGCTTCGACTCATAACCCTCAGACAAAATTGTACAAGTCAAACCACCACATGACTATGTCGTAAATTACATTATTTGCATACATGTCTAGACACATTTAGTTGACATGTGCAATAAAACACATACACAGGAACGAGAATCCAAGCCAATACTTAGGCGAGGTAACATTATACGTTCGTCACTTCAGCGATGTCGGGAATGTCATTAGGAGAGTCTCAGTTTCAGTTGGGATTCCTTCAAAATATACCCGAGTAGCGCCGCGGGCGTGGGTGAAGCTGAGGACACCGATGCCGAAAGGTTGGGGGGGGGGGGGGGGTTAAGCTGTTTTACGAATTGTATTTGTTGTTTGTACAATTTCTATATTTTAAATAAAAACCAAGTTTCGGAGGAGTAATGATATTTAAAATTTTGTTCGATCAAACATGAGTGAAATGTGTATTTGTTAAAGACTTTTGACTTCTAAAGAAATAAGATATTCAAATAAATTCCTAAACAGAAAAAAAGTGACGAATGCATAAAATATAATAACATTTATTGTATGCAAAAAGAATTTTTAAAACATTAAGATCCATGTACGCTATTTATATGATTAATAAATTGGGACTAAACATAATTAGTCGGGACCACATAAGTTTGCAGTTGAGGGAGGAGCCTATTTACCATAATGGTTTTCAATGAACCAGTGAGAACGGTGTGGTGTTGCCGAATCTAACAATACCAGCTGATTTGAAAATATAGCTTTGTATATTTTAGTTAGTGTTGTCAATGGGTGATGTGACAACGTCGCACTAGCCTCGTCTTGTGGTTGGCTGCCACCAACTGCAAACTTACGTGGTCCCGACGAATCGAATTAAGGAAAGCAGGTACATAATAAAAATTTTCTTAATTGATCGAAGATTTGCTTAGCTCACCATAATCACTGTGATATATATGTCCAATCACAATACAAGGCTAGTGCGACGTTGCCACATCGCCTGTTGACAACACCAATTAAAATACTTAGCAATATTTTCAACTCAGCTGGTATGATTAGATTTGGCAACACCGCACGGTTGTCATTGGTTAATTCAAAACCATATGGTAAATAGGCTCCTCCCTCGACTGCACACTTACGTGGTCCCGAATGTAATACCTAATTTAACTACCTGTAATTTACAAAGAATTCTTAAAACGAAAACCACATATTCTTGATATAATGTTTAGTTATAGTGGTGATATCCTACATAGGTTGTGTTTAACATTTATCAACCATTTAGCTATAAACTCTTAATTTTATTAAAACAACGTTTTTTTATTTACTTCACAATAGTAGTGGATACATAGGGCTGCTGGGGAGTGACGTCACAAGAGCCATGTGGTGCTTAATTGACGGTTAAGCATCTGGTGGTAATGGTGCGTGACCTAGCACGTGGTGTGGTGGGTTACGGTATGGTGACGTCATGATGACGACATGCTGAGGTGTGAAAGTTAGGTGGATCGATATTTTCAAGGTTATTGTTGTGGTTTAAAAAAAACAGCATATCGGTAAAGGGATAAGTACCGATATGCTGATTTTTAAATTCTTTATTGAAAAATCAAAATTGACATACGAGGAATATAATTGTTTTCAAACTTAAACCTAATACAGATCTAAGCTAAACTAAACATTTGGATCATAGAGTTAGGTCTACTACAGTAACAACAGTTGTCAAATTGTCATCCACACATGTCGCAAGCGAAACAGTGTTTGCATTGGTAAGAAGAGTAAATTACGATTTTTTTGTCCATGCATATTATACACTCAAAGTTTGCTTCTTTTATTGGAAACATAGTAGGAATTTTGTTAAATTTGAGAAATTAGCTATATATACGACATAAAACTGTTGGAGATAACTATTTGTACATGTTACCTTTGCAATGTTTGCGATATAATTTGTTGTTAATGAGATGTTGTCTTTAGCTAGTTCCACTACAGACTAATGAGAGACCCATCATACACATTCTTTTATGCTGTTTATGATTGCTATCTGGTATACAGCAAACATTCGCAATTGAAATATTTCCACTTTTGTCTTTGCATTTTATAAGATCGTCAAGTGAAAAGTTTGTTATTATGTACATATTACAAAAAGTGTTTGGATTTTTGGTTTGCAATGTTTCTGTGAGAAAACTTATTAAAAACCACTATTTTATTATGTCACCATTATAAACATAAATCCAGAACTAAACTAAAATATCACTTTAATCCTGCAAGGTGTATCAGCTATTTAACTGGTATGGAAAAGTAATGTACACAGTGTTTCTACTTCTTCGTGAACAGTTGGCGGTACATGCGGGCAGAGCATTGTTCCACTAATTACAACCATGTGCCACATTTGCAACATAGGGCTAGTACCTTATATTTCTAAGACTTGTTTATTCATTCAAATCGTTATGTTTTTGAATGATTTTTAAAATAACAAACATTTGGTATATTGCACATTGCTTAATGTTAGACGTACAAACGATCAAGCTATATAAAAACAAATTTCCCACTCTTTACCCTGTAATTTACTATTTATTTAAAGCAAATGTTAACTCTCATTAAATACTCTTGGTTGTATTGTAATCCAACGTATTTCTGTTTATCGTTTGTCCTTTTGTGAAACTGTTTAAATGTTTTTTTATTGCTATTTGTAGTACAGAAAACTATTCAATTTAACTAATTTCACTGTTAAATATGTTCAAATGTTAGGTAAGGCTTCTTTCACCGTCAACCAGTCTTTCTAGTATATCCATCAATTCCTTGCTAAATATGGATCTTTTTACACTAGATGATATTATATTTATTTGTTCTGGAATGTCTTGATGTAATGCTCTATTGTAGCTCAGATAAGGAATATTATCTGTAGTGGATGAAATAGTGTTATCTTGTATGTTGTTATTATTTAACTTTGAATTGTTGGATTCCATTTGTCTGTCTCTAGTGAAACCACTTTATGCGAGTTTACCAATCAAACAATATAGATGTATTGTTACATGTATTGTATAAACAACCAAGGTGTACAAAATAAAATCCCTTCCTTCAATACTGTTATCTACAATTAATTTTAAAGCAAATTAGCGTTTTTTAGCAAACAATCTTTTACATTATATAAACTTACTGCGAGATATTTATATTAACACTATCACGTAAGCTACATCGTGTCATCAAGAGGTTGTGTACAATCCCTAACAAAATTGTTGACTTGCAAATTGTTTGTTATTTTAAAACCAATTCGGAAAAATATCCTTTTAATTCAAATGAAAACAAAATGAATTGACAAAGCGTGTAGACCAAAACTAATACGGTTACTGGTAATTTCATTGTTTCAACGGTAGCTTCTCCAGTTAGTGAAGATCCCTGTAACGCCCGCATGTGTTTCAACGGTTCGTTCTTCGTGATGTTCCAATCCAGAGAGCTGAAACGTTCAATCACCCCACTGTCATTGAGAAAATACTCTTTACTTGGTTCTTTTACGTTGAAGTAAAACACATCGCAGCAAGCTAGATCTTTAAAGTTTTGTATTCAGAACGTTTCTATCTGGAACATTATAAGGTAAAACTATTTGACCATTGCAAACATTCATTAGTTAATTGTTAAATAGTGAAAGGATAGAAATACGTGGTCTATATGTTAAATCCAATGATTAAACTTAAAAAGCTTTATAGATCTAGATCTATGAGGCATTGTCCTAAGGTAAGCCTACAGTTGAAAGTTACTTCCCACAATGGTTAAAAGTATTTAAAGTACTACCTCAACCTCACAATTCACTTTATTAGGGTTGACATTTTCATTATCAAGGTGCTCTTGTCCTTTTCGTGACATTGAAAAATAAGGAAATTATTGCGTTACCAACAGACATACACACAAAAATACAGAACTTAGTGAGAGAATTTGCTACGTTTAAAGCATAACAAAGTATATATAAAATTTAGGCAAAATAGGCCACGAACTATTGATACATAAATAACGTAAATCGTAAACGATTCATGATGGTTTTCTGAACAAATGTGTTACTTAAATGAGTTATCATTTTCTTAGCATTAACTAACAATTTGGAATCTAGATATAAAAAGCAAAACTTATACAGTTAAGACATCAATTAAAATTGAATACGGTTGTAATACGACTGTATAAAATAAGGTGCAACACCGATGATAACTAATTTTTAAATTACAGTGATGTGTTGGTACGTAAAAATTATTCTTGCTGCTACCAACGATTATAAGGAAAAGAACAAGTACCAAAAACCAACGTTTATAGTTAAGAATTACGACCGACAAATGAAATGCGTTAATCAAGTCTCAAGGTTAGTAAATTCTTGGTTTCGGATTTTCTCGTAAAAGGTTATCAGCAAACAAAGTTATTTCCTATTAATTGCTTTATTCGTAAACAACTTTTAATGTAAACTTATTGATGTCAGTTTGAAAAAACCTTATACAAACAACTGTTTGTTATTTAATAGACTATGTATGTATGCATATTCTCTAAACAATGATTGGTATGTCTTTAAACATCAGAATGAAATATGACAAAAATCACAAAATGCTGGGTTTTTGGACGTTTGTAATTTAATTTCTTAAGTAGGGAGGCCGTGTATACTAGGGAAAAGTACCGGTATCAAGGATTGTCGTCGAAAAGGTTATTATGAATAATTTGGTACGCGTAAGTACCCGAGAGATATTGGTTATGGGCCTAATGGTTGTATGGTGCAGCGATTGCATCATACGGTGAGTATGAACAGAAATGACTAAACAGTTAAGGGTCCGCCAGTTCCTCCAAGTTTGATTGATAAACTTCAACCCGCATTATAGTTCTATCTTTGTCTAAAACCGTTGGCACATGTGCAACGGCCATTTTTCGCAATGGTCATTGTTTGGTTGTTCATTTGTCCAGCTTTTGCAGTGGTCATTGTTTGTCGTTAGTTTGTCCAGCGTATTCCAGTAACCGTTGTTTATGAGTGTATGATAAAACTATATTTTATTATTTATATTGTTTTGTAATTATCATTTTACTATGTTCTTTTAATAATTGTTTTTTAATTATTTATAGTCAGTTTATAATAAACAGTGTAAAGCAAAGTTATATAGTTAACTTGTTTGGAGATAGATTCAATTGTATACTTCAGTTTATAATTTCTGCAGTTCTCCAGACATTTCATTAACACAGGTAAATATTTGTTGTATATAAATAGACATAAGTTTAATAGTTAGATTTTCTTTTTTTTGCTAGAAGCTTTAATATTAAGGTTGGTTATTATTTATTCTACACAATCTAAATGTTATTATTATTATTGCAATGCAAATTTATATTTGAGTAACGAGCTTTTCACATGTTTATTTTTTGTAGCTCTATTCCCTCCTACTGAGTGAAGGTGATTTCTACGAAACACTACTCCTCCATTAATAATGAACGATTTTTTTACAAACGAAGTATCAAAATTAAGAATTTTTTGTGTAGACGCCCTATTTTACCAATTCCTGTAATAAAAGTGCTCAGGCTTAACCCCCACAGGTTATCAAAATCTCAATGTATTTCTTATGAAGAAAATATTATGTTTACTTAAACAGACGAATAATTTGTAATAACTAGCGCAAATGTTGCTCGAAATCGAGCAATTGCAAAGAAGTAAAGTAGTTACAGTATTTTAAAACAAATAACTTATTTAAAAACGAATAAAAGTTATAATTTCCGATGAGTTTAAAAAGACTCAACTCATAGATTACGTACCTAACAGTTCCACACAATCATCATTTCTTGTAAATATTTAATCATTTTTCAAAAGCTGATCTGGGTTTTTAGTGTATTCTACAAATCTTTCCCACTTATAGCCACATTAGGTTGTCCATGTTGATCTTTGTCAATAATAATGTAGTCTACATAGTCCTACCGTGGTACTACCCGTTGTCGTCAGTACGTTTACAAATTTCAGTCAATTTTTATAGCGATAACATTTTTTACAAAGTAGTAAAATATTTTAATTCAATCCTTTCTTTAATGTACCCAATGCGTTTTGTGGAATTGAAAAATAAATAACTTCAATTAAATTATACAGCTGATCAAAAAATGTAAACAATTATGTTCTTCATAAGGATAACACGGGGAACTTTAAAAAAAGCTACTGGGGCTGAGCCCAAGGGGGAATATTTACCAAAAAATGTAAGGCCAGTTTGTAAATCTACGCGACACGCTCTTTCCAATGAGACGTCAATGGATAAAATCGGTTTATAAATGGTTGAGGAGTTCAACCGACAAAAGTTTCATGTAGCGTATTTCGTATTAATTATATAATAATTACAGCTGTTTGTAGTAAACACATGATACACACAAAAACGTGTGTTTTCAGTTTTTGATAACAACTGTATCCGAGTGATTGATTACATCATTTTTGAGTTGGAAATTACGACTGTTATTCGTTTTAAATTAAGGCTTGGAATACATTGCAATTTCTCGAATTCTAGCAATAGGTAGGTACACTAGTATTATATAATATACTTAACATTTGACCGTCATTATTTAAACCTCCTGGTTCAAATGCAAACATATCATATATTTTATCGTTGCTATCATGGTAACTCACAAGTAAAGTTAAATTTCACTGTAAGATTAAGGTGCGCTATCTTTGTACCGGTATAATTTATTCTATGCAATCTTTAGGATTGTTATGCACACCATGCCCGCATTTCATTGGTTGAGTAGACCACGCCCACACCAATAGGGTGACCCTGCGCACTGAAGTGCCCCTCGCATTAATTAGTAAAACCACGCCTACTGTCTATAAAGAGACTGCGCAAGCCATCATTGTTACACAGTTCATCGTTTGATAGTTGAGGTCGAACATCAAAAGGTGAACTGTGTAAAATGTAAGAATTATTGCAATGTCTGACCAACATTGTAATACTTACTTACTATTTACCTGTTAAGTTTAATCGTAAAATATTTATGGCTAGGTTCTAAATTTAAATAATGGAATTGTACACGAAGCCATTCTATCTTAAAAGTTTACGTATATTAACAAATAATAGTGATAGATTGGACTTCAACCCATGGAAAAATTAGAATGCTTTAAATGAATTTATAACTAAATTGCTATCAAACAAAAATTTGTTTAGTTTCATCAAGTCTTACAATTGAAATTTGCGAAAATATAACCGTTCATAGTGAAACAAATATATAATTATCAAACACTGGATCCTGATTGGTTGAGGTGAAGTCCCTCCCCTACCAGGAGCATTAAAGGAGGATCGCAAAATCTAAATGTACACTTAGCTGCATGTTGCATTGTAGATAGCATGTGCTTGGGTAGCTAGTACTAACAAATAATCGTATGGGTAATATTAAGTTAAGTAAGCTATGTTTAGTTTATAAATGTTATTAAGATGTTTTACAAACATTAATTTAGCATATGAGGTTTTCTAATAGTTTATTTAGTATTAGTACTTTTGTTATGTCAATTGTTTAAGTAATATTTAAACTTTAGAATTCAAAGCATAGGGATGTTATAATTCATGTGGAAAATATTTTGCGGAAACGTAGCTCTAGCAGCTTGTACATGACCTATGATCTTTGAAACATGAATAGTTTCAACTCATATCAAAAGTTAAATTATTTTTGAATGAAACAGTGTTAATCCTTGTCTAAAACCCAGCGGATCTAAAAAAATCCTTAGCGATTTTAAGTGACCAGTGGTTTATCAACATGGAGAAATACTAACATATCTTTGAAATTGTTTAACTAAATTAAAAAGTAAAACAGTGTTAATCCTTGTCTAAAACCCAGCGGATCTAAAAAAATCCTTAGCGATTTTAAGTGACCAGTGGTTTATCAACATGGTGAAACACTAACATATCTATGAAATTGTTTAACAAAATTAAAAAGTAAAACAGTGTTAATCCTTGTCTAAAACCCAGCGGATCTAAAAAATCCTTAGCGATTTTAAGTGACCAGTGGTTTATCAACATGGTGAAACACTAACATATCTTTGAAATTGTTTAACAAAATTAAAAAGTAAAACAGTGTTAATCCTTGTCTAAAACCCAGCGGATCTAAAAAAATCCTTAGCGATTTTTAGTGACCAGTGGTTTATCAACATGGTGAAACACTAACATATCTTTGAAATTGTTTAACAAAATTAAAAAGTAAAACAGTGTTAATCCTTGTCTAAAACCCAGCGGATCTAAAAAAATCCTTAGCGATTTTAAGTGACCAGTGGTTTATCAACATGGTGAAACACTAACATATCTTTGAAATTGTTTAACAAAATTAAAAAGTAAAACAGTGTTAATCCTTGTCTAAAACCCAGCGGATCTAAAAAAATCCTTAGCGATTTTAAGTGACCAGTGGTTTATCAACATGGAGAAATACTAACATATCTTTGAAATTGTTTAACAAAATTAAAAAGTAAAACAGTGTTAATCCTTGTCTAAAACCCAGCGGATCTAAAAAATCCTTAGCGATTTTAAGTGACCAGTGGTTTATCAACATGGTGAAACACTAACATATCTTTGAAATTGTTTAACAAAATTAAAAAGTAAAACAGTGTTAATCCTTGTCTAAAACCCAGCGGATCTAAAAAAATCCTTAGCGATTTTAAGTGACCAGTGGTTTATCAACATGGTGAAACACTAACATATCTTTGAAATTGTTTAACAAAATTAAAAAGTAAAACAGTGTTAATCCTTGTCTAAAACCCAGCGGATCTAAAAAAATCCTTAGCGATTTTAAGTGACCAGTGGTTTATCAACATGGAGAAATACTAACATATCTTTGAAATTGTTTAACAAAATTAAAAAGTAAAACAATAATTCATGTGAGAAATATTCTGTGGAAACGTAGCTCTAGCAGTTTGTACGTTAACTGTGATCTTTGAAACATGAATAGTTCCAACTCACATCAAAAGTAGAATTATTTTTGAATGAAACAGTGTTAATCCTTGTCTAAAACCCAGCGGATCTAAAAAAATCCTTAGCGATTTTAAGTGACCAGCGGTTTATCAACATGGTGAAACACTAACATATCTTTGAAATTGTTTAACAAAATTAAAAAGTAAAACAGTGTTAATCCTTGTCTAAAACCCAGCGGATCTAAAAAAATCCTTAGCGATTTTAAGTGACCAGTGGTTTATCAACATGGAGAAATACTAACATATCTTTGAAATTGTTTAACAAAATTAAAAAGTAAAACAATAATTCATGTGAGAAATATTCTGTGGAAACGTAGCTCTAGCAGTTTGTACGTTAACTGTGATCTTTGAAACATGAATAGTTCCAACTCACATCAAAAGTAGAATTATTTTTGAATGAAACAGTGTTAATCCTTGTCTAAAACCCAGCGGATCTAAAAAAAAAAATCCTTAGCGATTTTAAGTGACCAGTGGTTTATCAACATGGAGAAATACTAACATATCTTTGAAATTGTTTAACAAAATTAAAAAGTAAAACAGTGTTAATCCTTGTCTAAAACCCAGCGGATCTAAAAAAAATCCTTAGCGATTTTTAGTGACCAGTGGTTTATCAACATAGAGAAATACTAACATATCTTTGAAATTGTTTAACAAAATTAAAAAGTAAAACAATAATTCATGTGGGCAAATATTCTGTGGAAACATAGCTCTAGCAGTTTGTACGTTAACTGTGATCTTTGAAACATGAATAGTTCCAACTCACATCAAAAGTAAAATTATTTTTGAATGAAACAGTGTTAATCCTTGTCTAAAACCCTAAAATTAGAAATACAAAATACAGATTTTAAATTTCTCAAATAAAAAAACATCAGGATTATTTTACAAATGCGCGTTCTTTGATATAATTTATACTAGTCATTTATGCTTTTGGATATAACTTAATTACTATTATCAAAACATTATATATCCAAATCGAATATAATAAAGTTAAATTACCTAATTTAATAAAAACTAAACGACTGTTACAGTAAATTATATTAGTCTTTTAGGGGCACTGAGTAATCTTTCTTTTGCTGTTAATTAACATTTTCTGGTGCACCATTTGTTTATTATACTATCATTTAAAATAAAGTTAAAATCAGCAAAAGTAAGAATACTTTTAACCCGAATGAGGAACACGGTGGTTTGTGTTACGGATCCACCTCATTCGGGTTTTATTTTTTTAAGTCTGGAGTGACCTTGACCTAGATTCATTTTATAGACAAAAGAAACAAATAATGATAAACTAAACTATTACATAAGTTAATAAGTTAAGTTAATTCTAATGTTTTGATAAACAATGATTTCTGAAATATGTGAGTTTTAATCCTTACATTTTATAAAAACCCTTTGTGTTGAGGGTGGGGGGAGTGAGGGAATCATATATAACACAGCATAGGTAGCTCTCTTGTCATTGTGTGCTGTGTTTCAGAGCGTTCCATTTCGATAAAAATGGATGAAGACCCATGCCTTAGAAAAAGAACATTGCCCAGGCCAGTATTAGCACCAATGAAGAGGCTACAAGAACAAGCTGAAGAATCAATTCCTAAAAAGAAGAAAACTCAATTAGAAGAAGATTTAGAAGTTAGTGATGTAGAAACTAGCACATCAGTGCAAAATTTACTTGATATTATTGTTGAGGAAGCAGTAACTATAGAAGAAGAAAAACCATCAGACAAAAAAAAATCTAAATTTACAAGTAACGAGTTCGTTTTATCATCATCTTCTGAAGATGAAGATGACGTTAAATCCACAAATGAAAGGGCTAAAGAAAAAGCAAATGAAATTTCAAAAAAAGACAAACCGGTAGAAGAAAAAAGAAAAATTATTGTAATTTCCCCTCAACCAACAAAAAATCTTTGTAAATACATCTATGTGAAAAAACCTAAGAAAGGTGAAAGATGCCAAACTTGGACGAGAGGAGAATTCTGTACCATACACACAAAAAAAGAAGAAGAGAAAAAACCTAAAACAAATTATAGCAAAATTGATGAAAACTTAAGAAACATTCAGACTCATTCTCAAGAATTGGAGTCAAAAGTTGAGCATTTGCTTCGAACTAAAAACAATAATGAAGATTTGAAAAAGAAGATTAATGAAATTGAAAAAAAATTAACAATGATACATACAAGTCTTTCAAGTACTCCACAAAACAATGCTGTAAATAACAGTCAGAAAAAAGTAAAGAAGCTGCACAAGCTAAATAAAAATTTTATCTATAAATTGGTCAATTACGACGCAAATGGTAATGCAAAATTTCAATCGGCAGAAAAAACTGTATGGATTAAGCTTCCGAAGTCATTAAGAACATCTGAACCAAACGAACTATTAAACAAATTATTTAAATATGACAAAAATGATAATAAGTTCAAATTTGAATAGTGATTGCCAATCAATTCAAGAAACTAGAATGAAATATTTAAAATGTATAAAAATGTAAAAAAAGTAGAAAAAACAAAAAAAACAAAAAAAAACTGTCGTGTGAGTGACATTTTACAGCTGTTAAATGTTAAATTGTAAACTTCCAATATTTTACGCAGTTTACAATTTATATATTTAAGCTGTTTGTCTATCTCCGCCTGAAGAGGCCCAAAAAGGCCGAAACAGTTTTTACCAATAAATTAATCTATAAAAGTTGACTAATCATATATATTTTATCTTATTTTTTCTATTTTTTAAGAAACATTTAAATTTGTTTTTATTAATTTTTACTAACATCAGGAGTGTTTCAATATTGCAGAAAGAGTTTGCTATTCTTATTTAAATTTTGTATTAAGAGAGGTAACTTAAAAACTAACCAATTTTTTAATTAATTATTAAGAGACATTGGTCGAACTTTCTTTTGCTGTTTTAACAGTAATAATCATTTGCTGCTGCAGCATTTATAATTTGTATACCCATGTTAAAAGTAAGGCTAATGCAGCAAAAGTAAGTGCAAATTTAACCGAATGATGGAACACCGTGGTTCGTGTTATGGATTCACCTCATTCGGTCAACATTTTTTTAGTCTGGTTTGAATCTATTTTGACCAGTAATCTACTCTTGACCTAGAATCTATTTATATAGTAAAGGAACAAATAACATTTAAGTAATCCAAACTACATTCACCATTTAAGGTCTAATGACAGATGTATGTCATCTAATTAAAAGATGTTATAACTAATAATTGTCATACAGGTTTTGTTAACTGACATCACAATTCTAGTGAAGCATTGAATCATTATACTGGATTAACGTTTAACCGATATTTTTTTATAGGATGGTATTTTAATTAAAGATTTGGGTTTTTACTTTTGACATGGCAGTAAAAATGCTTAGCAAGTATTGGTTTTGTATTCTTTGAGTGATGATAGAAATGGAATTAGAACCTAAAAAATTTAGTTGTTCATTTCTTATACAATATTTATTTAAACCACACCATTTTTGAATTACAAATAAAATGTACGTATACGGGAATGAAAAAATATTTTAAAACAGTTTAAAGCTGTGGTAAAACGCATTAAAAATCATCAAACGTTGCAAAACTTGTTGCGTCCAATTGCATAGCATATATACCTATTAATCCCCCCCCCCCCATTTTCCTCTCAACCCCCTTCTCTTCCACTGTTACGTATAAAAGCACAGCTTAAACTGTATGATATCATTCTCCCTTTGGCACCTACACCTACAATGCAGATCAACAAGATGATTTACAATATGGATGGTGTATGTGAGAGTTTCTTTGACCTGGCAGTCCATGGTTCTCCTTTTTTTGGATGCATATTTCGATTTGGCATTTTTAGTGAAGAAACATTATCTCCGATATTCGAAGATCGAATATATAATGCGTCTCTCCGAGAGGATTTAATGGAATACCAAACTTTTATGATCGATACTGTCAATGCTGGACTCATAGGAGTGTTATCCTTAACTGTAGATGATGATTAAAACTGATACTAAAGTTAAAGCGAAAAGAACGCAGAGCGGGTAATAGATAATTTGTTGGTTTATGTTCGCAATTACATTAAAAAAAACACAAAAAACACAAAAAAAAACAAAAAAAAAAACTGTCGTGTGAGTGACATTTTACAGCTGTTAAATGTTAAATTGTAAACTTCCAATATTTACACAGTTTACAATTTATATATTTAAGCTGTTTGTCTATCTCCACCTGATGAGGCCTAATTAGGCCGAAACAGTTTTTACCAATAAATTGAACTATTTACATTGACTAATATTATAGTTTTCGTTTTATTGCTTTCGAAACCGTCTGAATAAATTTTATGAAAACACTAGACTAAAAAAAAATACAGAGTGGAGAATAGATCATTTTGTAGTTCTTGCGTCTTAAAAACAAAATGTCAACAGTTTGTATAAGTTATTCTTTTAAATATACATACGTTTTGCTACCGATTACATCGACATCTAGCGACTATGTTGGAGTTGCACCATGTTGTTTAAATACCATAAGGATCACAAATGTAGTAATTCAAACATAAACGGTTTTTATCAAAATCCATTTTTTTTTGTTTTTATTTCATGTAGTTTTATAGGAAAATAATAATTTTAAGTTACAATAGTTTATGGACCGTAATTGTTACAGGAATGGATGTTCTACCATTGACCATATAACATTAGTTAATGCTATACATAAAATACATAAGACCATAAAATATACACAGTTTTCCACTTTTCAAGTTTGTCACCATTTTGCAAAAAATGGTCGCCATTTTTGAAATAATAGAATGAATATTTTTAACGTTTTTTATGGTCTTTATGGAATGTGGGTGCAGTTTTAGGACTTATTTGACTTACTTACACTTCGCATTTTCGCTACAAACCTACTTGTTTAGGAGCTACATGATGTAAAATGTACATCGGAAGTTATTGTTCCATAGGCTTTAACTCCTAAACAAGTGGGTTTATCGAAAAAATGTCAATGATGATAAAGTTTTTAAATTGCATGTTCTATCCGAAGACATGATAAAATATAGGGGGGTGTCCTATAAGAAATTTCAAAGTTGACCGCCATATTGGAAAATGGTGACCATTTACAAAAAATATTATTAAATAATTTTTGAATGTCTTTAAAAACAAGGGAATCTTCCGCATTTAAAGTTTGCTGTAGAATCATTAGTTACTGAGATCCCAATGGTGGCACACTTAAAAAAAACACCCCATATAATCAAAGGTTCTACTATTTTGTTCAGAATTTAAAGGGTAGCTACAACATACTAAATCTTTATTATAATTGTTTCGGCTATTTCCGATAAAATCTGTTTTCGTCTTTTAGTTTTGTTTAAGAATATCTGTAGTAGAACAAACCTTCACAGAAAAAGCATATAACTCAAATTTATCAATACTTAGGAATAGATCTGTAAAATACACAAATATCATATCTGGAATGTTTACATCAGAAGTCAGAAGAGTTAAACGAAGAACAATGTAATAAGTCGATATTGATCTAATTTATAGAAGAAAAAAGAAAAGAGGATACCGGACTTTAACTCGTTCTGGAGAAGGATTATTTAAAAAGAGTCTTCTAACACTAACATAATATATAATACAACAATGCAAACAAATTAATTAACTTAATGCGATTAATACATGAAGCTATGGAAGCCGATCATACTTTTTTGGAAAACGAATGAGTAGCTTTAGTTGATAAACTACGTAATCGGAGGATAATTGTTTAAAATTGAGAAATGTTGTAAAAATAACAGCATGTATATAGTCCAAGTTAATAAACAATATTAAAACTATTGTAGAGTGCACTCATTGTTTGCTATAAATAACAATGTTGAATGTAAACCCCCCCCCCCCCCTACTACTCGCTAAGAAAGCTTGGAAACTTGTAAATTACTCTAGTAATGGTAGTATTTGAGAAAAAGCAGCAGAATTATCAGTAACTTCAAAGGAACTTCGAAAATATTTCTAAATACTTTAAACCAGTCAAGAACGTATTTTATAATTATAATAGACAACAACCACTAGATGATATGTTGATCTGTGGTAATTTATGTTTCATTTTTTTTAGTAAAAGCACTAGCCATCTATAAATAAATATTGTTATGCTTATTAGTCATCAGTTATGTCCAAGACACTGACACTTTCAGGTAGGAGCTCAGTGCTCTCCGTAAATTATTTCCCACCTATTGAAATAGGAAATATTGATGAATATGAAATAGGTCTTCTTAGTTTTGAATCGTACAACTCAATACCAAACGTTGATGAAACAAACAACCAATTTCATTTTGATGGTGATAAAGTGATTACTATTCCAAAAGGTGCATATGAGGTGCAGGATATAAGAGATTACATACAAGAGAAGTTTCACAAAATAACAACAAAGGAAAAGAAATACTACATTCAACTAGGAACTAACAACAATACTTTACAATCAATGATCAAATGTACTGTGGAAGTAGATTTTTCTATGCCTAATTCAATTGGAAAACTTTTAGGATTTGGAAATATTGTAGCTAAACCCGGAATCAGTTATTATTCTGAAAACATTGTAGACATTTTTAAGGTAAACACAATAAGAGTTATTTGTAATGTAACGACAGGCTCATATCTAAACAACGAACAATCTCATGTGATTTATCAATTCTTTCCTGCTGTACCACCCGGCTATAAACTAGTTGAAATACCTAATCCTGTCATTTACTTGCCATTAACAACCCAGACAATTAGTAATATTACGCTCAAAATTATGGATCAAGATAACAGACTAGTTGATTTTAGAAACGAGAGAATAACAGTTTGTCTTCATTTGAACAAGATCAAGTAAACACTTATTAAAAATAGCTTAAGTAGAAAAATCATTCTTATCTGTCCAATATTTTTATTGGAGTATAAGTATTGCTAGGTTCTCGGATTATACTTATTTGGTTTACATATACTCTACAGTAAACATCTCCAATGATAAAACATCACATTATTGATAAGTTTGGCCACTCTCTGTACACCCAAAAACGAGAAAGAAAAGATTTGGAAGATGAATACGAAGATTATGACGATGAAGATACTAAACGGTTTAGGGTTTCGTCGGATCCTGAAACCGCACGTCAAGCAGTAACAAGAGGTTATTTAACCCGTTACTATATTAATAAACTGGAATTGAAAGGATTGGAAGAAAGACTTAGTGACCTAAATAAAAAGTTGGAAAAACTGCAGGAAATGAGTAATGGTTTTTCAACATTAACTGAAAACTTGAAATCCTCCAATAATGACCTTAAGTTAACAGTAAAAGAAGTCAAGGAAGCTGTTTTTCCTCCAGAAGGATGTTGCTACGATGGTAAAAATAAAAGAATTACTCATGTAGCCAAAGGTATTAACAAAGATGATGTAAGCACTGTCAGTCAAACGTTGACATATGATTTCGAAAAAGATATATTTAAATGTGGTGATGTTGAATTTGATTTGGTTGTAAATAGTCCTTCAAAACCTGTAGTAATAGCAAAAGCTACAAGTATGAGTGGATTTGCAACATATCGTGGTGGAGATTACAAGTTTCGCACACACGTATATCGAGTTGGTGGAAAGCTTATAACACACAGGGGGTCAAAGTTTGTTTGGAATGAGGAAAAACGCTATATCACACCTTTGTATGATGGTGAACAAAGAAAAAATCTATCAAAATTTAAGACCGTAGTGGTGGATAGTGAAGAAGATCTCTAACAAATTAGGTGTCTCAAAAGCTCCAGTCGTGGTTATAGATTGTTCCAAACAAAATTAATCTGTAAAATCTTCAAGCGTGGATATAAAGTTGTAATTGGAGTTGAATGAAAATACAAACGAAGGAATATCCGCTTATTGTTTGATTCTGCATGATAAGACTGTAACATACACACCTCTAAAAGGAATTGTAAAAGTAGTGTTGTAGATAGAAACACTCGTTGCGGGAGGGTATAAATAAAACTCAGAGTAATCGGAAAGCTTCAGTTTATCCATACTCTCAGTACGGAAAACATCGCTTTCAAAGATGGGATCATCGCAGTGTGCAACGGATACAACAACAACAATGTTATTAAAAGATGAAAAAAACAAAAACCAATGTAAAGAAGCAGTATCTGAATTTTTATCTTTTAACGAAGAAGAATCACGTACAGAAAATGATGTAAACACCAACATCGTAACGAAGGTAATCGGAAAAAGGAAGAGGAAACAAGAAGAGGAAATGCCACTACACAAGTTGATAGAAGTATTTCTTCGTATATCATATCCAGTTTCAAGATGTATGACAAAAATTATATCTATCGGTATGTACAAACCGTTGGATTATTCTCCAACAGTGCTATTGAACCATGGTGCTAAAACTTTGTTGTTTTCGGAAAATGCTTGGGAATCGTTTATTAAACATTTGCATTTGATAGAATGTTATTTGGAGAACAATCTGTTTGGAAGAAAAACTGCAATCAGGCTCTCAGACTGCGACATCGAGATAGATGTTGTTAAACAGCGAGGGGAGCAGCAAGTTAGATTTAGGGAGCTAACCAAACACGATGAAAGAATTTTACTTACCAATTCTGAATTTTATTTATTGAGTTGTTCTACATCATCGATAACAAGATACATGAGGCAGCTAGTTTTTTCTTCCCCTGTCGTGAAAGATTACTTAGTGGAAACGATGGAAAAACAACCCGACGTTCAGATATTGCATGGACCTGTGGATACATCGATATTCAACCGGATACCAGAAGAGGTGGAAATGTGGAGACAAGTTAACGCGTTGGAACAGAGGGAAAACATCGACGAAGAAAAGATAGAAGGATCTAGTTCTGTGAGTGTAACGGAGGAACAAGTGACGGAGGAAAACCACGAAACAATTTCAACAGTAGCAGAACAGACGAGTGATGTTAAAGGTGTAATGAATTTGCAAGACGGAGAAAAATAGAAGAAATAAAAAAGGAAACAACAGATAAGCTGTAGCCGATGTAAACAGGACAGCAAATATGTTAACATCACGTGGGGTAGGCCTACTGGGGGGAAGGTGCCCACGTTAAATATACACCAACGCGCTGACAACTGTACGGCCTGATCTATAAAAAAGGGATCTACCGTGGTGTGGAAACCAGTTGTTATCTTAAAACGATATGGAGAGGAAGATTTCCTTCGCTGACAGAGTTGAAGAGATTCAAGAAAAACCTTGTGTAGTGGAATTTCAAGCTTTTCGAGGAAACAAAAATGAATATATCATAAAGGAACTAGTATTCCTAGATTTAAATACAGGAATTGTCTTTCCATTTCTATTTGAACCTCCATTCGCATTTAATAATCTCAACAGTAAAACGAAAAGAACCAATAAATGGACTACGAGATACTTCCATAGTATCGATTGGTGTGAAGGGTTTACAAACTACAAGAGTCTCGAAAATATTATGTATCATTTTTGTAATGAGTTTACAACTGTATACACAAGAGGATTAGAAAAACGTAATTGGATACAAGCATATACGACTCGGCAAGTTTACGACGTGATATTGGATAAGAATTTCGAATCTCCCAAGTTGGAAAATATATGTCGACTAGTAAAAAACAAACAACATACACAATCACAGTGCGCATTGAAAAATGTATACCGATTAGCAGCTTTTTTGGAGCCAATGAGGAGTGGTGGGGGTAGCGATGGGTATAAATACGAAGAGCAAACCTTGACAATGCATGAGTATTACTCTAGACTCCAAGCTAGCAACAACGACGAACTAAATAAATCATGAGTTCACATTTCCTACAAACGTTTGTTGATCAATTCAACGCACAGTCCAAATCAAACTGTTTACTTACTAAAAAGTGTTCAGAACTAAAAGAAAACAAACATTATACAATTCACAATATCAAGAAGATTGACACTTCCATCGGGGATGCCATCGTGGTTTCTTTAAGTGATGCACCATTTACTTCGGGGGATGAACCGAAGTTTCAAGTATTTCTACCTAAACGATTTGTACATCTACTACAAAATGAAGATCTGAGAAGCATCGAACCCGGATCCCTGTACCTGGTGTCTCGTGGGTCAAGCGGAAACAACTCTACAGAATTATCTCTTCACATGTCACAACGTCCTTAGATTTAAGTTCTGTTTGTAGAATGTACTTTTGTAAAAGATTTAATAAATAAATAAAGAGTAAAAAAACAGCATATCGGTATTTGTTTTGATACCGATATGCTGTTTTTTTTTAACAAATTTGGATGACCTTGAACTTTACAACATAAAAGGGGGGTGTAACATCGGTCGCTCATCAGTCTGAAGTAGAACCAGCTAAAGGAAACCCATCATGAACAACGAATTGTATCGAGTTTTAACACATCCTGCACTAGGGTTGGTGAGTTGGAATTTAGAAGCTGTACTGAAGTTCGAAAGAATAATCAAAAACATTATTGAAATCCAGAGAAAAATAGATAGGCATGGTTTGTCAGCAAAAACAAAGTCCAAATATGGTGAGCATTATAAGGAATGTCCATGGTCAAACGATGATGCAACTTGTGGTCCCGATACTTGTGTTTGTTGTAGCATTGGCTTAAACAGAAGTAACATCACACGTTTACTTAATGAGCTAGCTTTGGTTCTCAAACCATATGAAACCAGATCATCTGAATAACAAAAAAATATCTCTAGGTTTAAATTTTCAAATTTAAATCTGCAAACATCACTACACCTAAGTTTGTTACAATCACATAAAAGGGTTGCCACAGTATTCCAGCGTTCAGTTTGCACACTCTAAGGTTCACGATAACACGATGGGTACCAACGTGAGTGCTTGGAGTTTAATCTCGCAAGAACCTCGATTTCCTCACGGAGTGTTATCCGATAGTTTTGTGCAACGTTTCGACACGTTTATGGACTGGGAACTTCTTTCTTTGCACTACATTTTCACTATAGAAATGTTGAGGATGTACTTTCACAGGGTGAATTGGTTTCACGTTTTAAAAAGACAACGGTTCTCAGAAGAAATACTCGTAGAGATGATTCCTACTTTCAACAACTGCTGTTGGAAGGAAATTTGTAAATATCAAAACCTTTCTGAAAGTTTTATCGAAAACTACAAAGATCATTTAGATTGGAATTTAATATTTGAACATCAACAAACGAGGGGGATATTCTTAAAGGAGCATGGACAATATTTACCATTTATGAACTTTAGTGATTACAACGGGTCTGACTACGACGAGGAGTGCTCTACCCCACCGCTACAATCAGAAGTCTACACCATTACACCTAATCTTTGCAACGAGACTAAACACAATCAATCTACTCCTTCAGTACGAAATAACTCCATAAATTTACGACCTGACCACAAGTCAAAACAGGAGCATTCTACACCACCATCATCGGGAACCCTCTTCATTACACCTCACCTTCATTTGATTTGTATCTTAGGTTTAGTTTTTGCAAATGTAATAATTTAGCGTAGTCAAAATAATGTTTATTGTAAATATGTTTATCTAAATGTTTGAAATAAATATGGGAAAAATAAAAGCTAGATCGTATCGGTATTTTGTTTCAATACCGATATGTTGTTTTTTAAAATTTACTTTGGATGACCTTGAACATTGCAACGTCTGCTGTAATCAACCAATCAGAAGCTGGTTTTCATTCCACGAAAATAAGGTACCTACCGCATAAAAGGACGATGCGAGACCTACTACTATCCACTTTACTCTCATCGGAGCTCGAAGTAACATGTCGTGGTGTATAAAACATCCTGAATATTCAAAAGAAAATGATAGGATCAACTCGTACATACACGCCCGAACGAGAAGTTTTGTTAGCGAATGTAGAATCGAACTCGCTGAAGCAGGATTCTTCTACGCAGGAAAAAAGGACCAAACGATTTGTTTTTACTGCGGTGGTGGACTACACCATTGGCAAGATATCGATGATCCTTGGGAAGAACACGCGAAATGGTTTCCCAAGTGTCCGTTCGTATTGGTACACAAAGGACAAGATTTCGTCAACGAAATGAGATCCAGAACCGAAAGAAACGCCCTACAAAAGAAAAGGATTCCAACAAACAACATTGCTGTACCCCCACCGATAGAAGAATCAAACATCGAGTGTATAATATGCATGAACAAAAATCGTAATCTACTCTTCTTGCCATGCAAACACTGTTTCGCTTGTGACATATGCGGATGGAGATTCGATAACTGTTGTTACTGTAGAGCTCCTATAATTTCTATGATCCAAGTGTTTTTAGTTTAGATCTGTATTAGGTTTAAGTTTTTAAAACAGCTATATTCCTTATATTGTGTGTATTTTAAATTTTCAATAAAGAATTAACAAAAATCAGCATATCGGTATTCATCCCACTACCGATATGCTGATTTTTTTTAAACCCAAACAACGACCTTGAAAATATCGATCCACCCTAGCTCTGACACGCCACCATGACATAACCCACTACACCATGTCCTAGGTCACGTGCTAGGTCATAAACCGATGCTTATATAATATCATACAGTGTAAAAAGATTCATGTTCAGCAATGAAGTGATAGATATATTAGAAAGACTAGAAGACGGTGAAAGAAAGCTTACCTAACATTTGTACATATTTAACAGTGAAATTAGTTAAATTGAATAGTTTTCTGTACTACAACTAGCAATAAAAAAACATTCAAACAGTTTCACAAAAGGACAAACGATAAACAGAAATACGTTGGATTACAATACAACCAAGAGTATTTAATGAGAGTCAACATTTGCTTTAAATAAATAGTAAATTACAGGGTAAAGAGTGGGAAATTTGTTTTTATATAGCTTGATCGTTTGTACGTCTAACATTAAGCAATGTGCAATATACCAAATGTTTGTTATTTTAAAAATCATTCAAAAACATAACGATTTGAATGAATAAACAAGTCTTAGAAATATAAGGTACTAGCCCTATGTTGCAAATGTGGCACATGGTTGTAATTAGTGGAACAATGCTCTGCCCGCATGTACCGCCAACTGTTCACGAAGAAGTAGAAACACTGTGTACATTACTTTTCCATACCAGTTAAATAGCTGATACACCTTGCAGGATTAAAGTGATATTTTAGTTTAGTTCTGGATTTATGTTTATAATGGTGACATAATAAAATAGTGGTTTTTAATAAGTTTTCTCACAGAAACATTGCAAACCAAAAATCCAAACACTTTTTGTAATATGTACATAATAACAAACTTTTCACTTGACGATCTTATAAAATGCAAAGACAAAAGTGGAAATATTTCAATTGCGAATGTTTGCTGTATACCAGATAGCAATCATAAACAGCATAAAAGAATGTGTATGATGGGTCTCTCATTAGTCTGTAGTGGAACTAGCTAAAGACAACATCTCATTAACAACAAATTATATCGCAAACATTGCAAAGGTAACATGTACAAATAGTTATCTCCAACAGTTTTATGTCGTATATATAGCTAATTTCTCAAATTTAACAAAATTCCTACTATGTTTCCAATAAAAGAAGCAAACTTTGAGTGTATAATATGCATGGACAAAAAAATCGTAATTTACTCTTCTTACCAATGCAAACACTGTTTCGCTTGCGACATGTGTGGATGACAATTTGACAACTGTTGTTACTGTAGTAGACCTAACTCTATGATCCAAATGTTTAGTTTAGCTTAGATCTGTATTAGGTTTAAGTTAGGTTTAAGGTTTAGGTTTAATAATCTATCACTATTATTTGTTAATATACGTAAACTTTTAAGATAGAATGGCTTCGTGTACAATTCCATTATTTAAATTTAGAACCTAGCCATAAATATTTTACGATTAAACTTAACAGGTAAATAGTAAGTAAGTATTACAATGTTGGTCAGACATTGCAATAATTCTTACATTTTACACAGTTCACCTTTTGATGTTCGACCTCAACTATCAAACGATGAACTGTGTAACAATGATGGCTTGCGCAGTCTCTTTATAGACAGTAGGCGTGGTTTTACTAATTAATGCGAGGGGCACTTCAGTGCGCAGGGTCACCCTATTGGTGTGGGCGTGGTCTACTCAACCAATGAAATGCGGGCATGGTGTGCATAACAATCCTAAAGATTGCATAGAATAAATTATACCGGTACAAAGATAGCGCACCTTAATCTTACAGTGAAATTTAACTTTACTTGTGAGTTACCATGATAGCAACGATAAAATATATGATATGTTTGCATTTGAACCAGGAGGTTTAAATAATGACGGTCAAATGTTAAGTATATTATATAATACTAGTGTACCTACCTATTGCTAGAATTCGAGAAATTGCAATGTATTCCAAGCCTTAATTTAAAACGAATAACAGTCGTAATTTCCAACTCAAAAATGATGTAATCAATCACTCGGATACAGTTGTTATCAAAAACTGAAAACACACGTTTTTGTGTGTATCATGTGTTTACTACAAACAGCTGTAATTATTATATAATTAATACGAAATACGCTACATGAAACTTTTGTCGGTTGAACTCCTCAACCATTTATAAACCGATTTTATCCATTGACGTCTCATTGGAAAGAGCGTGTCGCGTAGATTTACAAACTGGCCTTACATTTTTTGGTAAATATTCCCCCTTGGGCTCAGCCCCAGTAGCTTTTTTTAAAGTTCCCCGTGTTATCCTTATGAAGAACATAATTGTTTACATTTTTTGATCAGCTGTATAATTTAATTGAAGTTATTTATTTTTCAATTCCACAAAACGCATTGGGTACATTAAAGAAAGGATTGAATTAAAATATTTTACTACTTTGTAAAAAATGTTATCGCTATAAAAATTGACTGAAATTTGTAAACGTACTGACGACAACGGGTAGTACCACGGTAGGACTATGTAGACTACATTATTATTGACAAAGATCAACATGGACAACCTAATGTGGCTATAAGTGGGAAAGATTTGTAGAATACACTAAAAACCCAGATCAGCTTTTGAAAAATGATTAAATATTTACAAGAAATGATGATTGTGTGGAACTGTTAGGTACGTAATCTATGAGTTGAGTCTTTTTAAACTCATCGGAAATTATAACTTTTATTCGTTTTTAAATAAGTTATTTGTTTTAAAATACTGTAACTACTTTACTTCTTTGCAATTGCTCGATTTCGAGCAACATTTGCGCTAGTTATTACAAATTATTCGTCTGTTTAAGTAAACATAATATTTTCTTCATAAGAAATACATTGAGATTTTGATAACCTGTGGGGGTTAAGCCTGAGCACTTTTATTACAGGAATTGGTAAAATAGGGCGTCTACACAAAAAATTCTTAATTTTGATACTTCGTTTGTAAAAAAATCGTTCATTATTAATGGAGGAGTAGTGTTTCGTAGAAATCACCTTCACTCAGTAGGAGGGAATAGAGCTACAAAAAATAAACATGTGAAAAGCTCGTTACTCAAATATAAATTTGCATTGCAATAATAATAATAACATTTAGATTGTGTAGAATAAATAATAACCAACCTTAATATTAAAGCTTCTAGCAAAAAAAAGAAAATCTAACTATTAAACTTATGTCTATTTATATACAACAAATATTTACTTGTGTTAATGAAATGTCTGGAGAACTGCAGAAATTATAAACTGAAGTATACAATTGAATCTATCTCCAAACAAGTTAACTATATAACTTTGCTTTACACTGTTTATTATAAACTGACTATAAATAATTAAAAAACAATTATTAAAAGAACATAGTAAAATGATAATTACAAAACAATATAAATAATAAAATATAGTTTTATCATACACTCATAAACAACGGTTACTGGAATACGCTGGACAAACTAACGACAAACAATGACCACTGCAAAAGCTGGACAAATGAACAACCAAACAATGACCATTGCGAAAAATGGCCGTTGCACATGTGCCAACGGTTTTAGACAAAGATAGAACTATAATGCGGGTTGAAGTTTATCAATCAAACTTGGAGGAACTGGCGGACCCTTAACTGTTTAGTCATTTCTGTTCATACTCACCGTATGATGCAATCGCTGCACCATACAACCATTAGGCCCATAACCAATATCTCTCGGGTACTTACGCGTACCAAATTATTCATAATAACCTTTTCGACGACAATCCTTGATACCGGTACTTTTCCCTAGTATACACGGCCTCCCTACTTAAGAAATTAAATTACAAACGTCCAAAAACCCAGCATTTTGTGATTTTTGTCATATTTCATTCTGATGTTTAAAGACATACCAATCATTGTTTAGAGAATATGCATACATACATAGTCTATTAAATAACAAACAGTTGTTTGTATAAGGTTTTTTCAAACTGACATCAATAAGTTTACATTAAAAGTTGTTTACGAATAAAGCAATTAATAGGAAATAACTTTGTTTGCTGATAACCTTTTACGAGAAAATCCGAAACCAAGAATTTACTAACCTTGAGACTTGATTAACGCATTTCATTTGTCGGTCGTAATTCTTAACTATAAACGTTGGTTTTTGGTACTTGTTCTTTTCCTTATAATCGTTGGTAGCAGCAAGAATAATTTTTACGTACCAACACATCACTGTAATTTAAAAATTAGTTATCATCGGTGTTGCACCTTATTTTATACAGTCGTATTACAACCGTATTCAATTTTAATTGATGTCTTAACTGTATAAGTTTTGCTTTTTATATCTAGATTCCAAATTGTTAGTTAATGCTAAGAAAATGATAACTCATTTAAGTAACACATTTGTTCAGAAAACCATCATGAATCGTTTACGATTTACGTTATTTATGTATCAATAGTTCGTGGCCTATTTTGCCTAAATTTTATATATACTTTGTTATGCTTTAAACGTAGCAAATTCTCTCACTAAGTTCTGTATTTTTGTGTGTATGTCTGTTGGTAACGCAATAATTTCCTTATTTTTCAATGTCACGAAAAGGACAAGAGCACCTTGATAATGAAAATGTCAACCCTAATAAAGTGGATTGTGAGGTTGAGGTAGTACTTTAAATACTTTTAACCATTGTGGGAAGTAACTTTCAACTGTAGGCTTACCTTAGGACAATGCCTCATAGATCTAGATCTATAAAGCTTTTTAAGTTTAATCATTGGATTTAACATATAGACCACGTATTTCTATCCTTTCACTATTTAACAATTAACTAATGAATGTTTGCAATGGTCAAATAGTTTTACCTTATAATGTTCCAGATAGAAACGTTCTGAATACAAAACTTTAAAGATCTAGCTTGCTGCGATGTGTTTTACTTCAACGTAAAAGAACCAAGTAAAGAGTATTTTCTCAATGACAGTGGGGTGATTGAACGTTTCAGCTCTCTGGATTGGAACATCACGAAGAACGAACCGTTGAAACACATGCGGGCGTTACAGGGATCTTCACTAACTGGAGAAGCTACCGTTGAAACAATGAAATTACCAGTAACCGTATTAGTTTTGGTCTACACGCTTTGTCAATTCATTTTGTTTTCATTTGAATTAAAAGGATATTTTTCCGAATTGGTTTTAAAATAACAAACAATTTGCAAGTCAACAATTTTGTTAGGGATTGTACACAACCTCTTGATGACACGATGTAGCTTACGTGATAGTGTTAATATAAATATCTCGCAGTAAGTTTATATAATGTAAAAGATTGTTTGCTAAAAAACGCTAATTTGCTTTAAAATTAATTGTAGATAACAGTATTGAAGGAAGGGATTTTATTTTGTACACCTTGGTTGTTTATACAATACATGTAACAATACATCTATATTGTTTGATTGGTAAACTCGCATAAAGTGGTTTCACTAGAGACAGACAAATGGAATCCAACAATTCAAAGTTAAATAATAACAACATACAAGATAACACTATTTCATCCACTACAGATAATATTCCTTATCTGAGCTACAATAGAGCATTACATCAAGACATTCCAGAACAAATAAATATAATATCATCTAGTGTAAAAAGATCCATATTTAGCAAGGAATTGATGGATATACTAGAAAGACTGGTTGACGGTGAAAGAAGCCTTACCTAACATTTGAACATATTTAACAGTGAAATTAGTTAAATTGAATAGTTTTCTGTACTACAAATAGCAATAAAAAAACATTTAAACAGTTTCACAAAAGGACAAACGATAAACAGAAATACGTTGGATTACAATACAACCAAGAGTATTTAATGAGAGTTAACATTTGCTTTAAATAAATAGTAAATTACAGGGTAAAGAGTGGGAAATTTGTTTTTATATAGCTTGATCGTTTGTACGTCTAACATTAAGCAATGTGCAATATACCAAATGTTTGTTATTTTAAAAATCATTCAAAAACATAACGATTTGAATGAATAAACAAGTCTTAGAAATATAAGGTACTAGCCCTATGTTGCAAATGTGGCACATGGTTGTAATTAGTGGAACAATGCTCTGCCCGCATGTACCGCCAACTGTTCACGAAGAAGTAGAAACACTGTGTACATTACTTTTCCATACCAGTTAAATAGCTGATACACCTTGCAGGATTAAAGTGATATTTTAGTTTAGTTCTGGATTTATGTTTATAATGGTGACATAATAAAATAGTGGTTTTTAATAAGTTTTCTCACAGAAACATTGCAAACCAAAAATCCAAACACTTTTTGTAATATGTACATAATAACAAACTTTTCACTTGACGATCTTATAAAATGCAAAGACAAAAGTGGAAATATTTCAATTGCGAATGTTTGCTGTATACCAGATAGCAATCATAAACAGCATAAAAGAATGTGTATGATGGGTCTCTCATTAGTCTGTAGTGGAACTAGCTAAAGACAACATCTCATTAACAACAAATTATATCGCAAACATTGCAAAGGTAACATGTACAAATAGTTATCTCCAACAGTTTTATGTCGTATATATAGCTAATTTCTCAAATTTAACAAAATTCCTACTATGTTTCCAATAAAAGAAGCAAACTTTGAGTGTATAATATGCATGGACAAAAAAATCGTAATTTACTCTTCTTACCAATGCAAACACTGTTTCGCTTGCGACATGTGTGGATGACAATTTGACAACTGTTGTTACTGTAGTAGACCTAACTCTATGATCCAAATGTTTAGTTTAGCTTAGATCTGTATTAGGTTTAAGTTTGAAAACAATTATATTCCTCGTATGTCAATTTTGATTTTTCAATAAAGAATTTAAAAATCAGCATATCGGTACTTATCCCTTTACCGATATGCTGATTTTTTTTTAAACCACAACAATAACCTTGAAAATATCGATCCACCCTAGGTCTGACACGTCAGCATGACGTCACCATACCGTAACCCACCACACCACGTGCTAGGTCACGCACCATTACCACCAGATGCTTAACCGTCAATTAAGCACCACATGGCTCTTGTGACGTCACTCCTCAGCAGCCCTATGTATCCACTACTCACAATGCATGAACAGCATTGGCATTGTACCTAGACTTTTCTTTATTGAGTTTCAAAGCATTGTGTAGAAAGGGTATAAACACATTCTCTTTGAAGTGGCCCTTACGTGCTTGGAGAACTGAAACAGTTCCAAGCATTGGCGCAGGCATAAACCGTAAAACAATAGCAATAGAGACTGGGAGCACTTCATGAATTGTACATTTTATTAAGCTTCTGAGTGTAACTTTATTGAATAATAAGGTGGCACAAAATATTATGGAAGGCATTTTTGAAAGTGGTCCTAACATATTTAAGCTGAAGTATTAATCGTTGGTAAATTGGATGAAAATTTAAATCTCAGGTTATTCATTTTTAGTGTCCACGTCAGTGTAATTTTATATTGAAAAATCCCACACAGAATGAAGAGCAGAACAAATCCCGTACCTGTTGGCACAAACAACCGAATGAAAATATCGATTATTCGATTGTTTCATTCGATATATTGTTTGGTTAGTTAGGTTAGGTTAACCTTAGCTAACTAACCTAAAGATATATCGAAAAAACGATATATCGATCGATATTTTCATTCGGCTGTTGGTGCCAACAGATATGGAAGTCTACCCTTATTTTGAATAGTTTTATCGAAATGTTGTTGCTGGTTCGTACAGGTCGTTTCACTTGTTTACATAGGATCGATTACCGAATAAAATTTTATTTGTATCTGTGACCTGCCTGTGTCTTTACCTCATATGAAAGTAGAGCATACATGTATTATATGCCTCCCAACCAACCCAACCAACCTACCCAACCAACCTGTACAAACCCGTTGGTTACAAACCAAATGAAAATGTATAGATTTAAGTAATTGTAATTCTATTCATAAAAAACAAATACTGTTAATACTGTTCGATGAAATGGCGACCATACATAGTAGGTATTTTAATCCAAGTATGAATGGAGATATAAGAAATGTATTATCATATTAGCTTCAATATCAAATAGCCCCTTAATAGTAAAACACATACTAAAAGAAAAAAAACTCACTCCTTTTCACTTTAAAAGAGTAGGGTAGTACAAAAGTTTGAATTGCTTAAGTTAAGGTGTTGGGGGTGTATTGATACCTCATGTGTATGGAGATAAAAATGTAACATATTTTCCTTTGTGTAATTCTTTGCGTAGAAACGGAAAATATGTAAGATTTAATGTAGTTCAAACGAAAGTTTATAAAGTATTCAATAGGATGGAAAGTAAACATTCAATGGACTGAAAAATTGTAGATATATACGTGTATTTTTGTTGTTGAATACAAGTTTCACAATTTTTTCAGATATCTATATATTAATTTGAAACTGTTTTTCTTTGTGACAGCTAATTTGAGAGAACGGCTGGGTGTAGAAACTCGGTAGGGGTCTCTAAAGAAAGGTCTTGGTCTGTAGATGAACCATTAAAAGAGAAACGTGGTAAATTCCCTTGGGGCTCTGCCCCAGTGGCCTTTAAATTCCCATCCCATGTTATTCTTATGGAGGAAAAACGGGGTTTTTGTCACAGCTAATTACAGAGAACGGCTGGGCGTAGAAACTTGGTAGGGGTCTCTAAAGAAAGGTCTTGGTCTGTAGATGAGCCATCAAAAGAGAAACAAGGTAAATTCCCTTGGGGCTCTGCCCCGGAGGCCTTTAAATTTCCCTCTTCAGATTTGTTTGCATTACGACCATATGCACACATTTACACTACTTTTGAATGAAACAGCTGTTAATATTTAAATTCTGATTTACTAAATTTGTCAAAATGAAGTATTTGCAATGGTTTTTTTCTGATTTTAAAATCGATTTTCTTCTGAATCGTGCCATGTTTTGCAATATAATGTTCTATTACCAAATCGGTGGAAAATCCTAATATCACAGTAACTCTTAAAATTATTTTTTATGGAGTTAACTAATATCTATTGTATGGGTTGGTTTCTGCCTTTTTTACCACTTCTTGGAGATTGGACGTAGACGATATTCTTTGGCGTATTGCATCTGTAGTAGACGATACTTGGTTGGTGTAATTTTTAAAATTACAATGGAAAAAGTGAATAATACTGGACAATTTGATATACTAAAAATAAAACTGAATTAACACTGTGCTACATTTCTTGAGCAATAATTGAAAAAGCCGATTTGCAAACAATGGAAACAGGAAAGTCATAGAACACAACCAAGTACAGTAGAAGAAATAGAAATAATGTTTTTTTTTCATTTATAATCGTTATTAGACAACCTAATGCGGCTATGAGTGGGGAAACATTTGTAGAAAACACTAAAAAACAAGGTCAGCTTTAAAAAAAGAAGATATTTACAAAAAATTTTGATTATATCTAACTGCTGTGTACATCTTGAGTAAGTTATTTCCATAATCTTTGAGTCGACTCTTAAAAAGTCATCGGAAATTATGACTGTTATTCGTTTTAAAATAACGCCTGTAATGCTTCGCAATTGCTCGAATTCGAGCAACAGGTACACTAGTATACATAAATCTTAGTTCGATTAAGGTGAATATACCTGCTTGGATTGATACACTATTAGGCACTTTAGAAATAAGTTAAAGTGTAAACACAAACTCGGCAAAATAGTTAGTAAAAACTGCAAATGAAAACTCCAAATACTCTAAAAAAATATTGTATCTGAAGAAATGATTGTAACTGACTCATTTACAAACATTAATTATTTTCAACGGCCCTAACAATCATTGGAAGTTAGACCCCCTGAATATCCAAACTTCGAGGGATTTCATTTACAGATATGTAAAATGTAAGCTAAACTAAATCAATTTTCAATTATATAAGATGGCGACTCCACTATGTGCGTATTTTAACCCAAATATGAGTGAAGGATGAGTGTAGGATGAGTGGTGCGATCTTGAAGTCTCGTTAGTGACTAAGGTGGACATAACAGCTGTTAATTAATAGCCCATACAACTAACGGCAATTAAGGCATCCACAGTTATAGTGGAATTCGAACCACATTTTTGCCTTGGTATTAACGAATTAGTCTAATTATCAGGATAGTACTGCGGATAGTCGTAGTACTCACTCGCGGACGTTAATCCACACCAGGGAGTATCGCATCCACAATGCATGCCTAGAAAGTAGTAACCGTGTCTTGTTTATGCAGCTCTAAATAGAAACTTTCAACTACCTTCAGTGTACGCGCAAATTGAAAATAATTATTCGTGTTAACCACAACAATAATGCTCAAAACTCAAAAGCGGCCAAAAATATCTACCCAACTTGAAAAGCTACTACTAGTAGGGCCACCACTTAGCGTTCCAGGTAAAATTTCTTCGGTTTCAATATGCGTTCGCTAAACGGAAATGTCGTGAACAGATAACGTATGTTATACTTTAGCTGGCTGCAATGAAAAAACCTCACAATGTTAGTTTTTGCTATGACATTTCAATGTAAACAAGCAGAACCGTCAAAATGGTTTCATTTTCTAATGCCACACAACTGGCTTAATCAAATAAAAAAGTAATATTAGCAAAACTACGTGGGATGTTTATTTATTTTAAGATTAGCGTCAAATAAAAGTTCAAGGTTATTATAGTGGTATGGTATTAGTATGACACAGCCGTTGTTTAAGTAACCTTAAGCAAAGAAGTTAGGTTTTTAAAACGCTTCCTAGATAACACAGTTTTAGCACACAGCTGACGTTAAAAATGTAACTGTAAACATATTAACCTACATAATACATTGTTTCCAAAACACAAAATTGTAAGTAGTAAATTTTACATTTCCAGTTAAAATAACCAGGAAAAAACAAGAAATGCAAGAAAATGACGATCAGACAGTATACAAATTACACAACCAGGATTTTGTATACATAAGAGATTGGTTGTTGAGAAGAGGTTATATATTTTCCGATCCTCATTTCAAGTATGACGAGAAATACGAGTGGCACCGACCATGGAAGATAATGGAGGAACCTTGTCTGTTCAATGGAGAACCGACTCAACACGATGTCTTCCAAGGAGGATTTGGGAACTGCCATTTTGAGGCTACCATGACTTGCTTGGGAGTTCACCCAGAACTTGTGAACCAAGTGGTCCCTTTTGATCAGAGCTTTTATGATAAATACGCAGGGATATTTCACTTTCGGTTCTGGAGATTCGGAAGATGGTACGACGTAGTCATTGATGACCGCCTCCCTATTCTGAAAGGAAAATTGGCGTCAACTAGAGCACCAAACAATGTTTTGTGGCCGGCTCTCTTAGAAAAGGCGTACTTAAAATTTATGTTTGGCGCATACGTAAACGAAGGGGGGAGAGAGTACGAAGTTATGCAGCATTTTACTGGTGGCGTAGTAGAGCGAATTAGACTTAGAAATGACCTTACAGGATTTGACAAGACTTTGCTCAAGGCATTTGCAAGAAGATCGCTCATTAGTTGTGGAATCCTTAGCGATTCCACCAAAGAAGGACCAACTCCTGGAAATATACAAAGGGAACACTCATACGCGATAACTGGCGTAAGAACCGTAAGTGTTCCTGGGCGTGGAGAAGTTCTTTTGATTCGTCTCAGAAATCCTTGGGGACGTTTCGAGTGGAACGGCGCATGGAGCGACGGATCAAAGGAATGGGAACAAGTTCCTGAATCTCTCAAAAAAGAATTAGCAGTGGTTAACCGAAATGATGGAGAATTTGTGATGGAATATTCAGACTTTATGTCAAACTTTGGTGTTATGGATATTTGCTATTTGAGTCCTAACGTATATTTAAGCGCGTACGGACAGAACACAGAAGTTGGACAGTGGCACTTGGATATGGTCAAGGGTAGTTGGATAAAAGGTGTGACAGCTGGAGGGTCCAAATCCCTGCATGAGAATCCCCAAATAAGGTTGAAGCTGAGCGAATTGGACGGTGACAACGACGGCGAGTGTTCCATGCTGATTGCGTTGCTACGAAAAACACCCGCATTGGACAGTAGTTACGTAGAACTCGGGTTTAACGTTTACCGTATTTCTAACTTGAATCAACCCGCTTTAGACCAAGACTTTTTGAAAAGCAACCAACCAGTTTGCTCCTACGCCCCAGACAACTATCGACGTGAAATAGTAGGCAGGTATGCGTTTAAGCCAGGAGCATATTGCGTGATTCCTTATACGCAAGACGGAGTAAATGGAGAATTTCTATTGAGAATTTATACTGAAAAGAAGCCGCTAATTAAGGACTCAGATTCTACTATTAAAATAGGTCTTTCACCGGACGAAGTGCTAGACAGTGATGCACCAGTGTCACGAACGCCATTAGAAACTATTAAAGAGTTCAAAATTGACCAATCAATTACGAAATATTTTCTAAAGCTGTCTGGCCCTAACAAAGAAGTTGATTGGAAAGATTTAAAGAAAATTTTAGATTTTGGCTCGAAGAAAAGAGTTTTGCCCGCTGAGGATAATAATGACGGCTGGGGCCATTTTCTTTTTGACGCAGCAACTTTGATTTACAACAAAGTTTTCGGAACAACCAATAAAAAAAGTGTTCAAGTAAAGACAATGGGTGGTTATTCATACGATCTGTGTAGAAGTATGGTGGCTCTAATGGATACAGACCATTCAGGAAAGCTGGGGTATAATGAATTCCAAGCCTTGTGGAATATGATTAAAACGTGTGAATCAATTTATGAATTGTACAGCGATAAGGATACAGGGTTTTTAAATTCGTCAGGTTTTAAAAAAGCTTTGAAAGCACTCGATTTTAATTTCGACCTCAAGATACTTGGTTGCTTAATACGAAAATACGCGACAAGAGATGGCTACATATCATTTGAAGATTTTTTGCATTGTTTTATAAAAATAAATATTATGATGAAATTCTTCACATCCAAGGATGAAAGTACGTCACAAAAAATAAGTCTTACTTTTGAGGAGTTAATAGGAAAAGTACTATATTCCTGATTGCACAAAAGTTTATACCTGTAATAAATTCCAAGTCGATTATAGTTTTGTTTATTCTTTAGCCTTCTACCAAATGTAACCCATGATAGGATTAATCTAAAATAAAATATACACCAGAAACTTAAAGCTGTACTACTTGAAGCAGTATAGCTGAAATATATGAAAAATATATATGAAATGCTACGGAATAGTGTGTTTAATACTTAGTGTGTACCTTGGCTACGGGGAGTAGAGCCATCCCAACGCATGGCGGATCAAACTGGGTGTACGGTACCAAACGATCCCATTTTTTATCTGCCAGATTTCTGGATCAGTTTGGATGTTGAAGAACTACGCTTGACCGCGGATCAGTTCGGACACACGTCATGTGCATTCATGCAACGTCAAACGGTCCCAATCGTGAATATCCATAATCCGCTGACATGGCGACTTTAGAGGCTTGAGGAATTGCAGTGCGATGACGATTCATTGACTCCTGCTTAAGATGATCGACATGATCATTATTCTTCGATGCGCGACAAAAAAAAACGAGGTTTTGAGACATTTGATGAGATGTATGAGCTGGTTGGAACTGACTCGGTTGTAGACGAAGAGGTGAAATTTGTTTCCTGACGATCGGTTGTAGCTTCTCTCCCTTTCGGTTTATGTATATTCGCTTCGGAGGTCTTCCGCATTTCATTCTTAATCTTGTAAATTCACCTTGAAAACATTTAACAGTAATGTATGTAAACCAAATTGAATATATCCAAACTAACCAATAAAGTTATTTTTGTTTACACGTAAATCAAAATGATGACGCTAAAAATAATCTTATCAGCTGTTCTGTTATCTTCAGCTATAAAGGTATTGACGATATTATCTTTCAAGGGCTGTAGGACGGAAACTGGATTTTTCCGAGCCTTGTGACCAACTCAAATCTTATCATGGCTAAATACCCCATATTGGAAAAAAATAAAAATCCTCGGACAAAAAAAGTTTGCCCGTACATGCGCTTGTTCTACATTAGATGATTGTAGTGGTGTGTTAGGCCTAGTGTTGTAGAAATGACTCTTTCTATCACTGGTTCTTGGTAAAGGTACCTGTACCGAGAATAGTCGTCGAAATGTGGTTATGGATAATTGGGAAGACCTTTGCACCAATATGAGATGGACCATAGGCCTATTTGTGATACGGCTCAGCGATGGCAGCTCAATAGCGGTCAGGGCCAGTTTAATTTATATTAGGTCTATGTGCTCGTTGGTTAGACCAAAAGCGATTGACATATTAGAAAAGCGAGTTTAGCTGCAACAGCAAACCTCAGTTAAGATCACGACGATATCGTAAAGATTTTTTTAGATCACAGCAACATCCGCGATCTTGTTTTGATTTTTAACTTGATACAAAAACCATCGAAACGCCGTTAATGAGTGGAAATCTCGATCATCGATTAAAGGTGACGATGATATTAACAATGTAAGTTTCCCAGTTCTATACCACAATGATTCGCGGTATTTACCAGTTGTCAAAACTTGGGTACAATTGGATACACACAGAATATCCGCTTCCCGACCTGGATGATGCCTTGTTATTTAATTTAATTTACCGTTACACATTATTATACTGTACTTGCAATAAATTAAACCCACTATTAAGTCGGGTTAATAATCTCACTTGAATTTGGATTTGCTTACCATACGTGATCGGAAATGGTTGCAGTAATTGTGAAAATGTTTGATGTAAACATACCAGTAGCAATTAGAAAAATGAATCCATATCCAAACAGATGATTAGTATTTCACGAATTTCGTATGTAGTAAACATTAGGAGTAAACTTTACAGAAACCCACAACATTGGGGGATTTAAATATATTTTACTAGCAGAGGACCCGTCCTTCGTCCGGGGTTGATGTATATGGTGCTTTATGAAATCTGACATGAAAAAAAGAGTAAAATAAGATTAAATTTCAATAAATGTACCTATCAAAAACGTTTAACTTACTAATTACATAAAAAAACATTTTCAAACAATAAAAGAAATAAAAAACTCAAAGCTTTTACTAAATGATAAAATCAAACATAGACAAACAATAATTTACAACATCTGGTTAATATTACAGTTTGAATTAAATGAAACATGTGATCTTGTTTCTAAAAAGCATTGCTCACTAAGCATTGATTATAAAAATATCTCATTATATACTATGTGAACAAAGTAAAACATCAACACTCTTACTACTAAAACAAACAGAAATATACTTAGCCCTACTATTCATGCACCAAAGGCAAGTGCATATACAACTTAGGTTTTTATTGTTGTTTTTAAATTGAAATATTTGTATATCAGCTTAGAATAAGGAAATTTAACGTCATTCAAACAATGTTTATGTCGAGGGTAGGTTAGGTTAAGAGGAACTTGGTTGAAAATATACATGTAATGACCATGAAACGCTTGTAAAAAGTTGTTCATTATTAGAATAGAATGTGAAATCTACAGAAAGTGTTAAAAGTTATAATATAGATAGGTAGTAGCTACCTCTGGATTAGAAAACACCATAACTTACCAATCTATGGGTAGTAATAAGAAATTATGATTTAAAAATTTGTGAAAAAGGAAATGGTGTGAACAATATGTCTCTCAAAATGGTGAAAATATACAACTAATTATCTCCTTGAGAAAAAGTTTAAATTTTTAAGGTGTGTGCCCTACTCTAAACACATGTTAATTGTAGAAAAATGTTAAAATGATTGAAGTAAATATAAACTTAATAATTTCACTATTTTGTACACCAAAATCTTTCAATACATTATTCACATTAGCGAGATTTTAAATAATTAATTAGGGTTAGATACAGCAACAGATATACAATCTGACTTAATTCATAAAATCAATAATCAATGAACCATCAAATATAAGAATAAATAAACATGTCACATGATTGTATACAATATTATATAACTATTTATAAGTCAGCTGTGGAATTTTGAATTAATGTGGTTTGACAGTTCAGCTTGTTTACATTTGGGTGGCATAGCAAATTGCAAACATTGTATTTGTTCTCATGGCAGCCATGGAGACCAATCAATATTTACTTTTAAAATCCTCACCTCAGACCTTTAAAGCCAAAGGGGCAAAGCCAACGATCAGTGTCGAATTGTGAATAGTCCTATAATGGTCCTTGGTATGGTAGCTATATTTTTGTAAAGTTTAAGCCCAGTTGGTTCAGTAGTTTTTGCGCCTATTAGTAATACGCATACAGACAGACACCATTAGATTTTTATATAATAGTATAGATTTCTGAAATATAATGGCTGAAGACACTCCAGTGAATCCATCGAATTATCGAAATACAATAAATCTATTTAAATCATGATCTACGTAAATTGGAATTTTTGCGTCCCAGACACAATGGCAGACAGAGGACAGCAATTGAGACTTTTCCCAATACGCTCGCTTCGGTTGTCTTAGATTGTCTTAAAGTAAAAGTAACCAAAAGACTTCATGATTCCACGCAATGTAGTGACAAAACTGTAACTGACCCGACAGACGTCGTCCTGCCCTAATGCGGGTTTATGTCAAAAGCTCGTTCATTTTCAAGATGAGCTCGTTCGCATGGCTCAATCACGTCCTGGTTGAAGTTCGTTCGCTACGCTCACTCACCTTTAGGTTGGAGCTCGTTCGCTGCGCTCACTTGCCTGCAGCTTAGCTCGTTCGCTACGCTAACTCGCCTCCAGGTTGGAGTTCGTTCGTTACGCTAACTCGCCTCCAGGTTGAAGTTCGTTCGCTACGCTCACTCACCTTTTAGTTGCAAATCAGCTGTTGTCATAAATAAAAAAAAAAATAGTGCTGCACCCTGTTGGTAAACCTATTAACTTTTTAATACTATTGAAAACCACAGAATCATATTGATTAGTTTAACCAGCTGTTAAGATTCTTAAATTACATTTAAATATGAGTACTCATAAGGTTAATATTGGAAACTTCAGAGCCACTGGGGCGGAGCCCTTTTGACAGATCTGCACCAAACTTCACACAAACCATCCTTGAATAATGCTTAATAATGCCTGAAAGTTTCATTACAATCTGTCGAGTGGTTTCGGAGTCCATAAAGGACAAACAAACAAACAAACAAACATACATACATACAAACAAACATGAATTGGATTTTATATATAGATATGGACATTGCTTAGGGAAACAAGCAAGATTCTATAGTAATTGCCAGGATACAATCCTTGGGCTGCCTAGGCTGTCCTGGGTTTTCAAAATTAACAATTAATTTAACTCCAAAAACATAGCTCTTGTACATTTTGAGTAATAAAGAGATAGTCTAGACCTACACCCTGTACCCGCCGCCGTGTTGTAAATTAGTTGTGTGGCCATGCATTTTATCGTTTTTTGTTTGTGTACGTGTTATGTGTTACGTGTTTTTCAAGACTCATGACGACCTCCTAGGAGCGATTTTTACGTTCAGCTTGACAATGATGCCATAGACATCGAAACCGGTCGCACTAATGACGACTTAAGGATTACTTGGACAGAATCAAGGTAACTTAACCTCTTGTATACAATAAAGAGATGTTGAAAATTTTCTTATAACAGTTGCGTGCCGGCAATAAGCTTTCCCAACTTACAATGTCGTTATTGAGAATTCCAAACGTATCCGTCGTCCTGGGTTAGAATTTAATTTTAGGAAGCTAGGAATGTGTTCATTACATTTTGTAAATACAACTTGTTCACGATGAAAATATTTAGTTTTTCCTATCATTATAATCTTAATTGTTTTAATTTTCGAAAGTGTAAATGTTTATTATAATATTTTTTTTAATTTGACGCAGGTAAAAAGTGGGTAGCATATCTTGCTAACCTAACAGCGTAGTCTTGGGATCAAAAAGTATCGCCAAAAACACCAACAAATATTTGTAATCATATTCATTTTAAAGTTGAAGATAGCCTAATTAGTTACACCACTAGAAAACACTATGCCCGGCATTGACATTTTCTTTGTCCTAAGACGTTATGCACGAGCCCGGGATTTTTTTACATTACTTCAGCCTAGATCTAGGAGTTGCGGCATCATCACTTTGATAAAATCCATTGGTGATTTCGCGGGATTTGAACCTGGGACATCAGGGATTGCATTCCCGCGCTCTACCACTAGACCAGCTTGCTCCCCACAATAATTTACAATACAGTAGGTATAAGTTTGTCTAGTAAAATAGTTCATCTTAAAAAGGACTTTTTAGACAACATTTTTTTAAACTTGGCATTAGGACATGACACAATTTGATAATTGTACATTTTCTATGATCATTCTAGTATCACATGCTACTTATTCTGTCAAATATGTTGTAAGTAATTTCTTAGTTAAGGGTCATGGCAGTGTTAAGTTTACCAGGAGATCAAATAAGTTCATTATTGTTGTTGTTGTACAGTTTCAGCATTAAGTATAGCAAGAATAGCACGGTATTTAAAATTTTCGAATTTGACCACTTGCAATGTTGGTGCATAGGCCTAAAGCGTATTCAATAAAATATCTCTAATCCACAGTCATGGCGAATTAATAGGTTTGAGGAATTTCAGACTTCACTGCGCTGACGGCGAGCAGCGATTATTTGACTCTACTGCTTAAAATGATCAGCCTGTCGTTCATCATATTGCTCGGCCAGAAGATCTAAATTTACTACTTTCATTCTTCAATGCGTGACTTTGCCGTGGTTACGAGAGATTTGGTGAGATGTGAGCTGGTTGGATCTGGTTCGGTTTAGCGTGGCCAAATAACTCATATTTAACAAAAAAAAATCTAAAATCCTCGGAAGAAAATAAAATTTGCCCGTACACGCGCTTGTTATAGAGTATAGGATAGGATTTTCAATTTTTCACGTGCTTTAAGCTATTGATCTATCCTTGTTACAAAAATACCGAAGAAACATTACCAGCGGAAGGCATTTCACGTTAAATAATATGAGAAGCAAAAAGTGCTAAGTTTATTATAAAATAAACACTTGCGTAAATTTTGTACATTTTGCGTGCCAATCAACTTTGAGGAATATTTATAGTTTATATTAACACATTCAAACAAATGCGGAAGAAATATTGTGCAGATTCTGGACGAACAAAGGAGCTACAAAGGTGAGTATTTTACCTACGTAATGTTGCCTAAGGTAGAAAGCCGGAAGTCGATCTTATATAAAATTAAAGCATCGTCCCGTGAGTATAGGCTGTTTCTTAGTGCACTTTCTTTGGAAAATCATAGCATACTCTAGTGCCTCATTTTCACAATCAACCTCCTTAGAAATATGTTTATAGAGGAATATCATATTGGAAAACAGTTCGGAATAACAGGTAACATTCGCAGGAAACATGGTCCAAGCACTAAATGATCGTTCGTAAGGGTGTCTTTGTACAGTAATACACATTATGTGGTTCAAATTTATTTTAAAGGTATCTCCTATTGTTAGCAAAAATTAAATTCAAAATCTAAATTATTGTAAGCATTGTTTATACAATTTATTTCAATTGCACATAAAAAATATTCAAATTTATTATGGTGAATATATCTTACTTCTTACTAATATTATAAATGTGAAAGTTTGTGTGTTTGATTGTTTGTTTGTTTGTTTGATGTTCAATCACGCATTAACTACTGACCGGATTTGGCTGAAATTTGGCATGATGATAGCTAACATTCCCGATTAACTTAATAGGCATATTCTTATCTAAAAAAAATCCATTAGGGCTATGCCCCAGTGGCTCTGTAGTTCCCCATGTTAACCTTCTGAGTATTCGTATTTAAAGGGAATAAAAGAATTTAGTCAGCTGTTTTAAATAAAAAGGTTTGTTCTATGATATGCAAAAACATTAAAAAGTTATAGGATTTACCAACAGAGTGCAGCACTATTTTTTTGCACTTATGAAAACAGCTTATATAATTTGAATTAAGCAGAAAAAAAACTGTGATACGCAATGAGAACTGTCAAAGAAGGATTGATTAAAGTTATGTTTATGTTTTTAATTTTATGAATAATTTGTGATATTTTGCGAATTTTTGATATTTGTTTAGTGGTAGAACATGATAGATGTGTACCTACCACTCTTGTACTATTGTATACCTTAAATTTAAAGAAGCAAATGTTATCAAACTGTGTCCTTCCCCAGCAAACAGAAAGCTTGAGCATAACTGCAATAAACATTTTACACTTATATGCCAACCCCGTACGAAGGACGGGTACTCTGCTAGTTTTGCATATGTATACAATTAAACTACTTAATGACATAACTCAATTTCTAAACACGATAAAGCAGCCAAACTAAAAAAAAAATATAAAATTGATGTGACCGCTGGGATAAAAGTTGAAAGTGAATCTAAAAAAATTGAATTGGATGTCCCTAACCGTACAAGAGGCATATACATTTACAAAAGTCAATCTTTAGAAACTAAAATTAATGGCCCCTAGGTAAAATATGCAGTGGAGAAATTTTCGAACAGTGGAATAACAACTAAAAGTTCAATTGCGGACTCTCTCTTAAGTTCATGGACATTTAGTTTTTTGGATCTATAGTTTGCTCTTTTCGCTATGTATTTTGATATATTACTACATGATTAGAATTAATTATTAACTTCTCAAAAATTCATTCATTTAAGAACTGAGCATTCTCTGCATTTCCAGTCCAGCCGTGCGACAATGCTAGCGCAGTTCTTGGCAATGATTCTGAAAGCTTTGGAATCCCGCACATAAAAAGGCAATAAAAGTAATTACGTTGGCTGGAGATTCACTTCAAATCCTTTCTGGCACTTGCAGCAGACTTACAAACTGTCCACTGCTACTTATGTGCAACGTAAATATGCCTTTTATCACAAAAAGACAGAGGTGTCTTTTTTGTAGTTTGTATAACTTATTAGTTTTTCATCGAACTGTTTGAAATAATAGGACATTTAATTGTTAAGTTTGGAACAAAGCGATTCAATAAGGACACAATATGCAGCATAATTTAAGGATAAATATCCCTATAAAGTAATTTTTGTTGCAAATAAAAAGGTGGAAAGAATCAAATGCATTCAGAATTTAGTTTCTTTCAACGAATCTCCATAAAATAAACAGAGAAATAATGAAAGATAAACAGACTAGGTTGTACTGTTAAATAAAACTGTGCAAATGCAAACCATGTCCTTTTTTTGTTGATTCCTCTTTTGTTTTTAAACTTTTTTTTATATTGACACATACATCACGTGTTTTCAACTATTTGCAACTATTTTACCAACGTTCTATTTAATCACAAAAACTGTTGTAAAACTCTCATGACACGAGAATATGTTATGGTATATTATAGCAAACATGCAATTTGGTGTACAAGTCCGAGACCTGTCGTCAACTTTAATATACACTGGTCTCTTATTTTACTTCTTGACATAAAAATCAGGATTGTTACTGAGATAATACACTTATGTATCTATATAAAATATTCCAGTGGTGGAGTCTTAAACTATTAACGTAGCATTTGTGAAACAATACTACATTATCGGTTAAACATTATGATAGGGATAGTAGTAAACTTATTAAAATGGCAATTTGAAGGATATTAACGATAATCGTGTTATAAATCTCATTCCTAAAGAAATGAGTTTTTATCGTTTAATGCACATCTTGCATAGCCTACAAAATGTAATGTTAGGTGCCTGCAGGTGCGTCGAAACGTCAGCAACTGCTACTTTAGATACGAGATATCAGGTAGATCCGTACCTACGGGCAAGGATTGAAGCGATACTCTGTATGCCGGTTTTTTGGTCGTTATCTTTTTTATATTGTGACTATAGCAGCAAACATCCATACATACAATGGTGCAATGAGAAATATCGATATGTGGATTATTGAAAACCCGCCACTCCTTTTGAAATCGAGGGAATTTAATGGTTTGAAGTGACTATCCTGACTAACCAGTCCAGAATAATAAGTATAGTCACATGGTTATGAAACCTCCTTAAAAAAATTGCAGTTATCTAAAAAAAACGTTGGTAGGTGTAGAAAACCTCGAAAATAAAAATAAACACAATATCTATATTTATAAAAGAGGAAGTTTGTATATATATATATATATATATTTGAACGTTATGGACTCCGAAATCACTCGACAGATTGTAATGAATCTTTCAGGCATTATTAAGCATTATTCAAGGATGGCTTGTGTGAATTTTTGTGCAGATCCGTCAAAAGGGCTTCGCCCCAGTGGCTCTGCAGTCTTCCATGTTAACCTTATGATTACTTATTTTTAATGGATGTAAAGAATCTTAACAGCTGGTTCTTATAAACAATTGGATTCTGTAATGTTCAATAGCATTAAAAAGTTAATAGGTTCACCAATAGGGCGTAACACTATTATTTTTCTAAATTTATGACAACAGCCAATTTGCAAACAAAGGTGAATGAGCGTAGCGACCGAGCTAAACCTGAAGGCAAGTGAGCGCAGCGAATGAGCTCCAACCTAAAGATGAGTAAGCGTAGCAAACGAACTTCAACCAGGATGTGATTGAGCGATGCGAACGAGCTCATCTTGAAAATGAACGAGCATTTGACATAAAACTACATTAGGACAGGACGACGTCTGTCGGGCCAGCTAGTATGTAACAACATAAAACAATATAACAGAGTAACAAAAATAGTTTGAATGTATGTGTCTAAATCCATTAAACAACTGTATACAAAATTCCATTTTCTTATGTAAGCTAACCTTATATTATTTATTACACATAAAACAACTTATTAAGGAAATTCTATTAAGAAACATAAAACAACATTACTTCATTACCTATCATCAGTACAAACAATAGTCTCACTAAACATCTAGATTAGTATATCAGTTTTAATAATAGTAGGAATTAGTTTGAATTTACGATAGAGAATATATGTCTAAGATTACCAAAAAATGTTTAAAGTTTGTCAACAATATCAGGCATATTTAAAAATTCTACTTATCTGAAATCACACGTTACTCAACACACAGTAAATACAAAAAAATATATACATTAGTTTTTTCTTTAGAATTACTGTTTTAACAAAAGAGATCAAACAAAATCACTGACAACAATAAAACTATATTTGGCCGAACAGGACTTTCGTGAATCGAGAAACCACATATGTGAAGTCAATATTCCCCTCAAATCAAGCTGAAATCTCGTCATTTGAACCCCTAAAAGTCAATCACGCATCATATTGCGTTTCTAAGTTAAGAGGATTTGCCAATTGAAATACGTTTTTTGGACTCAGATTGCATGTAGATAAACCCTCTCTTGCATTTTACTTTTTTGAAATTCTCGGAACACAAGATTACATTATTTTGGTATTAATATAAATTGAGTCATTGTCAATCCAATTAAATATGCGACTTTATATTGTAATAAATCCTAGGCCTACATGTAAACAGTAAATTAGTTTTATTTCATTGCACAAACTCTGGACTATAACATGTTTGAAACATTGAAGACGTATTATTTTTTTACTTTTAACATTTTATTTCCAACTGATTTCAAACTAAAATTGCAAGTTTAGTGTCAGTAAACCTATAACCTCATGGTTACGTACCATAACTACTGTTGCTTATAATTCTTGAATCATAACTGATCTCCCAATGTGTTAAGTAAAAAAGCGTGTTTTATCAAATTTTCTATACAGAATAAGCTATTACCGTAGGTCTCATGGTAAGACATAGGCCTGGGACCAATTTGCTTTTTTGTTTTAAGTTCCACAGAGGCCAAAACACCGTTCATTCATAAATATTATATATGTGTACGTTAGCGCAATAGCTCGACAAAAAATATCAGATTTTGATCAAATTTGGTGCAAGCTTGTAGATCTACGTTTATTCAAACGAGTTCGCGAACCAGCATGATCGGACAATGGAAACGGGGGTTTATTGGGAAAAAATTGTGTTTTCCCATTTTTGACCGTAAACACATATAATTTTGTAATTTCTTCTTAAATCATTTTGTAGTGCTACAAAAGACATAATTTAGTATATAGAAGCTTTGTTATGTGCCTCATGGTTACGGAGAAATTTCCTAAAAAGTGTAAATTAAAATTTCCATGTTATTTTTATGGAGAAAAAATAAAACTTTTGAAGTTTAATGGTTTATAGATATACTTTGATAAAGCTTTGCAAATATATTTATTTTATACTAAGCTACCTATCAACATTTTAATAAAAAATCTCACCATCTTACCCTGTAGCAGCAAACCTAAGTACTCATTAAAATGTATGCTAAAAGGAAATAAAGGTGACAAGTTAAAGGGAGCATTTTAGTGAAAATCTAGCCAGGTAAATGGACGTTTGCATTGTGTGCAGATTTCCTGCGTAAGGAGTATTTTAATTATTATCAAGTCCACAAAACAACCAATCACAAGTTATCGCTTAAAGAATCCATTGTATATTTTGATTGTTTAAAAGTTATCACTGCATCACTGTTGAATACGCTCGGGCTTTCTAAGCCCTTAAGGCAAACTTCAAAGGGAATGTATTTGTACACTTCCTTACACAATGAATGCTTTGAAGTCCCGACAAAGTGAGGGTAAGTAAAAATGTAAGTAGGGATTGTTTGTTTTCCTTACAGTTGCTAATGATTTTTTACGTGAAAGTTGTAAGTGTGGTAAATTTTCATTACTAATCTTATACCAGTAGAATAGTATATTTAATGATCACTCAGCTTCGTTAGTTGACGCCAGAAACACTTAAATATGGTGTTTTTTTGTTATTTTCAAAAGCAAAAAGCAAATTTTAAAAATAATTTTTATACTTAAGAGGTAATATTATTCAGTTTTTACCCTTGAAGATAATGTATTACTCTACTCTACCAAATCAGTCTAAAGGAGTTAAGTAGTTATTTAATATTCAACTATTTTTGTATATTTGGGCTGAATCAAATGAGTAAAATATATCCATGTTTTACCTCTTTTTAACATAATGTCCTTAAACAACATCTAGGGGTCCCAAACTCGCCAGTCGGTTTCGTTCGAAAAATTTGTCTATGTATTTTTACATGTTTAATATATATTCCACTAGCTGTAACCCGCGGGCTTTGCCCCGTTTAATTTCTTAATTTTCAAGATTATCTCGTTCGCATGGCTCAATCACGTCCTGGTTGAAGTTTGTTCGCTACGCTCACTCACCTTTGGGTTGGAGCTCGTTCGCTACGCTCACTCACCGTTAGGTTGGAGCTCGTTCGCTGCGCTCACTTGCCTTCAGGTTAGCTCGTTCGCTACGCTAACTCGCCTCCAGCTGTTGTCATAAATGTAAAAGAAATAATAGTGCTGCACCCTGTTGGTAATCCTTGTAACTTTAATGCTATTGAACATCACAGAACAGAACCAACTTGTTTAATTGAAACAGCTGTTAAGATTCAATAATTCCATTTCTCATAAGGTTAACATGAGAAACTCCAGAGCCACTGGGGCGGAGCCCGAAAGGATTTTTGAAATAAGAATATGCCTATATGTTAATCGGGAATGTGAGCTATCATCATGCCAAATTTCAGCCCAATCCGACCAGTATTTTTCGCGTTCACTTGTCACAAACATACATCCATACATCCATCCATACATCCATACATCTAAACTTTCTCATTTATAATATTAGTAGGATGAACATTGTAATAACGTTTCCGAATAATTAATTTACAGTTAGTCTGTGAACGAATATTAGAGTTTACCTTGTTGAATTTAGACATAAAGACTTTCCGAAGACCCCCCCCCCCCCCCCCAAGACTGAATTTAGGAATAGCTTCTTTTTTTCGTAGATCAACACGCTAACAAACTTGTGTATAGCAGACGGCTATGGTATAGCACAGTTAAAATCTGTAATAATGATTTTTTTGTTACTTATCATTTTTAATAACCTATTAGTTTTAAAATTATGTATATAACTATAGCTGTTTCCTAGAAAAAGTTTTATCATTCAAAGGAGTGTTAGGAAAATAAAAACGTTAATTTTAGGAGCTTGGGGTTGTTTTCAATGTTGTTTTCAAGCGATAGACCTAAACTGCTAACCCAAGCAAGTTTTTTTCTACTCGAGAATTTTCTACTCGATAAGTTTCTACTTGTGTCTTAAAGACCATCTTTACACGATCGTTGCGTAAACTACTTTAATGTTACGATTTATAAACAAAATGTAATCATATGTACAATAGAAATCCATGTTTTTGATGGAAATGTACTTTTAAAGGGAAAATATGACTTATGTGAAGCGTGTGATGCAATCTACATAATTTGTGCATTAGGACGAAAATGATTATTTATCAAAACAGCCCACAGGTGACTTGATTCTCGTTTATAGACCCGAACCTAGTCTCGTCTTAAAGTTGTTGGTCTAAGTCAAATAAAACGATGTAATACTGATACCACCATTCTCTAAGGGAAATAAGACACGATGTAAATTTTTAGTTAATTAGTGACAATTATATCCTCGAATTGAAAGATGCATAGTTTTCTAAAATCTTTAAACTACCTAAAAGATAAGTATTTTAAATGCACAATTAAATTATTTCATTTTCAGTACAAAAATATAAATTTGTCAATACGTGTATTACTTTTGAAATGGTTGATATTGTATTGTAATACATTTTTTTAATTATAAAAAATACTGATTTATAACATGTGTATTCATCAAGATACTCGGTCGTATAAGGATCTAATCATGAAATAACAATTTCAAATCATCAGGAATGAGAGGAGGCAGATCCGATTTTACATCATTACAATACAATCCGGATGGGTTTTACATTTTCCAATTTCCAAACGATCATTTGATTCTTGACATATGATTTGGTATTAGGGTGGTTGAAAAAGTATATTGCTCTTAAACCTTTTTACAGTTCATTAAAATTAATCATTGTTCACCAACCATTTAACTTGATAATGATAATTTAAAGATCGATAGTAAAACAATAATAATAATTATAGATAATAATAATACTAGAACAGTATTAAATCATGGGCAGTGCCATCAAAGTAAAGTTAGCTTTCCTTAACTAATTGAAAATGTTGTAAATAATAATCCTTGAAGCAGGTGTTCATCAAGTTATTTTATATGTCCAACTTGGTTAGTTAGTAATAGTTTTTGGATGGTTTTGGTGGTAGGTTTTGTCGTTTTCCTACATGGTCGTCTCGAAGACTCCTCCACTGGCGTAAAGTGTTGTTGTTGATGGATATAATAAATGTCTTCCAAAAATACAATATATTCACCGTTATAATATTCTTACAAGAAGGTAGACATATAGAAAACAATTTTCACCGATTACAAATCCGACCACACGCTTATCACTAACCCTGAGATTAGGAAATAGTTATTTTTTACGGTGTGACTAGACAAATTCTATAGCCAATGGAAAAGGTTTTCTCATTCACACGTATTCACCACATCTTTCGAAATATTACGGTATAGACTAGGTGTAAATATACCGAGTGGCGTTGGAAAAGGACTTCTATATTTTTGGATAGTGTCATTGAGTATACATACACGTAACGCGTATACTCAATGATAGTGTTCAAACGATTGCTTTGCAATGAAACTCAAGAATTAGCCGTTAGCGTAGAAAAATTATATTAAATGTTTTTATTTTTACAAAGAAATATTATAGTCATCCTCTTCTCCATGAGCAAGAGTTAATACTAAGGGTGGTGTTGTAACGTGTTACAGTCTGAGTTACTGCATACCCAGGTCATAACACATTTCAACACTACCATTATGCCCTTGGAAGCCGTTATGTGTCTATTACAACTGAAATATACACGAGTATGGCCATAGCTTCTGAAGATCATGTGTGTTGTTAACAGTTGCATAAAACGAGCACTATTTCTTTTAGTTGTAAACTATTATGGATGTTTAAAATGTTCTAATGAACATAGTTTTTTTTCCTAGGACGTTAGGCACAAGTCCGGGACTGCCTTTTTACATTACTTCAGGCTAGACCTAGGGGTTGTGGAACTATCACTTAGATAAAATCCAAGATTTGGTGGGATTTGAGCCCGGGCCTCAGGAACTGATGTCCCGCGCTCTAAGACCAGCTCGCTCCCCCAATTAACATAGTTTTCAATCTGTGAAAGTACTTTCGGTCGATTATTTGATTTTGAAGACAAAAGAAATAGTATAAATATATTTGATGAAAACAATACATGTAAATTTAGCATAAGCTGTCTGCATAACTCCATGTAGTAATGTAATAAAACGCCGTATATAACAAACCCCAATGAATAATGAATCAAATAAATACACTAAATATTAAGTATAGAGGTTATACATATAAGGCTAAGTGATCACTTACAATTGTCTAATGTTGATAAAAGCCAGTTTAAAACTGTTTTAAAAATAAGTTAATAAGTATATAACAATTTAAAAAGTATTGTCAAAATAAAACAACAAAATTAAAATTGAAAAAAAAAACTATAGTTTGGGAGGAAATGTCAAATATTGTGATAGTGCTCCGCACAGAAGTAACTTTATTATAATTGGGCTCCGAACCACTCGGTTATGGTATCACAGCATTAGTTAATGGTTTGTTTTGAATCTGCCCCATCTAAATAAAGTAACACGTTATAATAATCGGACCCACTTCGTCCCATCTAAAGTAGCACGTTATGATAATCGGACCCACTTCGGCCCATCTAAAGTAGCACGTTGTAATAATCGGACCCACTTCGGCCCAACTAAAGTAGCACGTTATAATAATCGGACCCCACATCGGCCCATCTAAAGTAGCACGTTATAATAATCGGACCACTTCGGCCCATCTAAAGTAGCACGTTATGATAATCAGACCCACTTCAGTCCATCTAAAGTAGCACGTTATAATAATCGGACCCTCTTCGGTCCATCTAAAGTAGCACGTTGTAATAATCGGACCTACTTCGGCTCATTGATCTGATGATGATTAAATTGTACCCTTTTAAATTCACGTTACACCTATTAAATCCAGATTATATATTACAGACCGGATTGTCGTAGTATCAAGAATTCAATTACTTAAGAACTGAGCATTCTCTACATTTCCAGTCCAGCCGTGCGACAATGCTAGCGCAGTTCTTGGCAATGATTCTGAAAGCTTTGGAATCCCGCACATAAAAAGGCAATAAAAGTAATTACGTCGGCTGGAGATTCACTTCAAACTCTTCTTGGTTACTGCAGGAGATTTATAAACAGGTCAGAATTCAGGCAGGAGGGTACAGACGTTTTAACATAAACATGGTTTTTGTGTTTTTTAAATACATTTCATAATAGGTTTTTGATTTGGTAAATACAGATTGTGGGACTATTTTGTTTAACATTTACATATTTGGCGATTGGTTTAACCTAATTAGGAGATATTTTAGTTTTTGTTAGAATTTTTATGTTGGGTGCTATTGCAGTAGCAAATTTTACACATGCAATTTTGGATTAAATTATCTTACAATTTTCACGTGTATGTAAACTTGTTTCTACCTAATTTGTCGTTTCTTTACAAGGTGGGGATTTACAATATAATCACTCTTAGGCCTACAATGGGAACTCCAAATTTACAATACAGAAACTTAATTTTATTAAATAACAGTACAAAAATTGATAGTAGAAAAAGGGGATTTACAATAAGAGTTTACAAAGTGGGGAGTTGAATTTACTAATTAAAAGCTGTTTCCTATATTAAATTATATTGAATCATTTACTCATTAGTCTGCTTGGACAATTAGTATACATGGTTTTAAGAGGATTGAGCATTAAGATATGGATTGACATATAAATAAAAAGAAAAAAAAATTGGTGAAAATTAAATTATTCTATGGAAAAAAAAATATTGAATTGTTACAATAACAAAAATGTATTTGAAATTATTGAAAATATTAACAAAAATACTGGGCTTACGATTATCAAAGAACACAATTTGGAAGTAAAGATCACCCCTAGTTTAAACTTTTGTCATAACTAATCTATTATTTTAAAATTTAATAAATTGTAGAATTAAATTTTCATTTCAACTTTAATTAAAAACAAGTAACAATAAGCATTTTCCCCTTGAAAAAACACTACATAATCATAATCTTAGATTAACTGTTTCAAATTAGCCTAAAATCAAAAGAACATTGTTTGCTTCCATTATTAATTACTGTTAATTCTTATCATCCATAATTAAACGAGAAAATCCTTTGTCGGTAAAGCAGGCTCATTAAGGAAAGAGGATAACACTCATAGTAAACCTAATAAGTATAAAGATAGGGAACTTTAGCAAGTTAAAGCCTTTAAAAGCAATTTCATGGGGTTTACTTGCAGAACATTAAAACACAAGATAAAGCATGATAACGAGCATGCTTTGTTTTGTTCTCTACATTTGCCAGATATAAAATTGCTCTTAATGCCTCTTTATGCGCAATTTTGTTAAGAAGCATATTTACAGAGCGTCTTATTGCTGGTCTGATAAGCTCGCCTACACAACTTTATTGTGAGAATTAAATGCAATTAATGGAGTTAAAACGTTTTCTTTTCTTAACTTGTGTAATTTATGGACACCGTATGATTACACAATTTATGGACACCACAATTAAAGCTCTCGTCATATGGTAAAATATTAAGTCGGTACTAGTAGTGTTATATGTTGTGGTGCCCAGTTGCACCGATGTTGTCTTATGTTTTTTTTCTTTTTTTTCTTTTTTTTTGTATCAGCTGTTATGATCTTATCTTTACTATCTTGGACATAATACCTAGGAACATATTGCTTTATTCCGTCCAAAGAGTTATAAAGTTGTTACAATGACAAATAAAATAGCAATCTACAAAATGCACTTTACGCATACCGTAAATGACTGATAGTAATTTTGTGCATCTAATCCATGAAGACAAATAATCTAAGTTAATGACGTAGCCCACGTGTCGGCCGAATTTCTAATCCATCTTTGATTGAAATTTCAACCCAGTAGTTACATAAGTTATGGGTTCACCTGTACAAATCGATAGATAAAAACAACAGTTTTAAATATTAAATATCTAACTCATGTTTCAGGACTCCCAAAGCAGGAGTGGAGGTGGCGCTATCCTCTGTTCAACGGAAAGTCCTGAAGGCACAAATGGCGGAGAAGCTCCTGCAGGAAGAAGCGGATCCAATGAAATCCTGGATAAACCCAAGAATATTCTCTAAGGTAATCCTACTGCTAATCAGACTCTGCTACTTTATTAGTCAATTTGAATATTGAGTCTATTATTTAGATTGCTAAAAGGTGTGCAAGACAATTTCTTAAGATTTTTCTGGAACAAGGATTATTCGCTTAAGGAATCGAAAAACAATGGATTTATTGGATTAGACAACGTGCTTGAATGCTTATACATAAATATCAGGTAAGTACCGGTGTCAACCATGGGCTAGCTATACCCAGGGTAAAAAATAATAGCATACCATAATAAAAAACTTGATAATTTTTCTAATCTAACAGATAAAGAATCTGAGCTGTTTAACTCAATGAAGACTTACCTAGATCCTTGCTGAATATTTACCCAAACTGGATGAAACACAGTTGTTTGTTTACAAGTTATTTTAAAACAGTGTTTTATATTTACTATAATAGCTTATACATTCTTAATCCGTCACCATGAGATTTTCAATTTCAGAGTAATGCAGGCTATTTTCAAATACCAACTATTCTTCAAAAGGGACTAAAAGGGAGATAGTTGAATTCTCTTCTAAGTCTCATTGGTTCCTTAAATGTCCTTTTGGAAAACAATATTTTAATTAAACACTTGTTCATAACTTTAACAAGTTTAGTAGTTATATTATTTATTATTTATAATTTCTGGAAAACCTAGATTTATTTAAATTACTCACGTGAATATTATTTCGCTTAATCTCAACAAACTCGAATCATATTGAATTTTAATACCATCTTTGAGAAGCCTCGGGGGGCTTTTCCACTCTTACAAAATGATCTATCACGTTCTATGCTGTTTCAAATAAATAGTACACTATTTACAGTAAGTGGCGTGAATAATAGTTTAATGGTTAGTTAGTGGTTTGTAATAGTTTAATATGCTAACTCTAAGATAGCAGTTCCTTCTCTATGGTGCGAAAGAAAATCAATCAGTTCGCGACAAGATGTATCAAATTATTTGCTCGTTTCCAAAACATAAATTGGGGTCCGCGCCAGCTGTGCTTGCGACAACGTGTGACAAATTCATTTCCTTCCCTATTTCTTCTGTCCACCCCCGAAATCGATGGCTTGATTTATTACAAGGGCAATAATACGGTAGGGGCAAGAAAATGCCAACAGAGCTGCTGAATAGCGAAATATTCCCGTGCATTTAGCAAGAACTATGCATCTTGTTTTTTACTTCTCGTTCTTTCCAGACGGTCATTAAGAACTCTAGATTTACGATGTAGAAACACGGAAAATTGTCTTTGTTCGTGTTTCGGTTGAAACTAAGAAACAATATTTATCAGGGTTGATCTTCCCAATTCAGAATTAGCCATGGGATTTGTTGGAAAAGATTGTATTTATAATCTTTTATACTCTACGATTTAAAGTTTTCGTAATGCAACACTGTTAAAACGTGAGGAAGCTATAATTTTAATCCATCGTCCCATTTTAAACGAATAAAACAAAGTAAATTTTTCGGAAGTAAAAATTAAACACTATAGGCCTGAATTTAAATAATTATTTCAATAGTGTAGGTCGTCAGATAGTATTTTTTTACATAGGCAGGTATTTTATTTTGTGTTTCGTTTTGTAATGTTCCGTCTTTTCTCTTACTGTTTATCGATTCAATTACAATTAAGTCTAAAAGTGTGCTACGGTAATGTAGTCTACTGCTACTGCTACTCAACGATGGTGACAGTTCAGAAAGGTTACGTTAGGATTGGTGATCGCAGAAGGTGTAAGCAAAGTTATATTTTCCTACAATCGGACAAGATTTCACATTATTGGAATTTCCATTTCAATACTCTTTAACATCACTATTTCATTAGAAAAAATTAATTGGTTGACAGCACAATAACAAAATTTCATCAGATTACAAATTCAACACAGCTTCCAATCGATGAATTTATTCAATTATTAAGATTATCGATGAAGTGAATAACTCATGATTTTTTGGTTACTTAGTAAACACATTCTTTATCAAACTTAAGTTCTTTCTCCCTAGATATGTGTTTTCTAGAAGGCGCCTACTATACCAACCCACCCTCACCAGTATAGACGGAGTGACGCAGGGAGGTCCCAAACTAGGGCCGTGTTTGTGCGTTTTGTATAATTTGTCGTTAATTGAAGCGGCTCTGCCACTTACTGGAATGACGGAGGGTGCGAAGTGTGATTGAAAACTTGCGGAGGAGTTATTGATTGTTCTGTAGTTAAAAGTCACTTACGTTATTAAAATTAACGAGGTGGATAGCAACACAACTGAAATAACGACTCTTGCCTCCTAACATGATGATTGAACTGAATATACTTATTAGAGAGTACACATGGAACATGGAATGTTTTGACAATTTTATCGTGTTACTAATATTTTTTTAATGATTCATTTTAGACTGTTTTGTAATGCAAAATATTTTATTGAAATGAAAACATGTTTAATTAAATCCTTGCTGTTTGAATTTTTATACTTTTGACTTGGTCACGTTTTTTTTCTTGTGGCTAAAAAGAGTATTATTTTCAGGACACAGAGTAAGTTACAACTTACAATTTTGGCTGTTTTATTTCTACAGTCCTATATTTATAAGGATCGCACTAGTCATAATTAATAATTCCTGTTGTTGTTACCAAGTATCTACGCTTATGTTATGTTTTCGTTGAATCTAATTTTTTTGCCTCGTTGTAGGCTATTAATTTATCCAAAACAATCAAAAAAGTTATGCATTAAAGGGTGCTATCGGGAACTGTATACAATTTGATAAGCATTTACAGTGTGCACTGCTGAAGATAACTTGCTTACGTAGAAAGTGTTAGTTTTTTAAAAGTGAAACAATATATTTCAATATCTTTAATCTGATCCACAGTTTATTTATTATCTATGATAATGCAAAGGAGTTACCAATGCCAGGATTTCCGAAATCAGTAACGTTGTTTGCTAACTTATTGTTTTGATCATGAACAAATTACACAAATGGCTTTTGATATTTAACAAATTGCATAATTTATTTTATAATTCAACATACAATCCCCTACAATGAAGTGTGATTTGTTGTATTATCAAGAAGACAATACCATTTACATCAGCTGTAACTGACTACAAAATGAAAAGTATACCTTTATTTACTAATATAATACTGTAAAGTAAATAAATTATTCCCAATTTTCAGTTTTAGCCAGTTTAGGAAAAACTATTTAGTTCACTGATGAAGTTTGCCGCTGGGTAACAGTTAGCTTCCTGGTGCACATTTTTTACCCATACTAAACTGACAGGGCAACTTACTTTAAACTATAGAATATATAAATCATAAACAATTTTAGTTCAAAATGCAATTATAGATCATATACCTTAACCAGAGTTATTCTATAAAAAACCTACAGATGTGTACATGTGTAGGCAATAACACGAAATTACGTATAAAACAATTAATTATTAATTGAAAATATCTTTTTACTTTGGTGCCAATCAAAACAAACTAACACTTGTGATGGAAGTTGAGTTTACTTTCTCTTTGCAAGAGGGAGGTTTTATTTTTCTTTGACTTATGAAACAAAGTCCGATAAGGTAATCCGATTCCCCCTGTCCAACAAGGCTATTTTGGAAGATGTCAGTAGCCTAATACATTTATTTTGACAGAATCTTACATTTTTCTTCGTGTTCTATTACAAAATATATTACAGCTGTGAAAATCTTATGAACGAACGTGTAAACGTCTGGATAAAGAATGTTTATAAAACGTTCTCTTAACATTAAAGCGATCCCTACTGAAGACAATTACCTATTAGAAATATGGAATGGTGACAGTTTAAAGTTCTACTCCTCCAAAAGAGAGGCGAGGGGGGGACATACAAATTAATAGTCACTTTAAGAAAAATTAATTTACAATATAAATCTAGTTTGCTTTTAGGTATCCGATATTTTTTATGTAAACCAACATAGTGTCACATGAGAAACAAATAAATTAATATTAATTGTTAATTAATATTATGTCATTCCATGTGTATATAAGGCTGTCCATTTGTAGCCAGCCTTATAATTGATTATACTTGAGTCTCACGGCCTTGCTACGCTGATTTCTATTTTCCTTATTTGTTTTACATACTATAAAAGCTCATAGGAACATAAAGTCACTTTAAGACACGTGTCCATTTAGTAAGAGTATAAAAACTATGTGAAAGAAAAGGAAAGTATGCTGTTTGTATTTGACTGTAGTATACTCCTACCGTTATAAGTAGTTTTACTAAGTAAAAAACAATATGAACTTCATTCACAAGTGGTAGCAACCTAATAACGAGAATGACGTTTCTGATTGACATAGTGTATATATATATATTCAAATAAATCATTACTAACCATAGTAAACAATCATTTCATCATTGGTATTGGGTCCCTGATTACTATTTTACGCATTTCAGCCACATTTTTCAGTCTCATAGAAAGCTGGGACTGATTCTATCCTTAAAAAGTAACATAAGACTGAATACACCAGGAATAAAGCCGGTCAGTAATAAACTGATCAACTTTGTATCACTAGATGCCTACTTAAAAATAAAAGTTTAGGCGTACAAATCTTAATACGATATATTCAAAAGATATCACCCAATATTAAGTCTTGACACAACTATTCCGTTCGAAGATCATCCTATTAACATGATTAAGCATATTGAGCAGTCACAGATGAAGACTGATTCACAGCAGTTCCATCGCCGCTGCACGATGCATGCACCTTACATTAGCGTTGACAGGTTGAGTTACGATGCGGGGGACGCTTGTGATCCGGCCCAATCCAGACGCCGCGATCATTTTTCAAATTCACCGGCTGAATCTGAAATAAAAGATTACATCGGGTTTTCTCAATTTCTTTATTAGCAAACTTCCCATACAGGGAATAAGCTATTTTACTTTTCTCATTTGTTTTTTATTAATAGTTATCTAATAAAAGTTTAGATTTTTTTCTGGAAACCGCTGCAGCATTCAAAGTTGATTTAGTTGCAGAATTCATACAGAGGTAACATTGCTACATATATTGACTCTCTATTCAATAGCCGGGTAGCTCAGTGCTCACCTAGTAATCAAAAGGTCACCGGTTCGATCCTGAGAATTGTGAGAAGTTTTGTGGTTCGAAACTGGACCCAGCTGTTCCTGATCATTGGATTAGTCACCATTTCAATGTAAAGTATTAAAGTATTATTAAAGTATATTGGGCTTTCAATAAATGGCTGATAAAACAGCTGATCTTAGTCAGTAACAAAGCCATACAAGGCATCACACTCCAATCCACACACATCCTTCACTTATATTATTGGGTTGAAATACGCACATAGGTGGCATTCCCTCAATTGGTAATAGTAATAATATTATTAATAGTAATAACTCGTCTGATAACTATCTTCATATCTTTATTTTGACAAAAATTTTTCAAAATCCATTATTAGCTTAAATTTATGGCAATTAGCCTCCATTCTTTATCTTGGAATGCCCCTTTTTGTGATATTTTTTAATATTCATAGCTATAGTAAATAAATTTTCATAGTTACAGCATGCCATATACAGAGCCATACATTCCTAATCTGGTACAACCGAATACAACTTTTGTTAAAAATTAGTGTTGATTCTTTGATATTTCAAGTATGAACCGCACCCGTCCATCTTACAGTTTCAAGTCATTGTGATCTTCCCCAGCTATTAAACGTCGCGCAGAGAAGGGGTGTTTCCCAATTAAAACCAAATTAAAAGTGGGCTGAGTCATCCTAGGAACATTTACTGAAGCTAATGGATCCAGAATCTGAAAAGGGGGCGATAAAAATTATGGGAAAATACTTAAACACTTTTGGGCATTCCTCCAAAAGACGATTACCAAATATCTCAAAGTAAATATGAATCAATTAACAGTGTAAATATTTTCAGATTATCACTGAAGATTGAGTATTATTTTTAATAGAAATAAGGTATGGCAAGTATTTTATGAAAATATTTTAATTACATGATTTCTAGTTTTAGCAACCAGCGGTAATGTAAAGATAGTTCTTAATTATTTCTCTGTTTCTTTTGATAGTTAACAAAAGCCACGCAATAAAGCGTTTAATCATAAAATGTACGTCATTGTATATATATTTAAAACCTGAAGTGTAATAAAGTAGCTAATCGTCTTGACTCTGTATGAGACTTTCTAGGTTTGATGATTATGGATTTTAAATTACAGTAAGATTTACAATAAGTCCTACATTTTTTAGTACTTTAAATAAACCCCGTTAAAAATGACCGATAGTCGATTTGAACATGTTTTGTAACCATCACTAGCTTAAATTTTGATAAAGTAATAACATACAAAATACATAATACAATGTTTTACCGGTGCAATTCGTCTACGATTTTCATTATTCACTATGGTCACTTTTCCTATAATCCCTTCACGCAAAGATTTTTACCCAAATATACATCTCAACACGATATTTTTATATTCTTCCAGGGAGTCTAAGACGTCCAAAGAAACCCCCTGAAGAGTGACTAAGCAAGCTGCCCCCATTTGAATTTAGATTGTCTGTCAACAGTAAAAAATGAGCTCAAATCCGAGGGATCGAACCGAGTTACGCAGACCTCGAGTGGTAAGACCATAACTCAAACTGACATCACAACACTGTTTGCTAGGGACTGTAGGGGAGTAGGGGCACTTTTGTTTTGTTTTTGTTTTTTTAGCGAATTTCCCTATAGGGAAGTAGCTATTACCGTAGGTTGCACGGTAAGACCTAGACCCGGGACCGATTTACTTTTTCGTTTTGAGGTCCCTAGAGGCCAAAAACACCATCCGTGTATATGTGTCCGTTAGTGCGATAACTCGAGCAAAAAACATCCGATTTTGATGAAATTTGGTACAAACGTGTAAACCTACATTTATTCGAACGAGTTCGCGAACCAGCATGATCGGACTATGGGAACGGGGGATTATGGGGGGTTTTATGGGGTAAAAATAGGGTTTTCCCATTTTTGACCCTAAATCCAAAAAATTGCACAATTTCTTTCCAAACAATTTTGTAGAGCTTAAAAACAAATAATTTAGTATATTAAAGCGTTATTATGCCCCTAATGGTTACGGAAAAATTTCCAAAAAAATTTAATTTAAAATTCCCATGTTATTCTTATGGAGAATAAGTCAACTGTTATAGTTTGCTTGTTAATGAACATATTTAAATCAAATTTGAAAAATACATTCATTTCTTACTAAACTATTAATATTTTACAAAAAAACACACTTTTTACCCTCCCTTTTGCAGAAAACCTAAGTACTCTTTAACCTAATTCTATTCAACTAGGTAATAAATGTGAAATTTGTTAGGAGACATTTTAGTGTAAATCCAATCAGGCAAACGGAAATTCGCTTAGTCTGCAGGTTTGCTGCGGCGGGGGTATTTTATAGTACGATTAAAATGCTGCCAATATTTTCGAATTATCAACTTCTAAAAGTCACACATGTTCATAGCTTCGTGGTATTAATTCGTCAGTGGAATTGTACTCTTAAATCGTTCAGTTGTAAAAAGAGTATTTCCTAATGTATCTATTAAATTATATTATTTGGACTGAAACTACACGCACAAAATTAATGATTGTTTTCAGATGAATCTACCTTTTACAAAAGAGACTTCGTCGCCAAAGCAACGTTTAATTTTCTTGGAAATATTAATTCAAGTCGCAAATCTTAATTCAAAAGCTACTGTTTCAAACGTTGAATGGCGAGCCAGTTTTCTTCCAAGGTTTAATTCACTATTCGACATGTTCATTACAAGTGAAAGCTTTTAAGCCAAAAGTCTTGGAATTCTTTGAAGTTTTCGAGATAAAGGGGCGGAGGGTGTTTTTTACCGTTATCAATCAACACTTTGTATGCAGCCGATTGTCTCGGGCATTTCTCATCTGTCTCGAGTCTTTAATCAAGATGTTGGGGGTGAAGTAGTGAAAGGCCGTCTCGGTAGTATGGGGAATTGACGGACGGAGTCTAATTTTTTAAATTTAATAATGTGATCGCACGAAAGCGATTGTTGTAGTGATCGCGGGACTTCTTCCCTCACGGTCAGAGTTTGAATCCCAGCAATCGCTAACGGCTTTTAGCTAGGTGATAATGTCCGGGGGTTCGGAGCCCGCAGAAATCTGAAGATCTACCTCTCTAGGAAAACATTTTTCTTAAACAATTAGTAAAATAGCTTTTATGTTAATTTAAGATAAAAATGCTGTGATACTGAACGGTAAGCATGTTGGAAAAAAATAGGTTTCCGTAGAGAGCATGAAGATATTCAGTGAGAAAACAACTGTACCAAATGAGACGTTGAATTGAAACTACAGTATAGATTTTGCGGCAATAATTTGTGATGTAAAAAACGATTACATCGGTAGGTAAATGAAATTTTTACAAGGGTTCATATGTTTTCTTTCTTGGATCATGCACCTTATGTTCCGCATTTTACAATATCTATCAATAAATAATTAAGTGATCAACATAAGCATTCAAGTATCAGTGACATTCGTTGATCCTGAATTGTTAAACTTTAATAAGTTAACTTTATTTACCGTTTAGGTATCTTTTTTTCAATATCTTACATCATTTTTACAATATTAAATCTTTTAGATTTTTCAAAAAAATATTTTTGTGACATAACGACTACTAAAAATAGATATTGCAATAAGTTAAACTGTGTGCTTTCTGTATTATATCATTGACTATATACCTATAAAAAGTGCTTAGTTCTAAATGTATACATATTTTTAATTTAAAGGTGAATTTTAATACTAAACATAAACGGTATATAACTGCCGACTAATATTGTAAAATTCAATTTATTATTCTGAAATTTATTAAATTATAATTATATATATTCATAGACGCCAAAACTGTTTACTGCATGAATGAAAGAGCTTAGAGTAAAAGTCGTTCTCTCTGTCTTACAACAAATTTGTTTGTCGCAAAACTTAAACAAATAAAAAGAAGAATAAGGTAGCGCTTCTAATGTTATTCTTATGGGACAAATTTAAAAATGTATTTTTAGGGTTTTATAATTACTACTGAGCGGAATCGTCTAGAATTTTAATGGTGTCTTCCCACTGGTGTCATAATTTTTTGTGCAAAATTTGAATGCTATAAGTGCAACGGTTCTTGAGTTTTGATGCGAACACACTACCGGATGCTCACGGACTCACAGACAAGCGGAAGCGGACAACTTTTCTCCAACTCCGCTATACACGATACATAGATTCGTTCACTTCGTTCAATCATCTATTATATCACTTTTTACAACATAAACGAACACTGTACAGTTTTCAATTGCGTTAATATTTCTTAAAACCTAAAAAAAAAACTATCGACAACAGCTATGCTTGGCTATGCTCAGCATGTCCATTGTAATTCTTCTAAGCTGTATGTCTTATTCAAAACCAATTTTATTTGTAAACCTCGTAATCGGCATACGTATACATAAAAGGTAATTGAAACGGAGCTCCCAGAGGATAAGTGGTGCTTGAGGATACCAGCAAATAGATAGCGGCATGGATACCATTACATGGATAACGGCATATGGATACCTCCAGTATGGATAGCGGAATATGGATTAAAGCACACGCATACCAGCATATGAGGATACCATCACACGCATACCAGCAAATGGATACCATCAGCAAACGCATACCAGCAAATGGATACCTGAGGCACGCCTTACCCTCTGGGAGTATAATGATATTATCAAAATTATATTATAAATACAATTTAAGTGTCAAGAGAAACTGTCTTTAAATAGCTGTGTATAAGAAACAGATTTAAAAAAGGGTGTACATATTCAAGCATATTATTTCTGTTTTATTTACTATTTTATCATTCTCAATTTTTATAATATCACTATATAACAATTATCTTTATTTAATGTATTTATTCAGGGTGTGCACACTTAGGTAGATTTATTAAATCATAATATCATACTGGCACTGGTGTTCACTTATTCCACGATCCTAGAGGTCATCCATCTAGCGAGTACTCTGCAGCTACTAAGTTAAATCTCCCCCCCCCCCTTTGAAGTAAATTTTGTCAGGAAAATTTTTCGTGAGTTTCTTTTACCTCTACAGAGAAACAGAGGTAACAGTGAGCTTCACAATTGTATAAAAATGTATATATTTTATACAATCTATCTACAGTGGGTGGGTTCCATTTTATCGACAACCATAGAAACTGATCGAAACTGAATATTATTCCCATTTGGTCGACACTGAAATATTCCCACTTTACCGACATCCTAAATAACCGACGTCGCATATCGTCGACAATGAAATAGTTTCATTTTGTCAACAATGAAATAGTCCCAGGTTATCGACAGGCTTTTACTCTATGGCAAAAAAAATGTCTCTTATTATTCCCGTTCTTCTGAGCTACTCTTGAAATTGAGTTGTTCTAATTCATCGTTCTTCAGTTCTTCAACTCCCGATTCCGAGTCGGCGGAGTCGGAGTCGCGATTCAATCACCATGGTCTACTCGGCGGACAATTTTTAAACCATTGACTGATTATATTCATATTATACTATATTATGTTAGGTTCAGGGAAAATAATCTTTTTCTGAGTGTCAATGATTATACATTTGATGTATACCAATTAGTTGACTTTAAAATATGACTATGTGATAAATTATTTATACACACAGAAAGCAGAAATATGTTTCGGATTCCGAGGTCCCCTCACTAAGGTAGCATTAGTCTTTGTCACAAAAACAAAGAAAGGCCGAGCCATAATCGGATTTGAGCTGACAACGTGTAGCGAAGACCGCTGTATAATGGCGTGTGTTGGAAATAATGCAAAACTCCGTCTACACAAATCGTATTAAATGTGAAATCATCGGAAAATAATCTTGTATTTATTTTAATAGTAACATGTATGTTAGTTTTAGTAATTGCAAAAAATCAATAATGAAGTTTTGCTACATTGAACGCTGTATTTAATTTGCTGGTTGTAAATAAACGGAAATTTGGCTTAGTTCAATATTAATAAGATTTACTAACAATAAATAACTAATCCTTTAATAAATCAAGAAACTATACACATGCACGTGCTATCAAAAGAAAAAAAAAGATTTTGCCCATTACAAAAAATATTATTTTAAAAACTACGTAGTTGAAATTTAAAAACATACGTGTACTTGCACTAATTTCACTCATAGAGTAAAATTCATCAAATGATTTTCTTATTCTCGCTGAATAATTTTGAAATTATTAACGGTTTTAGCATGAAGGGGTAAGGCGGCAGCAGAGTTTTATCAAGTTAAAAATAAACTAACATTGATTCCCAAAAAAACGCGTACCAATATTTTAGTAAACTCAGTTTAAAGCGGTAAAATGCAGTACAAGTCAAATCTCAGTGACAGGGTTGTATTTGTAACCCATATCTTGTGATTTAGACTAATAAAAATGTTTTATTTTCGTTGAAAAACAATAACCTTCATCCCATTCTTAAAGTAAAAATAACGAAAATTGTATGGACACAATTGTTGCAATGTTGCTTTTGAACTTTAAACTGTAAAAACCAAAAATGTAACATATATGGTAAAAATGTTATTTTATTACAGTAAGCCGACAACCAAATAAAATATTAAAGGTAAAATATTAAGTTAATTGTTTAGTTCGGCAATTACTATTGTAAGACGCAATAATCTTGAACTTACGCATAAAAAGATGCAATTTAAAGATAAAACACATTTTTGTAACTCTTTTACCAAAAAGAGAGGTGGAAATGGAAAACAAAGAGAGTTACTTCGGGCAGTTGAAACCTTATTATGAGCTCTCGGACTGCCCAGGCCAAAGTACAGAGAAAACTTACATTCACAAAGGAAACAAAGAGGCAGCAGGCTCGATCCAACGACGTTTAACATTATTTCTGGTTTTTTATGTGTAACTGTACACAGAACTATTGCAATGTATTATTATTTTTAGTTTATAATGTTAAATGTGTATTATTTTATCAAATAGCGAATCGGCCAATCAGTCTTTATCGTAGGTATTTTAAATGAATTATTAATTTAAAGAGCACGATTGGTATTCCTATTATTCTTTGGTTCTTACAACAGACAAGCCTAGTTTATACGTTTTATCTTGAAACATCTCCTATGGCATTATAACTATTATGGCTATTATATCCTCAACGGGATGATATTAAAATGTTTCATACTGGTTATATATTTGTTTTTTTGACTTGTTTACTGATCAAATATTAGATTTATTTTCATTTAAAAATGTAAAACTCATTGTTGCGTACTTTTTGGAGCGAAACCAAATATTTGTTAGTGGAACCTTATTTTATGTCTATAAAATCTTACTATGATATATTATTTAGTAATTTAAAACGTAGGTTTGATAAATCTCCTTTTAACCGGATTTTTTTATACTCACAAGTTACAATGATTTTGAATTTACAATCGACCACGTCATTGGTATTTAGTTTTTCAACCTATGCATGGAAACAATTATTGTTCACTGAAAAATATTAAATTTCCGAAAAGAATTGTTTGAAATATTTTTTCGACAAGATGGTGAAAATTTTACGTTTCTAAAAATCTGGGTAAGGACCCTAACTTCAAAACCTGATAAATCGTATACAAATATGACACATTTCTTTGAGATTTTTTATACAGTTATGTAAAGTAAGAATAGTTAAAACTTGATCCATTACGTACTTAAGACCCCAATCTCTTCAAGCACCCTAAGTTGTCAAAATTACTCCCTATGGTTAATTAATTCGCCTTAATTGTTTTAAACTGTTTGCGCTGTCATAAAGGCTTAACGACAGCATGACTAATTCAATCGGTGAGGGGCGTTGGGAAGGTTCATTTCTGCAGCGACCTAATAACTAGACAAGCCTTTGCTAACATTATTGAAGTTTTAAACTTTTTGGGAAAGTTCAAACTATTCAGTTTTTAACATAAATTTACTTCTGTGTTTTCTTGCGGCAATGTTGTTGTGTATGGCAGTCCTATTCAACACATCTTTTCGATTATCCTCCCCTTCTTTTGTTCCTGCCGCATACAAAAGACGGAATCTCGTTGACTTTCAATCAAGACGAGTGTGATTCCTTTTCCGTGAAAATTTCTATCATAACAGAAGTTCGATCACAGGAGGGTGTTGGATGTTTCTGCGCTTTTGTTGAGGAATTATACAGCTTTGATATCCTTTTGATCTTCGGTCCGGATAAGTAGAGAAGTTATTGAGAACAAACAATGCGTCAATTTGCAGTCAGAGAACAATTGAATAGCGGGTTTTATATGCGATATGTCATTCCAGAGGCGGATCATGAGGTTGAGAGCAGAGCATTAGGATTCCTAGATAAAATATGCGGATTGTAATGCATTTGATGAATACTAGTACACGTTCTGCATTTAAAACATTATATCCGACATAATTTATGGTAGTTTGTATTTTCCATTAGCAATGTGGCTTTAGGTATCTGGTTTTACGTAGCCCTTGCAAAGATTCATATACAGGGTGATTGATAGTCAGTGTGAATAATGTAAGCATGAAAATTGTGATAAAAATACGCAATTTTGATAATTTTATCTAATTTCTACTTCTGGCAACAGCCCCTTTTTTTTCTAAAGTGTTTGGCATTGTTTACAACCTTTCGAAACGTAATGTAATTTTTCATAGCTTTCTCAGAAATATTCTATTGGAAAACGTAACTGTGTGTAAATTTGTGATATTATTACTTTTGAGGTATTTTGCAGTAACCTTTGCAAATAACGTGATAAGCCTTGACAGTTGTATTTCACGACTCATCTTCCCTGCAAATACATTTTAGTCTCCAGAGTGTCTACGGCCCTTCTGATTACAGACTCCACTGCTTCTGTTATAGCTGGGTTTTGGTTATGTTTCATTACTTACCCATGTCATTTTTTTTTATTTGCTTTATATATGTCTTTGATAATTGCAAAATATAGGTGTATCAATAAAGTATTTATTTTTATTCTTTTTCGATTATACACTACTTAAAAATGTGGTCAGAGTTGTAGTTAATCTCAGGAACACAATGTTTCTGTTATCAAGGCATCACTATCTCATAAAACATTTGATCGAAATAACAAAGTTGAGGATAAAAGACCAAGTTAAAATAAAAGCTGAATGATTTTGCTACTTCACATCATTAGGATTTGTAATTGTTTAAAACGACTCAGCGTAACAATATGCTACGAATACGCGTAAAACAATCTACTTTTTACATGTGCGATCGGAGGGCTAAATTTGGATTTGAACCCTCGTCCAGACTTTGTTCCTTTTTTACTTAAATCTTGATTAAAGATGGGAAAATATTTTAAACAATCGGTTGCATGCAAATTGTTGATTGATGGAATTGGAACTCATCCACTACTTGTTTTGTTTAAAGACACTTAATTTTACCCTAGCACTTGCGTATTGTTAATTTACGCCTAAAGCTAGAGCTAAAGTGATAAGTGGTAGAAGCTTATTGTAGTTATTGTTTGGACAGTTTGGATAGAAATAATGTTTTCATTATTTAACAAACTAAGCGGTATACAATTTTATAAATGGTAGTTTAATACCTATCAATACCTACGACTATCCACAGTACTATCCTGATAATTAGACACATTTGTTAATACCAAGGGAAAAATGTTATTCGGATTCCACTATAAACTGTAGGTCCCTTAGTTGCCATTAGCTGTATGGACTATTAATTAACAGGTGTGTCTAAGGAATATGTCAGCCTGATCACGCCACTCATCCTTCACTCATATTTGGGTTAAAATACGCACAGAGTGGCATCCCTATCTTAAATAATATATATAATTGATAATAGTAATATTTTAGCAACCACCTACTCCCAAGTAGGTTAAAATTTAATAATACGCAAAAGTTAATACAAAAAATGTCACATTTGGTTGAATTGGATATTCGGGTGCTTATATTTTCTATAAACGCTAAATATTGTAATTTTAAATTTAGTACGCAAAGTCAATCAATTAATATAATATTTGAATATCTTATGAGTGCCTATTGTTAATGCTACTTAAAAAAATGTCCCTGCACTGTAAAAAGTGATTTTTGATGAGCTTTCTCCGTAAAAATTTCGTACCATTCTTTGAAACCAACATTACCTTTTGGATGTAATTAAACTAAATTAGATAATTAGGCTCACAAATAATTGTAAGATAAATTGATACATAAAAAAATTAGCTATTAAATATAACTAGTGTACATGTTGCTCGAAATCGAGCAATTGCAAAGAAGTACAGGAGTTATTTATAAACAAATAACTTGTTTAAAAACTAATTACATTCATAATTTATGATGATTTTAAAAGAGTCAACTAAAAGATTATTAACTGATAAAAATACTCACAATTTACATGACAGTCCTATTCCAGTTTAAAGGGTTAATTTTTAACAATCAATCTGCCCATGTACGGGAAAAGATAAGCTTACAATTTAAGTCAACGTAAAAAGGCCGTCAGCTTTTAAAAATTACCGTACCTAAGTTGTTTAGCCAATATCTAGACAATAAGGTGTAGGCTACTTTAAACTCTACAGGATAGAGTTAGGCAAAAACTGGCAGAACTCTGAAATGGTGTTATTTATCATAGGCTTACTCATATGCCAAATCCTTAGAATAAAAATGCAATAACTAATAACCGATATCATTTAACACAAACCAACATCCAAAACTAAACATATTTTTAATACAACATAGATAATTTACACATTGACTGTTTTACATTATGTTCTTCTTCTCACAATTAATTTTTGCTTCGCAACGGGAAAAATCTGTTTCATAATCATTGAAATAGATTTATAATAAATAATCTATCATAAAGGTTAAGATTAAATAAACCTACCACATAGTTGTTTTACATGGTGGAAGGAAAATACATTTTTTGGATCAGCTGTCGGAATTTGTGAAATAGACATTTGACAGTTCTGATTGTTTACAAAAAAATGTCAAAGCAAATGTAAACATTGTGAATTTTCTCATGCTTCCATGGAGACCAATTATTTAATATTTAATTTCTAACAACAGCTGGAGTTTCAAAACAATGTTTTTTTCCCATGTTAATCTTAAGGAGAAATGCGAAACTTTAAAGGGCCCCAGGGCCGCATTCTTTAATTATTTAACTAAAAAGAAAGTTTCCTGCACAACTTCACGTTACGCTCTTTCCAATGACACCAAAAACATGCCAATCGGTTCAGTAGTTTCGGAGGAGTAATTGTCACAAAAATCGTGCTTGCGTATTAAATAAGTATAGATAAAGAAGAAACTTGATAGAGAATAGATTAGAAAGATGTAGTCCAGTCAAGGAATGAGGTGTAGAGTGCGTGAGCAGGTAACTAAGCGATTCCTTCAGAAACTTGTTTAGGGGGCTTAGGGTGTTAACATACCAAAAGTCCTGACTCCTAGGTGGTGAGCCAGGGGGTGGAGGGGGGAAAAAGGGGGGGAGAAAGGTACGCATTTTGGGTTTTTTTATTATATCTCGAAAACTATCAACTTTTTGTATACTATAGTAAATTATAAAATTGAAGAAGATTAAATTTTCTACAAGAAAAGTATATAATGTGTTTATTTTGGTTCAAACAGATTACGAGTTATAACTTATTTAATTGATATCTTATTAAAATACTCCTTCCATAAGAAATACATGTAAATTAGTATGCGAAATAGGGCGAATCTTATCCGCCCAAAGGAAATATAAATGATATTCTGGAAATCTTGACAAAATTTCCAGTAATTTGACACTTTAATCATTAAAATTGATCCAAAATTAAGGCGAGGGCGAGGTAACAAAATGTCGAGTTTTGGTGTTTTTTTATTGGAAATATAAAAAAAAACCTTAAATCATCCCATTTTTAAACGCTCACCCTCGCTTTAATTTTTGACAAAATTTCATGATTTAAGTGTCAAATTACTGGAAATTTGGTCAAGATTTCCAGAATATCAGTTATATTTCCTTTGGGCGGATAGGATTCGCCCCATTTCGCATACTAATTTACATGTATTTCTTATGGAAGGAGTATTTTAATAAGATATCAATTAAATAAGTTATAACTCGTAATCTGTTGAACCAAAATAAACACATTATATACTTTTCTTGTAGAAAATTTAATCTTCTTCAATTTTATAATTTACTATAGTATACAAAAAGTTGATAGTTTTTGAGATATAATCAAAAAACCCAAAATGCGTACCTTTCCCCCCCCCTTTTCCCCCCCTCCACCCCCTGGCTCACCACCTAGGAGTCAGGACTTTTGGTATGTTAACACCCTAAGCCCCCTGAACAAGTTTCTGAAGGAATCGCTTAGTTACCTGCTCACGCACTCTACACCTACTTTTGGATCATTCATTGACTGGACTAATGACTAATTTTCAATTTATTTTTTATGGTGCGCCGAAATAATGTATAAATTGTATTTCTGGGATGTTTTAATATTTTAGTATTGCGAAATTGGATTGAATAAATATGAGAGAGAAAATAAATATCACTCTGTAATTCTCAATCAGTCGTCAAAGAAATGCTGGAAGTCAGCAATTCTTAAAATAAACCTTCTGCAACATCTCCCATCCAATTTAAGTGAAAAACTTTAAACTCTTCCCTAGCTAAGAGGCTTACAGCCGTAAGACAATTAGAGGGCTTTTATAATTGAGCTCCCTTGATAGCCTTTCTGTTGCACTTAAAATTAATTTTCCGTAATTTTTTCTGAAAATAAAAATTATTAAACGTTTTTATAATATAAATGGTTTATTTTGGAAAACAAATTACGTAACAGTAAAAGTTGTTTAATGTTAATATCATTTTGTTTGTGTATTTGTAACATTTTCAATGTTATCTAAAGACTAAAAAATACCTAAATATTAAGAGTTACATAACGTTATTTTTAAATGAAATTATCGAACTAATCTATTTACTTTCTGAAATTTACATTTGATGCTGAAATATTTCTTAATTATAATTCCTAGTCTCATAATAATTATTTTTTTCAAAATTTCAATTAAGTTGTTTTACGTTTACAAAAAAGGTACTTAGTGCATAAAAGATGGACTAGAGAGGACTTAAATCTTATTTTTCGTCAAAAAATTAGAAAAGATAAATTTATTCTTCTACACAGTGAAGAATAAAGGCCAGCCTTGGCCTTCTGGTTGACCTCTACTTCATTATTTCCAGAGTTTTTTTTTTCAAATATAAAATACACTACCTATTTAAGGAAATATAAAAACAAAAATAAAGAACATTATTAAAACAATACTATTAGGCCTATAAAACATTTGAAAGCTATATAAGCTATTTAATCATTAATTGTTCATTAAAATAATGTAATGATTCATCAGCTTTATTTGTACTTGTATATTCTATTATTTTACAAACATTTTCCTTTCAGGTAGCAATTTAAGACAGCTAAATAAGAAAAATAATAATAAAATATGTTTCATTTGTACAAAAACGTTGTTAACACTATTCGTGCTATCGACATGTTTGAACATAAAAGTTGCATTTATTTCAATGTTAAGCAATTGCGGGAATTCCCGTCATCAGCACCCAACGTGTTAATAATGTTTCATTCAGTGCCTGTGATCTTTTTTGGCAGTTAATCATGTTTAACCGTTGTATTTGAATCAAGACAATTAAATAATAATTTTTAAAAATTGATTGTGATACTCCCTGGTGTGGATTAACGTCCGTAATCGTGAGTACTACGACTATCCCCAGTACTATACTTATAATTCGACCAATTCATAAATTACAAGGCAAACGTGGTTCGAATTCCACTATAAACTGTAGGTCCCTTTTTGACTACAATATCGCGCCACTCATCCTACACTCATCTACATTCATACTTGGGTTAAAATATTTTCCCTTCGCATGGTCACCATTTAAGTTTAAAGTTAAAGTATTCAAATCTTTTATTTACCCTATGCATACACCTTTTGTAAAATGCAATTTCCCTCATTTGCCCATTACCTCTTTAAAGATTACTGGACACATTGCGAGTGTGAGGGTGAGGTTGGACGAGATCGATGGCAGTTAGTTGTCATCACTCATGGACACGAGCGTGTAGTCTGTCCGTGTCTGTGTTATTAATTACCTACGTAATTATACTCATCTATTTCCGTACCAGAGACCACGACATGGGAACCGATTGTGGTGCTTTGTACTGAAGATGCGTTGGATTTTCTAGTTTCGAATGCCTTTGAAGGGAAAAAAATATGGTTACAAAGTTATAACAGGTAGAATTGTGAAGGTTTTTTAGTTTTTGTAGGTTCACAAGTTGTGAAAATCTGGAATAACTCATGCTTTTTGATCCAGAAATATCTTCTAGTGATTTTTCAAAGATGGAGTTTTCAATATTTGTCTAAACAGTGTCATAATAGAGATTTAAATATTTTTATATAATTAACGGTAGCATTTATAATGTTGATCTTAGGCTACCACTGACTATAGTAACTGAGGCACCGGCAAAGTGGGTTGTTATCAATTATTGAAATAGGAATACACCATATTTTAACTAAACTGAGCAAAAAGGATGACATCATGAACCATATCATCTCATACGTATCATACTTATCATGGTATCAAAGACAAAGAAACGCATAGTTTTGAAAGTCAACACAGCCTGTGATGTAGTTAAGCGAGTATTTTCATTTTGATCTAGACAAATCATCATTAATAATCTGCATGGCAGTCTTAAATAAAGCACGGTAGAAATATGAAGGCTTTACAAATAAAAAATAAACATTCGGTAAGTTCCGAGGGTAGAGCCGTAAGAAATTTCAAGATCGGGAATAGGACAGAAACCTTCAAAGGCATATAGTTTACATGGAACGCATCTCAAAATCGTAAGACGCTAGTTCGATTCCGCACGAACTCAATTCTGGACGCAGCTGCAATTTATCTATCAAGGCTATCAAACGAAACGGCAACGATAGATGGTAGATAGACCAGATCACAAAATGTCGTGTCATGGATAAACTACAAATAAAAGTAAACCTTAAAGTGGGTACTCGGTGATCGTGCGGTTTAGTGATGCATTCAAGTTATGGTGAATCAATCTAACCAACTACTCTCATGTTATGTTTACTATTTCTTATCACTTGCAGGTGAACCCAGACGCAGTGACGGCCCCGGAGTTCCCCCTAGGCCGCGTGTACCGTCCCCCGCCAGAGCCCGAGCTGTACCGGTCCCCTCCTAGGAGCCGACCGCCCGTCGCTCCCGCGGCCAGTAGTGCGCCGACTGTGGAGGACCTGCAACCACGACGGCCGCGCGCCACCATGGAGCGGTACTCGCGACACCAACTGATCACCGGCGCGGTGCCCGTGGTCGGGGAGGTGTTTATAGACGGGCCCCTGAGTGGACTCCCGCCCGTGGACCGCAGGAGGAGTTCTAGTCAGCCGCCCCCGTCGCACACCCAGCTAGGCACCCCTGCGCAGGCTTCGGCTGCTGCCGCTTTCTTTGCCAGGTAAGTGATAATAATTATGTGTATATATTTGCTAAAAATTAAAAAAAAAAATACTGATGCATTTTGACACTTAGATCATGGTCTAGAGTAATTTTATTATAAAATTTGCCAAAATGTAAACAAATAAATGTGAGTGTATCCTACATCTATGTTTAACTTAATAACTTTCTTAGCCGATAAGGTTTTTAACCTTCAATGGTTTTAATAAAGGGGGTATGGTTTTTATTCAATTTTAATCTTTTGCAAATCATTTCTGCAAATCTTTTTGTTGTTGCATATTAATGAAGTTTGAACAATTATTTCGGCAACGTAGCAAAATGTCAGTTTAGTTTTTGGACGTATGTATACGTAGTTGGAATTGTGACGGTGTCATCATCGCGTTACTAAATCGTACTCAAAGACAATTTTTAATTACTATTGTACAGTTGTTGATCTGGGAACACTCTCGAAAAAAAAGGTACTTTATATGCGAAGAAACCCCAACAACTTTTGATTGATTTCTGCCTGCAATAACTTATCAAAATAAGCCATGTTCGACTGTTTTCGTAGGAATGTTAGAAAAGTTATTTAGGAAAGGTTCCAAAATGCCAATAATGTGATGTTTCGTGACAATTTTTGAACATCGTATTTTTTATGAACTGTCATTTAAATCATCAACATTGTTGTATAAATTTGCCAGAGACTACGATAAATAAACGCTCACAATGATTATACTTTAATCTCAGTATAAAATACAAAAAGTTTTCACCATACAATGTTTTGATTTAAACGTGTTGCTAGATCAAATCAAAACGATTGCCAAATTATTCTCGGAAATTACTTAACACTTTATTCAATATCTTATATTTTCAAAGTGTTGGTATTTACTATCCTGGATATAGCTGGATATATTTTTACATGCTTTAACTTTTCAAATATACCGATGAAAACGTGTTTGTCGATGTTATGCAATTAAATGTTACCTACAGAGTTTATCGTGTTATTCTAGGTACGGAGGTCAATACGGTCATAACAAAACAAAATTAATTTTTAAACATCTTTGTTATTAAAGTTAAGTTCAATGAATCTAAACTTGTTATTTCAAGCCTATACTGAAACCAAAAGTTAAAAGCGAAAACTACATGCTACTAAAAGTTCTGTTTTTATTTTTTCGACATTTATATTTACAGCGCATTATTTATCAAACACAATCAATTGTTACAATTTTGTCATTTATAAAATTTTTCATCTCAAAAGAGAGTTTAAAATGTGTCTTATAAACGATCTGCAAGTTTTTTCGAGCTATATTCCTTAAGACATATCTTTAAAACAAATGTATTTAAAATGATCTGTAAGTAAAATGAATAAAATTCTTAGTACTATTGTTTTACTTAATTCTATCTATTTGGTTAAAATAGTTCAAAACAATCTGTAACAAATACAGTGTTTATACGATTGGTGTATACATTTTACATAAACACAGGGTAATTACCAAAGTTTCCTCATAAATAGTGTTCCTAGCGTGAAATGTGTTTTATTTGTGTAATACAAATTATTTCCGTAAAATAACAAAATATCCTCTAAATTAATAGCAATCTTACTGAAAATTTGAGAATTCTTAATTTTCTATCAGTAAACAATATTAAAATCCAATTAACAATATTTATAATGTATACTTAGGAAATGGACTCGGTATAACACCAGGGACTCCCTGAGGAGAAATGTCCATCCACTGTAGATATAGATCATCACCACCTCATTAGATCCATTGTTGTTACTGGCTGAGATAACATTGTCTCTACACAGTTAGCTGGGTGCCTACAGAATAGGTACAGCACATTTATCTGTTATACATATTCATAGAATTTTGTCCTATATGGTGGGTAAAAAAATCCAACGTAGCACTTAAATACGTGTATTATATTCGTTAAGTTTTATTAAATTGAATCGTAAGTAATTTCTTTTTTGTTTTCTGCACTAAAACAATCATCGTATATCCTAGGTTTATTTTTGACGAAGGTTTAACATAACCCAAAAAAAAAAAAAATCGGAAAACTTAGAAAATATAATAATACCGGTATCTATTTATCACTACGCACCAACATTAACTAACTATTCTGCTATTTTGTTTCCAACTCATTTAATTTAGGCACTTTATTTACTTACAGTTAGGTTTATAACATCCCAATTTCTTTATTAAATATCTCAGACTAAGCCGAGTCCTCATCTATAGTTGGCAGTGGTGCAATAGAGTTAACGGGTAGACAATTACCTATTGGTACTTTCTCACTGAGACCACCATGGCACAAAATCGGCTTGTTACCACTAATTATGGTCAATTTTCAAATCGATCTTTACATCTACAGTACTCGCCTAGGGCAGCTACCGACCGCTGCGCTGCCAAAGGTGCATTGATGTAAGCTTGTTTTCTTTATTAAAATCAAATGTAAGGCGATTAACTTTACTGATGCGTTGGTGATTAAGTCATTAGGAGTCTTGTAGTACACGACTGGATACAATTATAATTATATATGGCAAGTATAGACTGTGTAGCACAGTGGGATTGTACGATCAAAACATAGATTATGATAGTTTTTAAATGTAAAATATTTTTTTGTTTAATATGTTTTATGTTTAATAAATGTAAGGTGTGTTGTTTGTTTAAGGTGAGATAATGAATAAATAAAGGTAATAAATCGTATCTGTATTATTTTAGGTGATTTTTATAATTATAAATTAATATGTAAATAATCCCTCACTAAAACGAAGTTTTTTGGGTTAATCCATTCACTACTATAGGGAATGAGTGAAATAAATTATACAAGGACTCAAATGTTTGGATTTTGGATGTTTTTCGTTATTTATTAAAAATATTTATAGTTTTGTATAGGCCTACTATTCCGGTTACTTGGATAATAATTTTGTTTTCAAATATGACGTGTGCAACGTGCGTGTTAATGTTATAGATATTTTCGGAACACAGAACATTGTTTTATAAAAAGTTAATTTAGCAAATGTTTAAATACTGCATAGTCAAAATATTACGTGTAAAAAGTAAACATTTTGTGAACACACTGTAAGTATCTCTTAAATTATGACCTCTTAATAGAGTTCAGCTGTAGCTATTGTTTAAATCGCAAAAAAAAACTTATAATTTTTTTCTCCTTCTTCGTGATGTTCCAATCCAGAGCTGAAACCCTGCGTGACTGAGGCTGTTTTATTACATGGATACATAATGCACTAGTTGAACTATTTCTACGAGTGTATTCCTCCTTTTTTTTATTTAGTACTAGTAGCTTTACTGTTAAAAAAACATGATATGACTTCGGATAAAAAAGTTTGTATAGAGAAGTTACTTTAAAAATACATTTACACTATATTACCACTGATTACGGAACAAAACGAAGTTTTGCAATCTATGGTGTCTCAGTAGGATAATAAAAGAAATTTATAAGAAATATGTTATTTAAATCGGCATTTTCAAGCTTTTAAAACCTTAGCAAACGTAGACCAAGCAAAAATGTTATTATTTCAATTTTTTTTTTAGTTTTCAATGAAAGTAAAAGATATTAAAAATGTGTAACCTCAATCCCAGAACGTTGACCCTATGACGATATCGAAACGGGAATATGCTTTTTAGTGGGCCAATCCTCTCTATAAAAGTTATATTAGAGTGAAATATGTCTCAATTAATTTTATAATATTACACATCACACGAACAAAAAGACACATTTAATGTGAATATAATATAGATATCACGTTAATTTTTTTTAAAATATACTACAGCATCTAGAATCAAGCAGGATAGTTTACAAACGCAATGGGACGTTCAATTTATTTACAATCTGAATCCTAAGGGTAGCAAATGTCCTGATTCCCCCCCTCCCCCCACTCCCACCCTGTCAACACAGGGATGTTGATCTTGGGAACATAAAGTTTGCCAATTAACGTAGATTTATTCGATCTCGTAGTAAAACAAGTTCGACGCTCGTTGAAAACTTTGTAGAGCACTTAGACGGTTGGCGACAGATTGAAGAAGCTCTTTTTGCTACATTTTCGATTTGGTGGTTGAAAACCCCCAATGTGGGAAGGGGTGATGAATAGCTTTTTTACCTATTTTCAAAATTATTTGGTCGTTTCACATACTGCATTGTGTGCTTTTGAATTATATCACCAGAAGACTTTCTATACCCTTTTCAATTATATGTGGCAAGTCATTGTTCTTTTGTGTGTAAAATTTTGTTGCTTTTTTACTGTGAGATGCAAAATGAAGAAAAGCATTCTTGTTTAAGACCTAATGATGAAGAGATGGTGAGAAATAAGAGCTACCGAAACAAAAAGATTATATATGGTTAATGTAAAGTTTAAGGTGCCTATTATGTTTACGTGGATAACCCAGTAATAAAACACAAAATAAGGAAAGTTGGACCTATCTTTTAAGTTTTTACCTTGACCGTGAATATTTTGGATATGTGTAATTTTGTTACACTATAATACCTACCATGTAAATCTTTACACGATCGAAGTTGACATAAAATGAGGATACCAACCTATGTGTTAAAGTGTGAAGTATTTTTGATCGATGACTGAAGAAGAAAGATTAGAAAATCTGGGTTTAACCCCGAAACTATAGTCATCCACGACAACAGATTTGTAACCTCATTTTATATTAAAAATAAATCCTGGAGGCAAATTAGGCTATGTATAAAACTATCAAAAATCTTCACAAATTCATCGCTGATGTATATAAAAACCTATATATTTTATTTAATCACGAAAAATTTTATTTGGATAAATATTTCCAAGACTATTTCCGTAGATATTCTATTCTATTAACCGAAAAATTAACTACACACCTAATTGTTTAATAAAATCACACCTAAAAATTACAACCCAAATTAAGCACAGATAAATTTACTAGCACGCTACATTCTGTTACTCTCATATCACTCGTTCGCTATCTTAATTTGAAATCCGACAATGCAGTAACAAAACCCTAAACTTCCTAATTGATAATTAGTTAATTATTTTGCTGGGAACCGTATCAATTTACGAATGGAGTATGAATGGCTGCAATCTAATATACAACAATGAGCAATAAAGTAACCGACTGTGACCGACGTACTGGTGGTCCTGGATAACATCCGGAGGATTAACATATTGATGTGTCCGGAATATCTTACTAGACCAACCGATCAGCTTTGATGTATTACTGTCTTATAATCGTTGTTTGTATAATGTTTCGTGTAAAATATTTTGGGATCCGTGTTTGTGAATAAAGTTAATAGGGTTTCAAACTACTTTGTTTGGGAGATGAAAGTGTCTTGAATAATATTACACGATAGTTGAAAACTGCCAGTATAATGTATGTATTTTATTTGTTGCACGGATATATTTTTGGTATTGTAAATTGGTATATTTTCTTTTCTCAGGAGAGAAAAAAACACACTACGATTGTAATCCAAGATTTCCAAGGAATATTGCTGTGCTTCAATGCATCAGCTATAACTACCATCACTCTGGAATAAATGTATAGCTAATTTCGCTAACTATGCACTATTACAACCTATGCTAAAACTGTGTTTGCGCCTTGCATGAGCAAACTTTGTACTCTTTAAATGTATTTCTGAATGCAATAATAACTAAAAAAGGCCCTGTATTGGACATATGGATAAGCTGTTGTGTGTTAGTTTAAACAATTAGTGTATTACAGTTCAGTATTCTTGTAAATAAAATACATTGAGTTTTGTTAATTGTTCGACACCGATTGGTAGAAGAGGACCGGATTAAGTAAAGAGTTTTGTTAATTTTACTCCTTATTAGGATTTTTGGGACCTTAAATACAGGGTGTTTCAGAATTCGTGTCGGATATTTTAGGGTATTGTTCCCGGGTAAGAAACAAATCCAAATATCATATTTAAATTGACCTATTAAAGTCCTTAGTTACTCACACAGCCGCCATTTTGTTTTTTTCGCTTATTAATTGTTTTTTAAAAAATGGTAAGAGATACGAAATTGAAACTTTGCAAAAACATAGATTTGTATATATTCAAATTAAAAAAAAGATCTCTTATCAACTTCATGAACATAACAGTTTATCAAGGTGTTTAGGTTTACTATACATTTTAGCAGTTGCATTTTAAATTATTCTAAGTGAACCAACTCTCATTCAGTGTTTGGGATCATGTCAATTTGACTTAAAAGCAAGTTATCACATAATAAAAAATAAATCAAACCATTTCTCTAACATCTCTCAGAGTCACCTACTCCGCGCTTGTTGAGGTTATCCGTACGATCTCCGTTTACTTTACCCGCCCATTCATTACAGCCGGAGACGGAAGAACAGGTTGTGGCGGGAATGTTGATGTGTTGAATCAGAGGTTTGTGACAGCTGATTACAATGCTGCACAGAATCAAGCCAACCTGCCGCGGCGAAATACCGCACGCGATCACAGAACAGACGCGATCCTTAATGCGGTTGGTTGGCCGTGGTCGATTGTTGGAACCGGTTGAGTTCCGATGCGGTTAATTGGTAGATATTTGGGAATATATCTGTGTGCGTTTCCTATTCAAGATGCATATATCACATCGAAACACTAGCTCAAACACACTTTGAAAAAATAATTGAAATAAATATAGTGAATGAGTGGTTGGTCTGTATTGCGACGGATTATATGGCAACAATGTTTTGGGTTCACGTCTCTGTTATCATTTGAGTTAGTTTTTGTATGAGCAAGCTGCTTGGTAGATCGCAGACGTCATAGTTTTTATCACGACTTTTACCAATGAATTTGCCTGTGTAATAATGCCGCAACCCTCCAAGCCTATCCTAAAATGATGAGTAAAATCATTAATCCTAGTGTCCTAGAATACAAAGGTAAATCAACAAGATTATTTTGTCTCACCCATTGATTTACTACATACTTATATTAATCTTCTGGTTTATACTTTTAGTTGAATGGAAGGGTATCTTTCGTGAGTTTGACCTCAAATAATGAATGATACTTTCCCCCTACCCTCACTAATTGTGTTCCCTAAAAACAAAAACAAAAATAATTAGGCCTAGTCAACTTATGAATATAGACATACTGTATTATAGGCCGGTTTTTAGTACGTAGTGCTGTTTAAACAAAATATAATATTTACCACAATTAAGTTGAACATTTGGCAGGTGTGTATAAAAGTGACCACCACACCATAACGCTAGCTTTACCAACATCTAGATTCAGGTCCTGGTAACCATACCAATTACAACGATTACTCTGTGCTCGTTACTAAATAAACAGAAAGTTTTAATCAGTATAAGGTAAACTTTACTTTTATGATTGTGACCCTCATAAAGATTTCCTCCTCCTCATAACGATGTAATGAGGCTCGTTGGCTCTCGTGAGGATCGTTTACGAGATTTATACGCGATTCAACGGTTGATCCTGGTGATTAGATGATCACTGTTATCGCGGTGATTCAGCGCCGTTTAGAGGGATCGGGGTCAGCTGTTAATAGAAACACAGGGACGCATCGGGTGTTTATGAAATAACTGTTTTGGTTCCCACGGAAGTTGGAGGGTTTGAAAGTAAATAGCAGACTAGTCTGTTATTAAGTTTGGGGTGGGGGGTTGAAAGTAACAGGTTAGACTGTAAGTTGTTTAAATAGTAAACACGATACTAGAGCAGACCAACTTCCCATAGTTGATGGAGAAATATTGTGCAACCCTGTTCAAGTGTAGAGACGTCAATGATAAATTCCTGTTGAAAACTAAGCTAAACTAGCTAAATAGATAGGGGAAAACACTAAACACATGTGAATTAGTCTATCTGTGTACCTGTGTTACAACAAATTAATAGTTCATCTACACTGGTTTTGTTATAAGGTTTCTGTTTTACCTATTTGTCATGGAACTAAAGTAGTTTGACATTATACGTTGACTTACGTTGTCTCAAGGTCCTTGCTATTTTTTCCCAAATTTATTTGCCTTAGATTAAACATCTAACAAATAATTATAAAAATTATACTACTTAATAATGATTGATTTTGTTTTGGGGCTAAGTTGCCTCTAAATAAAGAATTTGAAAGATTCTTTTTCCAATGTAGTTCTGATGGGATGTTTTTTTCCTTATTTTCACCATAAATCCTAACGAAAACAATTGTTCATAAATTATTTGTAGAATCATCAGTGGTTAAAATATTTTAGGCAGTCATATTGCGATATAACTGGATTTTTAGTTTATTTGTTTAGATTATAATGGGAAATGTTTGTAAAAGATGGTTTTATTACGGAAATATTACGTTGATGAATAAATACAACCGGAAAATTTGGACGTGTAGTCTTAGAATGTAAGATTTTTACTTCAATGGTAAATCTAGGTTTTCGTTAAAATATAAACCTGTTTATTCACAGTCCAAACAGAAAACATTATTTTTGTGTAATTCAAACACATCACTCGTTTTCCACACCTCATTAATTCAATTTATTAATCCATTAAGGGACACACATAATATATGCAGATTAGGCTTTAATTAGCATGCCGAATCAGCAACATTCACACGTATGTGATTAATGTGAGAAAATATTCACGCCGTATTATGTGATACAAGAGCGAGGTGATTAAATCAAATTTACAACGTATTGTTAGTCTCCGAAAACAAACCTATATTATTACGTATGTATGTTACGTGATTTTAATTATGGTTCATCTGTTAAGTTACTTAAGTTACTTTAATAAAATATCTGAGTTTTGTACTTGGTTTAATTACCGTACGTGTATAGTTATGCAAATTTCTTACATTAAATTCACTAAACCAATAATCGATTAAATTGTTAAATCAGATAAATTACAATTACATGTTACCGTATGGCGTTCTGTCAATTTAAGCTTTTTAATGCAAAGTAAGCACACCCTATCTTTGAGAATTATCGTTTCTGCTTAAGGTAGATATGACTTACATTGGGCACTGAAGCACCTAGTCTCGGCATTATTATGGCACAAAGTCATGTGATTTCATTGATGTCATTGATGATTTTGACAACAGTCAGAATTCTCAGAACACAAGACGAATTATTTGGTTGGGTTTATTCAATAATACATTACGTATATCTTTGGTTTGGGAAATAAAACAGGTTACAAGTTTTGTATTACTATTTTTATCACAAATTAATGGATGGAATTTATTTTCCGTAAATTTATTATTATCATAGGAGATGGGGACGCCACCTATGCGCGTATTTAACCCAAATATGTGTGATGGATTAGTGTAGAATCAATGCATACGTATACTAGAGCAAGGCCCCACTAGAAAAACGTGATGCCTTGTAGCTTTGTTACTTACTAAGATCAGTTGTTTCAATAGTCAGTATTATTAATTGAAATCCCAATGATCAGAGATAGGTCTGGTTTCGAACCATGAACAAGCTACACACTTTTCCCAGAATCGAACTGGCGACCTTTTATCTACTAGGCGAGCACTTAGCTACCAGCATAATGACACAATAACACATATAATGCCAATCAGGAAGTTTCCTTATTTTGTAAAACAATTCTTCCAAAAAAATAAGTAATGTAGTAGGCCTAATGTGGAACATAATAATATGTAAAATGCGACAAACACTAGTTATAAAACCTTACGGATGGAAGGCGATTACAACTGCCTTCTTGGATGGATACAATGACAAAATCAAAACGTATTTCAACTTACCGTTACACGCTGGTGACTTAATTCAACGCTATTTCCAATTTAAATCATACTATTTGGGTTTTAATTTTTTGTTTGTAGATTTATGATGGTATTAATTGCCAGTTGTAATTGCCAGTGGGGATGTGTGAAAACGTCGACTCCAATTAAAACCGGAATAGACCCATGAGTTATAAACAATGGGTATCGAACTCGTCGACACCGTGGGAAGTCTCGCGTCTGCTGAGTTGTTGGTTTTGGACCTCATAAGTGGAATTTTATTATTAACTGTATATCTTATTAATGCTAGGACATGCGGTTAAAAGTGTCCAAAAATGTGTACAAACCGAGTATTGATTTGGACAGCCTTCTCGCATGATTGTGAAGAATATACAGGTGATTTCCTAGAGTCTAGCTAATTGTTTATTCCATTGGCAAAAAACCTTCAGACCCACAACTTGTGTGTTAAAACCATTTTACCTACGACCGTTTTTTAAAGTAGCCATTTCAGTACAGTTCTTAGAATTGAAAAGTGTCACTTAACAGCTGTTTGTTTTCATAACAGCATAGTTTCATTTCATAACAGCATAGTTTTTCTCATAACAACACGGGTAACGGACCAATGAGGTTCAAGGATTGAGAGAAAAGAAGTACAATTGTAATACTTCGAACGTCAACTAATCAGCTGATCAGTTGACAATTTTAATTGTTGATCCGGCTTGTTCCTGTTGATACTCGCGTATTCTTAACCTAAGTTGGTGCAAGTTAAATGAAGGTTGATTTTAAAATATCAGTTAGTGAAAGTGATGTTGACGAGATGGAAATGAGAACACAAACTGTTTGTGTTAATCTTTTGCCACCACAATCAAAACAAAGGTATGCAATTACATACCAGCAATTCATTAAATGGACGAAACAAAATAAGGTTAAATTGATAAATGAAAATGTTCTTCTGGTTTATTTTGAAAACCTCTTAACCACTTTTTCACCCAACTCGTTGTGGACCCCATATTCGATGCTGAGATCTAACTGTAAATTAACTGTTTCACTATATTATTCAGTTGTCAAAAAATATATGCAATATTTCCCTAATTGTACCTGATACAGTATTTATGATAAGAATGCTGCTAGCAGAACCTATTGACTGAAAATGTAACGTATTATTTAACAAAGTTTTACAAACACGTAATTACATGAAATCAGCTGATTATACAATAAGTCGTTGCATCAGTTTCAGTGACAATGACAATAAACGAAAACATAACCTCTCTAGGAAGTTATGAGTAGTGTTTGTTGGTAATATAAAACCAGATTTTTAGTAATTAAAAAACGGTCGTAGGTAAAGTAGTGTACGCAACTCGCGTTAATAGTCTTTACGACACTCGTAGAAGTTTTTAAGGCACTCGCCAAGGCTTGTGCCTTAAACTTTCTACTCGTGTCTTTCGTGGACTTAAACATTTCTGTATCTTATTATATTGTATAATTGGTCTAGAGCTAATATCGTAGGAATCGCGCTAGCAAAGCACGAGACTTTGGTATTCGAGGTTCCTAGTTCAAACCCTAATAATCTCCAAAGGCTTTAAAGATCCAAAATCCTTTAAGCATCACCTTAATATTGTTTTCGGATCCGGACTACAGTCTAGCGTCCTAGGATGTGATGGAAGTACACAAAAAACGTGATCGCGTGGCGCGCAGGTTCTCACACTCGCGAGTGAGTGGGAGGAAGCTCATCTAATTGTAGGTACAGTTGCTCCGGTCAGGCTACAATTACATATAATAAATCCTCCCCCTCAAACCCAAGACTTTAAACACCTGTTGCTTGTCATCTTGTCTAACTGGACCTGTGCATTCTGTTGTTTGTTCCCAACTGTTTTTACAATTGAATTGCAAACCGAGGTTTGTTGGACTTAGGATGAGGATTAGATTCGCCGGTTTTTGGTCCTGAGAAAAGTCAGTAGCTTTTTCATGGTTCAAAACTGGACCCAGATATCTAGATATCCCTGATCAATTAATGATCCTGACTGATGAAACAGCTGATATTAGTCTGTAACAAAGCTGCACAAATCATCTCACAACATTCTAAATTCATCATTCAATCATATTTAGCTTAAAATACGCGCACCAATGTGGTACCCAAACCCAACCTTACTAATTGATAATTGATTTGATTACATGTACAGTACATTGTTCTAGTATGTAGGGAAGAGTAATAAGAGAATACTAATTTGCTTTTGTACAGACTGACTAAATATGTTGGACAAATTTTATTGAGTGAAGATTGTCTGATATTTATACTTCCCTAGCACTCAAGAAGAAATATTTGTATATATATTTAGAAACATATTGTACAAATTAAATTAATATATAAGAAAAATAAATATTTATTAAGAGTAAACACGTTTTTGAGTGCAAACTTACCTAATATTTTTACTATAGGTCAGATTTTACTTACTTTTGCCTGAATGTGTCAAACGTAGTTTATGCTGTACACATTTCGAGCTACTTACAGCTCATCTTCAGCAGCATTCTTGTGTTAAAAATCTCATAAAACGATGTTTGTCAAATATATACAGTTTATATACACACATGCACACGCGGAAATATACATAGAACACGCGTTTTGCAATTGCATAAACTATATTTCACACCTTCAGGCAAATGTAAGTAAAATCTTACCTATAGTAAAAATATTATAAATGTTAAGGCAGATTATAAGGCTGAATTGGGGTAGAGATTAATGGGCCATATCATCAGTTGTACACTAATCTATAGAACATAATTTAGGGCAAGGGTTCACTAATTTGCAAACTGAGTTAGTTTTAAAAATTGCATTTATTTATGGTTAAGATTTTCTAAAATTAAAAATATACATAGGAAACACAAATTACATCAATTATATAACTTAATATTACACCGACTGATCTATTGTATTGAAACTTTTAAAATAAACTTAGGACAATGATTGATGTACGAGTAAATATAGTTTATAGAAAATATAACTTAGTGTAAGGATTTACTGATACATTTATTTAAGTAATCCTACTAATATTATAAATGAGAAAGTTTGGATGTATGGATGTATGGATGTATGTTTGTGACAAGTGAACGCGAAAAATACTGGTCGGATTGGGCTGAAATTTGGCATGATGATAGCTCACATTCCCGATTAACATATAGGCATATTCTTATTTCAAAAATCCTTTCGGGCTCCGCCCCAGTGGCTCTGGAGTTTCCCATGTTAACCTTATGAGAAATGGAATTATTGAATCTTAACAGCTGTTTCAATTACCCAAGTTGATTTTGTTCTATGATGTTCAATAGCATTAAAGTTACAAGGATTACAACAGGGTGCAGCACTATTATTTCTTTTACATTTATGACAACAGCTAATTTGCAACCAAAAGGTGAGTGAGCGTAGCGAACGAACTTCAACCTGGAGGCGAGTTAGCGTAGCGAACGAGCTAACCTGAAGGCAAGTGAGCGCAGCGAACGAGCTCCAACCTAAAGGTGAGTGAGCGTAGCGAACAAACTTCAACCAGGACGTGATTGAGCCATGCGAACGAGATATTCTTGAAAATTAGGAAGTTAAACGGGGCAAAGCCCGCGGGTTACAGCTAGTATTTTATAGTTTTGAACTCGTGGTTTTAGCTTGTATTTGGTTAATGACCGTCGTTTTCCATTTTTACAAAAAGGGATAGGTTTAAAATTAGATTTTAATTACTCAAATACTTTTTCAACGAATTGAACACTAATGTATGTTGTATTCTAGGACGATCAGTTTTTAGGATACATCTTTCTAATGTTCTCAGCGTATGTCAAAATATGTATTTAGTTCGATCTTTTAATGAAATACCAAAGCCGTGTTTTGGGTGTTTAAAGAAAAATGGCAAGGCATTGTGATTTAGTGGAATTACAATTTATTACTCGTCCATCACTTTTAAAATTATCAGGTACCAGCAGAGTACTCGACCTTCGCACGGGGTTGGCGTGTAAGTACTCGCGATTTGCGTTTGCAATGGAAGAGGACACGGTTTATGAAAATTTGGTTCTTCTAATTTACTGTTTACTTTAGTTTAATACATCTACCATAACTATAATGTTCTACCACTGCACCTAAACAATAGAAAAAGGTAAAATTCTCATTGTGTATCACAGCTTTTTGTTGCTTCTTGGTTCAATTAGCTTTGTCATAAATAAAAAAAAAATAGTTCTGCACCCTGTTGGTGATCTTTATAACCTTATAATACTATTTAATATCATAGAACCTACTTGAGTAGTTGAAACAATTCCTTCTTAATAAGAATACTCATAAGGTTAACATGAGAAACTTGTTAATAAGGTTAACTCTAAACCTTTGTGCTCTATGCGAGCTCTACTTTTGTGTTTTGGAGCTTTTGTGTGCTCTATATGTTAATCGGAAACGTGAGCTATATTCATAACAAACAAACAAACATACAAACTTACACACGTTTAATATTAATAAGATACCCAAAAGACAATATGTTTTTATTAAACACGGTAAGTCAATAGATTTCCATATTGGTTGAAAATTGTATAAACATGGCAATAAATATAAAACCTATGTTACATATTGGAGAAATATTGGTTATTGAACTGTTGGGCATATTTAGATGAAGATCTCCAAAGGAATCCATTAACATAACATATGACCACCCGCTGTTCCTGCAGTGGCCCATTCATCTTGTCAGCTGATTCGTTCTGTTCCTACTTTGTGCTAACCAAACATCACAACATTTTAAAACAATATTTCCCCTGAAGTATATATTTTACCAACAGAGTTTTACATCTATCTCGTTTTGGTATCTAGAATTTGTTACACTGTTTATATTATGATCAGCTAAATGAAATTTTAGATTAAAATTGAAACAAACTCTATTGACGTTTGTTTGAAACATAACAAATATTTTTTCGCAAAGATTGAAATGGCGGAACAGCTATGTTACCCTCTTCTAAAACATATTTTACAGCAATTATGATTCGCATTTAAATTCTTTATTGATTAAACTATTGTTATACTTGTAACCGTAATAGTAGTTTACGCAACGATTGCGTTAAGTTAGTCTTTACGACACGAGTAGAAAATTTAAGGCACGAGCCTTGGCGAGTGCCTTAAAAACTTCTACGAGTGTCGTAAAGACTATTAACGCGAGTTGCGTACACTACTTTACCTACGACAGTTTTTTAATTACTAACAATCTGGTTTTTAATTACTAAAAATCACTACTCTTTACTTCTTAGAGAGGTTATGTTTTCGTTTATTGTCAGTGCCAATGAAAGGAAAGTGATGCAACGACTTATTGTAAAATCAGCTGATTTCCTGTAATTACGTGTTTGTAAAACTTCGTTAAAAAAAGACGTTACCTTTTTCAGGGAATGTGTTCTGCTAGCAGCATTCTTACCATAAATACTGAATCAGGTACAATTAGGAAAATTTTGCATTTTGTTTTTGACAACTGAATGATTATAGTGAAACAGTTAATTTACAGTTAGATTCAGCATCGAATATTATAGAATATTATAAACAGTTTATTCTCTCATTTCCAACTCGTCAACTTCACTTTCACTAACTGACATTATTAAATCAGTTTAATCTACCTTCCTTTAACTTACACAAACTTAGGTTAAGAATACGCGAGTATCAACAGGAACAAGTCAGATCAACAATTAAATTGGTCAACTGATCAGCTGATCAGCTGATTAGTTGACGTTCGAAGCATTACAATTTTAATTCTTTTCTCTCAATACTTGAACCTCATTGGTCCGTTACCTGTGTTGATATGAGAAAAACTATGCTGATATGAAATGAAACTATGCTGATATGAAAGTAAACAGCTGTTAAGTGAAACTTTTCAATTCTAAGAACTGAACTGAAATGGCTACTTTAAAAAACGGTCGTAGGTAAAAAATATTTCATGTGGCTCAACTGGTGAATGCAAAGCTAAAATTAGCTTTATTAATCTCAAATTAAAACTAGGCCTACTTCTTGAACGTACTGAATTAGACATTAATCTTGAATGTAGAGATGATAGCTTCTCCATAAAATGTAATACATTAATTAATATAAAAATATAATAATGCAAAATTGACTAGTAAAATTTGCCAAATGCGTTTTGAGACAGTACTTAATTTGAAAATCCAAAACGTAAAATGCATGTTATTTAACGCTAAACTCTAATAGTTCATAAAATGTATTACTTGTGATAGAAATATATTTTTTTTATCTACTACATGAGGATGGGACGCTTTAAAGAATTGTAAAATTTCTGACAATAATAATTTTAAATGTAAAGCTTACAGTCTACATACGTAACTACTCAAAAATTGAACAACACTACGTCTACTACTTATAAAAATTTTAAATTTTTTTTATGGAATTTTTTAAATGTGCATTACTCACATAGCCTATATGGATTTAAAACTATTAATACCTTTAGGACGCTATTTCATTACTGTACTTATGTACTTATGATATTGCGTGTGAAAGAAAAGCTTGAACACATGATACTATCCCACCATGAGATACTCATCAATACATCTACTCATAGCCTACCTATTACACAGATTGTCTAGTAAACATTGCTCTTTGTGGCTACATGCTCGAGATAAACGTCGATAGGTAAATATTAGGTAGACTCGGTTCGCCCGATATGGGACGCGGACCGGTTTTGCATATTTTAATTAGGTCGAGGTTCGAACGCGCTACCCGCGACTGCATGTAGTGTGTACGGGTTTAATTACTTATATAAGTGACATGGATTGTGTAACGCAGCCACCTGTTGGCTACGTTCCCGTTAATCATTTCGATCGTTTTCACACTTGCGTCTTCGTTAGTGCTGGTTCATTGGTTAGTCCGCCCTCGCTTTCTCTGTAGCAGGTGGTTATCTTTTGTTTACATCGAAGTGAAGGTGCAATTAAATGTGAGGGATTGATTTAATATTGGAAGTTAGAAATGTTTTTGTTGTAAACGCATTGAGTTTTAAGGGTAAAGATTTTGTTGAGGTTTGAAAGGTTCATTGACTTTGAGATACTACGGTAAAAATTACATTTCAGTGGCAAATTTTAAATTGAAATATATTATAGATCACCGCTTAGATTATATTAAGCTTGTGCATATAATCAATTATAGTATTACACAATCATTTTTTCAACACTATAATCAACTACATTCTGATACTATATCACATTTATATGTAGGCCCTACCTGCTGTAGCCACTACATAATTGAAATATAGATAATTGAATGGTTTCACTTCTCTAAAACTAGATATTCTCATATTGTTGTCAACCCTTAAATAATTTATGCTGTATAAAATGTACTACAGTTTGCAGTAATTTTTGTTCTGCTAGGTAAAAAATTAGTGTCGACAGAAACAAGAAATTGGCAGTAGCACACACTGTCATTGTCCTAAATAACAAACTTAATTACATTACAAAACTGGCCATAACACCAACTTTGCAGCTTGGTTGACATGGGGATAGGATATATACAGTATAATACTCTTTACCTTCAAAAGTGTTACCTACATCTAAGATTCGTATTAGAACATTTTGGAGCTTAAGTAACTCTTTACTCGCAGGAATTATTTGGACAACCGAACAACATGACATTTGACCGTTGACCCTACACTACAACTCACAATCACTGATACACCACCTTCAATGACTAACTAATACACCCCTCACCACTCCTCTCCACTTAACCTATCACTTGATTTTTGAGAAGCACTTTAGTTTCTCCTTAGTTTTAGAAAAAAATATCGTAGTCCAGTTTCAAGCAAGACAAAATTTATATACAAACGTGATAACAATTACTTCCAAAAATAAATTTCCCATTAAAAAATTACCCGCAACTCATGTCTACGCACAAGCCTGCCTATGTAGACCATTTCCATATAATTTGATAAGGTATTGTTTTTCTTTGTGCCATTTAGTTATAATATATATTGGTAAGTTATTTTTAAGTTAAGGTTTGTGTAATTTATTATGTAAAATACCACGAATCATATTTTTCAGTTGGGAAATAAATATTATTTCATTTAATTTCATTTAATGTGGCTGAAGTTCATTCATTTTCATTCTAATACTCGCTAAAGATTTGAACATGAGAATATAATATCTATTAATTCTTCTCTATTTTAAATGTGTTACCTACATTTCGGGGCAGCCTAGACTTTCTAGTAGATGGTCAACTCTTTGCTCGGCCGGTATCAGTTCTACCAACTGTTAAGCAATCACTTCCTGTGCCACTTCGTGAGTGGTGCTTCCCGTAACAGGTTGGCCACGTTTGTAGGCGAAATATCTCCATAAATGGGGTGTTGTTATTACATAAGGCTGTATACCATTGGTAGTACTGATGATCTTAGCATGTTAATTATGAGATTCTGTCATAACTTTCAAACTTGGAAATTAAAGAAATGTAATCTCCATTATGCATTGATTGAACTCAACTGGTAGCTTTTATTTTATGTTGTTGTTTAATGCTAGGGAATATTAGTTGAGTTAACGTTAAAAAATAATCCTGCAAGTAGATGTTGGTAGTCATAAAGTCAACGAGACAATAAATCAACAAAACAACACAAAATGTATATAAATAATGGTCCTAATTACACAGATAAGTCAGATTTGGCTAAAATATGTAACAGCTTTAGTTCTTATGTTTGACTTATCTAATCAAATATATATTATTTGAGTATAAATATACCGATATAGCGACTCTTACAAAAAAATGACCCAAAACTAGTCTATACTGAATTTGAAATAAAAACCAATAACCAAATATTAAAGGATATTCTTTGGGAGGCTTTTTAAGAACAGTGTCCTATAATCCTCAGCACTACAATGATGCAAGTGTAACCCTACAATGGAAGAGTTCATCTATGATACAACATTTGAACCAAATGAAATAAGAATGTTTAGGTTACATTTTAAATTTATGAATCTAGTTTATTTGTTTATAAGTGATGTAAAACAGCTAATAATAATTCATTGCCAAGAATTATACTAAACTTCTGAGGCCTTGGTTCAGTTATAATAGTTGGAGTTTGTGGCCCAAGATGAAATCTGCCAGGCCTTGCTCAGGCTACACATGACTAATGGTTAGCCACTCAAAAACTGCCTTGTTTGGGCTGTTCTCGTTTTGCGATGATCATTTATATTAAATGATGAAAAACAGAATGTCAAAGGTTCCAAAGATTCCCAATCACTGTTAGAAAGAGGTAAACAAACTGTTAATATTCGCCAATTTTGTTTTATATGGGTCTTATTATTAACCAGATTTCAAGAAAGTAAAACTGAGTTTCTCGATTATTGCATGCATGTTTCCAGAAACGTACATTATAAGTTGTCTAAAGTATCAGCCATATTCTCAATTGACTGATTGACTACTTCATCGACCCATATGTTAATTGGTGTGTGCAACATTTTAAACGTCCCTGACCTTAAATGTATAGCTAGAAATAGTTCATGGCGGCTGGAGGCAATGTGAAAGGTTTAGTATCCTGTGTCATCTCCGAGTTATGAAGGTGAGAATAAGCCTGAGGCGACATCACATTAGCAATAAGATAAGTTTCTGGATGGCCCTACTACTAGGTGAACTGGGGAAGCGAGTTGGTCTAGTGGTAGAGCGCGGGACTATTTAACTTCGAAAACTAAAAACAAAACGTCACAAAAAAGTAGTAGTCGTATTTTTAGTAACGTTACTAATATTAACTTAGTAACGATACTACAAATCGTATTTTTAAGGAGTGTTTAGTTCGGCCATCAAGTATTTTATGGAGTAAACTAATGTATATGGATATAATTTTAATTTTTGAGTTACAATAGACTGTAATCAATAAATAAAATATGTACAATAAAATAAAGTATGTCTAATTTGGAACCCACAAGAAAATGTCTTTCTCGTTTGCTACAGTGTAAGGTATTACAAAAAATAAAATAAATACTTTATCAGTCTTTATATTATGCGTGTATTGAATGAACTTAGTTAAAATTGTTTCTAGTATTACATGTAATGCGCTATTATGATTTATCATCCAAGCCATATTCGTCTTCTACAGTTAAAGGGTAGGATTTTGAATAGTTAGTGAAAGCACCGAGTAGTGTAAAGGCTAAATAAAAATTAAAAGATAGATTTATTTTATAAAATTCAACAACCTGACTAAATAATGGATCGTTGCTTTTTGCAATTGTGCGAATAGAATTCTACGTTATCATACCATTTTCTTCCTTTAAAAAAGGTTTGCAAAACTAATATAACTTTACAAGTGCTATAGCGTGATCAACGTCTATTGAAATAAATCCTAGGCGAATTTGATACGCGGAAATTCAGAGAGAAACCGGAAACCGAAACGTGAATAGCAAATTATGCTCCGGATAGAAAATGCACGGGAAGCTACCCGTTATAAGAACATCCTCTGTAATATGACAGGGTAATCTTGCAACTGGATTTAGACCGACCAACGATTGGAAGTTAAAAAAGGTAAGATAGCATTATGTGTATATAAATAAATGAATCAATATTAAGGTGCGTAAAAAAACATTGCATCTTTTCCCCCTTAAAATCAGCGGAAGAGTTAACAATGGAAAAACAACTGTAGTCTATGGCCATTAATTTTATTTTTCCTGATTCCATTTTCACCACTTTAACTTCAAAACTTATTGAATGAAACATCCGTATTCAGGGTTTTACATTAATAACAAATAAATTAACTCATAAAACAAATAATAAATATTGCAATAAAAACTTATATTTCAGAGATTTCAAAAACCGTAGATCACACGCATAAAATACCCCACATACGCACATTTTATCAGTTTAATTTAAAGCTTGCTGTCCCTGGAAATTAAACTTTTCCAACATTAGTGGGTTTGAGATAAAACTTTTTCTCACCCTCAAGCAATTATCTGAAGCAAACAAACATTTGTTTTTACTCCAGCTCGCATCATGGAGACGATAAAAGTTTCAAATCTGCGTTGTGCATCTGTCTGATTTCGCACGCGAAATAAAATATTTGGCTAAGTTACTGGCACAGTAATAAACTGGTGTGATTATCTAATCAAGATAATGAAATTACATTTTATTTTATTGATAATTTAATATGCTCTTTGGTGATAGGAGACTATACGCAACAGTTAACCAATGGTTTACATATTGAAAACCCAAATTGTGATATTTAGTTTATAGCAAAGTTATAGTTAAACTATGCCCCCTACATTTTATTCTCCCTGGATGACAATGAAAAATCCCAAATTTAGGTTAAGTTTATTTTAGTTTATTAATATTCAACAAAGCCTATGCGGATTAAATTAATCTATACGTGTAATGTGTTTAAAATAAACATAAAAAACAAGTCACGTGCGTAAAATCCTTCCCCTCACTTAAAGTACTACTTTGCTCACTATATCACCACTGCAAACCATATCCTATTATATTGGAAACCATTAAACAAAACTTTAACCATCAGCAAATAACAGGAGTACAAACCATTAAATCGCATAATTTACTAAAATATTACTCGTACACCAATAAACCTTAGGTCCTGTTTAGTTTGTTAATATACATTTGACTCTAGACTTTAAAGTTCAAAACGTGTATCTAGGCAAACTCTAAAGCCGACTTAAGTCATTATTCTAAAAGATTAATACCAAGATAATAATATTATGTATCCAGGTAAATGATTCAACCATTAGCGTGCTCCAGGGACCAATACGAGCCGAAACAGGTCCTATCTTGTAGCCTGGAGGATACTGGGGAAATATCATTAGGATTAGTTGAGTCATACATCTTGTTCATTAGTCATTAGCTTTACAACCCTGTCTCATTCATACAGACTTCCCCCTCGAAATGAGGCATCACACTCATCTGCTCTGTGCATAAAATGAAAGCTCTTAAGTTAGTTATGTGGTAAAGAATTATCCCCGCATGTTTTGTAGCATTGAATTTTCTCTGTGTATTGTATGGAAATCGTAATTGTCTAACTGAATTAATTGGACATATAATAATAACAGAGCCTACGATTAATTAACAGACCATTAATACATCTACCGTTGGATAACCTGTGAAATTTACAATACTGTATTACATGTGTAGTATTAGTAGCATATGTAGAAACTAAAACATAGAATGTGTATTGTAGTATGCATTATACACTGACATTCCATATTGTGTATATCAGAGATATCAACATATCTTACTTACAGATATATCTACATATCACCTGTATATTTTCAACAATAAATTAACAGAACAGAAAAAGGTACAAGTACGAAAATCTTATTTTTATTTAGTTTTGCGTTCACTTTTTATACAATCAATATAAACAAGCAAAGATAAAATATAGTTTTATAGCAAAGGTTATGGGAATAGTTCTAGATGTATAATAACACCGTTGGGTTTGACGTGTTATACACGGTATCGGCAGATTTTGCTGATAACTATTCCGATTTGGTTGCTTGAACAATTTTGTATGAATAAAATAAAATATATAACAACACCCTACAATCTTGGAGATGTTTCTAGTCCTATCGAAATCGCTTCCCCAATTCTGAGTCAATATTTCATTTATGACTAGGTCTATTAGCCTCTAGGCGACTATAGTTCAAAACATGTATCCATGCAAACTCTGAGGCCTAAGGAAACATAAGGAACTCATCCCGGAACTTCTTATTCGAGTTTTATTTTCAGTGAAAAAAACATAACAAAATTCATAGCCTAATAGGTAGTTAAAGTTGCTATTAAAAAAAACAAACAAGAAATCAAATCGGTGTACTAATAATGTTGAAAAACAGCACTACAATATATTTTACACCTTTGCCCTCGTACTACTTTCTCGTACCCATTATTTACACCGTAGCCTATTACACCTCGCAGCGGATAGGGGTAGATTTATACCCAACTAGGCCGATATATAGATGTCAGTCGCATCCGTCGTAACTCGCCAGTCTACCGCTGCAATCTAGAGCGCTGCGGTCGTCTATTGGAAGGGCAAACACCTCAAGAGGCCACGGTCGAAACTGACGAGGGTAGCAAAGGTGCTAGAACAATGGCGAGATAGAAATCACCATGGGTCAAACACTCAATAAGTCATTAACAGCCATTATTGTTTTGGCAAAACTCAATTCAATGATTGTACTAAAACAAGATGTGAGGTTGGAGGTTAACTTTCAGTACAATGGTTGAAATCGTTAGGTCGAGGGCTTAAATTTAATTTGAAGGATGATCAATACAAAACTCCCACTTTTTAAGGAGGCTTATTGAGGTAAGAAAATTTATCTTAGATAAAACGACGACTTTGTTTTAGAGTTAAATTGTGGGAAAGTCTTCTAGAAAAGTTGCCTAATAGTTTAGGTTACTTTTTAGTAAAAGCATGCGTACTTTTATTCATCGATTATATAGGCCAAACTACTTGTAATTTTTATGGTGAAAACGCATTTTTATTTAGCCAGATTGAAAACATATTCTAGGTAAAATTGAGAATGTCCTAATTATTTACATAAACTAACTTGATATTTAAGTGCGACAGTTAAGAGCACCGAGTTGAACAATTCATTTAAGTTCATTATTGGAAGATCGCCACATTAAACTGTATGGCGTTTATGAACGATGATTTAGTGTGGAAATGTAGGTGGACTATTTTGTATTTGTTAAAGTAAATATACCATGTTTTCCTTGGTTGCATGTACTAAACAAAATAACGTAAATTTGTAGGAGAACAATCTCAGTTCTTTAAATCCATTCAGTTTTCAGATTACCGATAGGTACGTGTATAGTTTGTAATTATGATTTTTGTGTTTTTCCTTCACTGTAATCACATATAGCTAAATGTACTTTATGCATCTTCTTATGATAGGTAGTGAAGACGCAATACTTCTAAAAGAGAAGAAAATACCCCCACCACAGCAAACCTGCAGACTTAGCGAATTTCCATCTACCTGGCTGGAATTCCACAAAATTATTCCCTTAAAATTTTCAGATTTATTTCCTATTTAAATATCATTAATTTTAATGAACACTTAGGTTTGCTGCTAAAAGGATGAAACTATTGGGGGGTTTTATTAAAATACAGTATTGATAGCTTAGTATGAAGTAAACAAAATTTAAAAATATCGTTAAAAATTTTCCATATACAAACAAGCTACAACAGTTAATTTATTCTCCATAAGAATAACATGATAATTTTAACTTTACACTTTTTTGGAATTTTTTCCGTAACCTTTAGGCGTACAACAATGCTTCAATATACAAAATTATTTGTTTTTTGAGCTCTACGAAATGGTTTGGAAAGAAATTGTAAAATTTTATGTTTTCAGGGTGAAAAATGAAAAAAAAAACATTTTTACCCCATAAAACCCTTCATAAACACCTGTTCCCATAGTCCGATCATTCTGATCCTACTATTGAGTAGCTGATCGCTAAGGTATTATTATCCAGGTCTGTAACGGCAACATGCTTGACTATCAATAGATAAATCTATAGGCCGGTTCGTCAGGCTTGGGATCGCGCTGGTCTAAGAAATAATGGATCAGGAATAGAACAGGTAGGACTTGTCCAAGATAAGATACCAAGTAGGGGAGAAAGCTTCGCACAACGTTGAGGAGTTATCTTCCAGAGAAGCGGAGTAGGTAAATACTACGGAGCTTCCTGGTTACACCATAGGGAAGTGTACAAGTGATTGCGGGATAAATCATTCTCAACGAGTGGAGAAGTATGTGTAGAATCAGTTAAACTTTGTATTTATTTATTTATTTGACGGTAACAACCATTTACAATAATATGCTAATATGCTATAAATTCTAACAAGACAATACGTATGAAAAATTTGATGGCTAACATTGGTGTTGTGCGTTAACATCATGACATATTTTTACAATAGATAATAATAGATGTATGTATAGTGTTAGTACATGCTTAACTACACAAAAGATAAATATTTGCTTAATGGATACAATATGAAAATTGAACATAGTGATGATTGCAATAAATATAACAAGACAGACAAAATAATTGAGAATTGACTACAATGACATTAATACATGCAATAGTGTTGAACAAAACAAAAGAGAAAAACATTGAGAAAGCAACTGACATTAACTAACTACATGTCTCCAGTAACTAGGATTTCCACAATAGCTCATTTACAGTGTTTTTGAAAGACTTATGACTAGAATTGAAAAAATCAACTTGTGGTGCAACTACATTCCCTAGTCTTTGGATGCGGACCATAGTGGAGTTCTGCGCATAGTTTGTACTGGAGTGCTGTCTACTAAAGAGGTCCCTGGATCTAGTTGCTTTTGGTACGTGGAAGTTTATCCTGCCGAGCAGTTCACTGCAATCCACCAGTCCATTTAAAATCTTGTAAAGGAACAATAAATCCTGAGTATTGTATTCCTGTATTGTTTAGCAATAACGATAAAACAGAGTTATTTAGCAACAATATAGTTTATAATTATCAAAAATACAAAGGAAGACAGTGTGAAAATAAGACTCCAATTATCTTTTACTCTTCAAACAAGTTTACACTAACATATGACGTAAATGTGATCTTTACATTTGTTTGCAGAGAGACTAAGGCAGCTCTGGGGCATGATACTTTTCATTCTTATCATGTGAACTGTCAACATATTCAAACTATACTGTATAAAGCTTGCCATAAGAAATTGGTTTTCTTCTGACAAACATTTCAAACTTGGACATTCAAATTAAACGGAATTTTCCTAAAACTACTCAAGATGCACATTTTTTTACAGAACCGGTGACTTTCGTAACTATGAAATGATAAATTACTGTTTGGATCCATCCTAATGCAAAACAGTCTACTTTTATTGTCTGGAAAGAACTCAGATTTTATACATCGTTAAAATGCATTTTAAACATGTAATAAATAGTGATAACATCTAATAGAGCATATAATTAATTTATTTGATTCTACAGTAGGCCTATAAATTTATGGTATATTTCACAAAAGGCTTCTATGATGTGATCGAAATCATTATTTATTCGATTATGCCTCATCTACATAATTATAATTCAATAGCAAAAGGATAGTAACAGTTTTTAGGTTTTGTTACGTTGCTCATAAAATGATGGAAATATTGCGTATCAAACACCTCAATATGTGCTCAAGATGGCATTGGCCTCAATGGAAGCATCAAAACAGAAAAAAATCATCTTTAGATAAATTTGAAATGTTGACATAACTAGTAAAAATGGGAAGTTTTTGTCACAATGAAGTTTGGTAGGATGTCCAATAGTTCATGAAGGGTGTTATTGAATTAAAAATTACAAGACCACCGAATATTGATCTTTCAGTTACCATATCACAATTAAACCATACTCCCACAAACGATTACCATGTCTAAATTCACCTCGAATACCATAGAGGCATATAAATTCAGAACGGCAGCAAGATCAAAAAGCATCTGCGAGTATTTTGTACCGTATGAGGTCAAGATTGATTACATACATTATAGCGCCGTGGCTGCACATAATGACACTATAGCGCATGCGCAATAACAGCAGTACAGCGCAGCGCAGGGATCGCGCAAGCAGCACGCAGCGTTGCGCCGCCAGCGTCTGTGAGCCCTGCGTAATAAGGTTCAGAGTATATGTGATGTGTTCAACTGTTCATGTTTCAATCCTCTTGAGTGAGCTGTCACGGTGTCGGGAATTGAACTGGTTCTAGCCGATACTGTATCTTCAGATTGGCTGTTTTATGTGTGCCAAACAAGTCTAGTTATCGTAAAGGAACTATCAACCGAAGAAGCATTGATAACAACAGCAACTCATACAACTTTCCTGGGCATAACCATTGATCAACACCTGACCTGGAATAACCACCTGGAAAAACTTGGGAAAAAATATCTTCCTCACTTTTTGCCATACGAAGAATACGCTCTATAACTGATAAAAATACTTCTAAAATAGCCTACTACGCACTCTTCGAATCTCACTTACGCTTCGGAATAGTAGCCTGGGGGACAGCGGCGGATTGTTACATCTACATAATCCAAATTCTTCAAAAAATGGCATTAAGAATCATTGAGAACCTACAACCACAAGAGCATTGTAAACCATACTTCGTTAAAAACAAAATCCTTACCGTTCCAAACCTATACATCCTTGAAGTTGTAAACCTCCTAAAACTAAACCCCCCAAAGCTTAGGGAAAACTGCCACAAATATAGCTTGAGAAACACAAAAACAAACTTCGATATCCAACAACACAGATTGTCAAAAACCAGCAAAATACCCCAAATCATGGGGTCAAAAATCTTTAATGCTCTCCCAGAACATATAAAACAAATCAAATCTCCAAAACCTTTTTTTAAATCACTCAAAGAATATTTAGTCCAGAAACCATTCTACAAATTAGATGAGTTCTTTGAAGAGCACACTGCTCACCACAAAGATAGGCTTTAAAATAAACCCACTTTACACCATACACACACACATTAACACAACAAAAAAAGAAGATGACGATTCCCTAGTCTCTACGACTACGGAGAAGAGGACCAAGGTAAAAGAGGTAGGTAAAAGGTGTTCGGAATAGGTACCAAACTAAGTATATTTCATGTTTCATCCGTTAGTATTATGGTTGGTTACATATATTAAATGCTGATGTAGCTTATTAAGTCTTAACATATAAACAAAATAATATGACCCAGTGTTTACATTAATTTTACAATGTGGAGGTTCGTTGTACTGTAATTAATAATTTAATTTAACTTTAGTAAATTTACATTTTGCTTATTTTGACTCACCAAAAAAAAGTTTAATTTAATTTTAAATCCACACCAGAAAACGTATGTTAGACAATAGTAAGTAATTGGGCACTGCATTATCAATGAGTGGTTTTGATTCGCTGTTTTGAATTTTTCTCTTTAAATTAATCTGATTAATTCCCCCAACTCTTTCATGTTTTATTCATGCTAGGTTATGTCCTTATGTTATGTTAAACATGTTACGCATGTTTGTCTTCGGTAAAATGCATATTTCGTTAAACTTGTGAAAATACCACGTGACGGTTTTGATGAAATGGCTACCCCAAAGGTGGATTTCCGCAACGGATCTAAAGCCATTCTTCAGTTCAATGACGTGGTCATAACTAAAGACTAAATCCGACTGTCCACCATACCTTGGCCATACTTTAGGATATGTTTGATTTAGTTTTACTAACACAATTAAAATAAATCCACCGGTATCTGAGCTTTTTAAACATTTACATTTAGGAACCGTCTAAAAACCTCAAAGAGAGTACTGACTAGTGGATAATATACCTTTTGTTTGAGATTGAAAGTCCACTAAACAACCAACCACCACTGCTATATTACTCAATTATATTTAATTGAACATATAGCTTCCTCACAGCTCGTTATGGCTGGTCGTAGGAAGACTACAACTTTACCCTGTCTCAACGCTCTCGTGGCTACAGACTACAGACCGATAGTAAACTATTGCAGTTAATGCGATAGGTCAGTAGTACGGGCTCTAGTTAGCTGTCTTGCATCGTAAACTTCCACCTTTGCACCTAAACTTATTAGTGGAAGCTCACTTGAAGGTGTCGCAATCATGTGCTGTCACTAAGTGACGGTTAACAAGGACGGGGTTGTAGCTATAAATTGGTTAGGTTATTGCTAGCTTTTTCCAGGATTATGGTGGTGAAGTTTGCGAACATTTAATGAGGGTCATGTTTTTTTAAGGATGACAGGATGTAATAGGAAGACCTTTATCAGAATAGAAAACATTCTTGTAAAGATGAATGTCATAAATTTGATCTTTAGAAAATCCGGTCCATAAATTTAAATTTTGAGTTTTGTAGTTGTTTAAATAAACGAAAATTCGTCAAGTCACTTCTTACTGACGTCATGCCTTTAATTTCCTAAGGGCTCCCCAAGATAATGTTAAGTTTGTATTATGTGATTCCTTGTGTAAATTTGGTATTAGATGATGTCTAATATGTTTAAAAATACTTAATTTTTATAGGGTTTTCTGTAGTACTGACCATGGTATACGAGAAGTGTAAGAACATTTTCTCGAGTGCAGCAAAGGCACTCATTATTACACATTCATTTTTCCTAAAGTTCTATAAAGCTTAGAAAAAATAGTCTTTCAAACAGTAAACAACATGATTAGGTTATGTTAAATCCAAGCGTTGAACGAAATGGGAAACAAGTGCACCAGCTGATCGTAGTTGTTGTATCTGTTGCCAAACTATTTTCAAGAGTACACCCATTACGTGCTTAATAAAACGCGGTTTTTGTTGTTTGGTTGAAATACTGGTGTGGGGTCAAAGTAAGGAAATGCAGCAATTAGCAACTTTCTGTACTATAATCAGTGCAATGAAGCCCACAGCTGACTGCAGGAAAAGTACATTTATGTATTCATATGTATATTCAAAACTAATAAATAGTTTCAAACCACAATGTACTCATAGCCAACAAACTCAACCATCAGTACCTAACCTATCCTAGACAACGCTAATGTATGTGTAACTGACTCCAGACTCCAGTTCCCCCCGTGCTGATAGTCGCAGTTTATAATTACCCCTCCGTTGGCTATCAGCAATCAGCTGATATCTCTGACTAATAGTCGTCCATCAGTCAGTCGCTGAACAGAGTTATCGAGCGTCGATTAAACTATGTAAATCAGCTGTTATCAACTGCTGGTGTTGTTAATAACGCAGACCTCAGACGCCAACACTGGACCTGGCCTGTGGTTACGTCATGTAAACGTGTATTTGTAAACTGACCAGTGACCAATCGGGGCAATTGATTGAGTTTTGAGGTATAAACTGGTGTATTAATTAATCGAACAGTAATTTATATACATACGTACAGGGGAAAGTAAGAAGAATTTACTTGACGATTGTAAAATCCAGATCAAACTTACACAGAAGTGCGATGTGTAAAGGGAATCAATAATTAAGATTAATTACTCATTGTAATATTTTTTTGATAAGTACCTTAATGGATCCCTATTATTAATCCTAAATTTGTGTTTAGTCATTTAAATTAATTTTTTTGAAGAAAAATTTGTTTTAAACAGTATATATCCAAATTATTTTTTTTCTCGAGATTGTTTGTTGTCCTAAAATATGATAAAATCATTTATGAAACAATAGCTTTTAAAACTGTATGTGATTTACGTTCAAACTAACGGCTTTGCTACTTTGTTTGAGAAAAATATATTGTTTTGATATTAAGTTATATTTTTTTGTAGGACTCTTCATCCGTGAATTCCCATGGATCACATGAGGGTCACTATCTTGGCCCTAGATTTTTCGACAAGTGCGGTTGCTAGTAGTTGAAATATAAGGCAAATACACAGTAGTTATGACTCAGATGACCGTAGAGCACCAAAAGATAATTCCTTTAGGCCTGGGTAAATGTGAGAGACAACAGTAAGGTCCCAGAGGCACAATAGTGACAGGTTCTCACCAGAAGCGCCACCGTCGTCACGGTCTAGCGAACATGTCAAGGCAGGACGTCGCGTGGACAAGGAATCGCTCTCAGAGTCAATTACTGGACAGGACATTCTCCCAGAATCACTTAAACCAAGGTCTGGCTGTAAAAGTGCGAATATGTCCTATAATTTGAACCGTTTGGCTGGTTTGGCAAATCTTTACTGAGTTACAACCGAACGTGTTTAGTTCGATATCAATCAAGATAACCAAGAACTAGAAATCGTTCAAGGATTTTAAATTCAAATAGATTATCTCCCCCATGTTATAGACGCTAAAGTAATAATGTAAAAAGTCTGGAACAGTTTTAAATTAATCTTCTCTTAAAATTAACCACGTTTCACTTGTAAACAATATTGCATTTCATCCCATCCCATATTTTATATATGGAAGTCCTACGATATGGAAGTTTTCGAAAAAATACCGCTTCATTGAACTGGTGTAAATACGTAGTCCATTTCGGACAAGCTTAAACGCAGTGAGTCTTGAATAACGTAGTAAAATTTTTCTTTGCTAAAAAAAAATAAAAAACATGGATTACTGAAATGCATACACAACGTTGGCCAGAAAATTCGTAGGTTTAACTACTAGGTAATTTCATGAATAACCCATTGACATGAAAAATATTTTTTTACGCATCGATTTTACTAGTTTACGTTTCCCTATGGTACAGTTAGATGCTATTTACGAGAACGATTGTACCGCACATTTACTCTGCTACACAAACAGATCTTACACCCAGTTATCCCCTTCCATCCCATTGGAACATCGACTACAACCTTCTTCAACCGATACCCCTGATCACTTATAAGGGAAACCATTAGAAAGGGCTCATTGTGTAATCGACAGATCGACGATGAGCGTTCTCACAACTCACAACAGGTTTGCGACCTTTGCAGCGAAAGTAACTCCATATAAGGCGGTGGCTGCTGCTACAGCACCGGGGGCTAAATATGCTCAAAGTTCACCGGTAATCCACATGTGTCGACACCCGCGAAAACTGGTTACTTTCATAACCTAGGCGGAGCAGAGCCGACCTTGGGATAAACGATAGAACCGGGTCAATCGGATGAGATATGGTATTGGCTTGGTTGTTTACATAGTGGGGAAATTGTATCTCAATGAATGGATTTGAATGGTTACGTGCGTTGGAGTTGGAGGTGGTGTGCCGCGTGGTCAAAGTTTTGAGGTATGAATTAGGAGAGTAATCCAGCACCATCATAGTGCGTATTTAAGGTGAAGATAAGATAGGGATTTTTCTAAGGAATGATTGGTCAAAACCAGGCCTTGTTAAATCTTAGAACACGTTGCAGAAAATGATGTATCTTAAGGGATGAATACAATAAATCTATCATCACTCTTTGCTTAAGTGTTTTGCTTTGATTTCATTGGGATATGGGCAAACAAAACACACGATAGTTGCATATACACACACACACAATTATTTTAGTACAAGGAGAATCAGCTGTTTACCACGTAAACATGGCCCTACAAAAAAGAACATCGTGGCATTATTTAAGTGTTTATCGAATTTAAATAAACTGTAAAATATTTACAACGATACAAACTATGCTCTGTATGAACTGAAACTTCGTAATTGTTTCTTTAAGTATTAACAAATCATTTTAAAATCCGTAAATTAGTCTTTTTCACATGTCATTATAGCATCTAAATAATAGTTAAACATTAATTTATCTCCATCCATTGCAAGCTCTGATATGTTAAGAGCGCAAGAAATACACAATCATTGGAAACAAATTAGTTTTAGATTGTTGAGAGCTTCTACCGGAGAGGCATGTTTAGGAGCATTAGCATGTTTAGCTGCCATCTTGAATTGACCAGGTAGGTTACTACTTAAAACGTAAACAAAATGTTATATATCTGTTCAAATGTACATCTAACGCACAAAATACATACATTCTAGATCGTTGTTTCACATTTATGTATTTTAATACCGTGTACACCGTCAGTGCACTCTGCACTCCCAATGAAACCTTGATAGGTCTTGTCTGGCCGCATATATCATGACTAACTGAACCATCAAGTGTCAGTTCGTATTAGCTGCAGGCCGAACATCAGCCTATGGCTACTATAAAATGTATTGATCGTAAAACCCGGTTCGGATATGAGGCTGTAAAATCACAGCGGGATGTGTAAAACTATCCGTCGGGTTGCAATATGCAACGCGCTAAACGAGTGCCTCTTAACCGACGCGTAAAAAAGGAATGCATTTGTCAGTAAAGAAATGCTATGTAAAGTTAAGCATACTACTGTTGTGATCGTGTAGATCACATGTTGTACGAATGCATAGAAATAATGCTAAACAAATTTGGTAGAAATGCTGAAAGTGCACTTAATCATATTGAGGATTAGTAAAATCAGTCTGTAAACATGTTATGTTAAACTATTATTTGTTTCGAGGCCAGCGTTTGTTAAAGAGAACGTTTTATTCCTGTAATCTATTATCTACGATAGGGTTGCAATAAATATACGCGTTTAAAGGGAATGTAAGCAATTTTTCTACTAATAATTGATATTTATAGAGAGAGATACAATTATAAGTAAAAGTTATGTTTTAGCTTTGTCATATTTTACCTTTGGTTACGTTATTTCAAAACCTATTTTAATACAGGAAATATTTAATAATACTAGAGATCGTCCAGTGGGTAAAAACTCGACCAAAATTTGTAATGTGCAGACTTCTCTATTTCTCAACCCACAATGTAAATACAACATGTGATTGGAATTTCTTCAATTTGTTTTGATTTTCTGTTTATATTTAGTTGTTAGTTTGTCACTAGCATGGCAACCCATAACGCCAATGTTAATTTTTTTTATTAAAAATTAATTTTTCGTGCTTATTTTTTAGGCTATTATTTTTATATATAAATGAATTCTGCACATCTACAGGCAAACGTCTTTCTAACTGTACGCGTAGATTTTCCCTGCGATGCACACGAGCTTAGGAAAAAGGTTTTAAAGAAACATGCTTGCGTATCAATATATAGATAATCTTGTGTCCATTTGGTTATTAAAATTCTTATCATGCATTTGTCAGTATAATATTTCTTCATATCATACAATAGGATAATTTATTGCTAGGGTCTCAAGTTACTCCTTTCCACAGAATCGTAAGCGAGTGTCATAGGGATGCTTTTAAACCAGATTCGCCGTCGTAACGCATATTTCTCCTGTCTTTTAAGCTAACTAATTAAAACAAGAAGAGTTTTAACCATTTTATATTCATGGACACTGTAAACAAAAAATGACATCCATTTTGTGTCATCTTTACAAACGAACAGCTGTTATCGAGGAATTCAAATATTTGGATTACCACGACTCGAAAAGTATAAGCGAAAGAAATAATCATCTGTTGTCATACACTCTAGTAGTTATTCCCTTGTGAAAAAAAACCCAAAAACGTATATTTAAACAGGGTGTTCGCTTCAAATGAGAAGACAGTGTTTAAAGCAATTCTGTATACCCTAGCTTTAAAAAGGTCATGTGGTCCACGTAGGCCAACGCAGGCAACTATCATTCAACATTACCTTATGACCCAGATAAGATAGAGGTGAAGGAAATGCACCAGCCTATTAACAGGGTCGGATGTGTTCTACACGCTAAAATTACGGGCTCCAGCACGGCTAACAAATAGTCCCCGTATATGGCCAGCTAATACCTATCATTATCTCCGTAAGCAATATATCGTCCGGGTTAATGCCTTAGGATTTCTTAATGGAAAGGGACTTTCCTTAAAAGGCAGTCAATAGTGTTTTGACATAGTTAAATCCCTGAAAAAATGGGACTGTTTTCTCTCGAACCAGTTTTATTGGGCAATAGTGGATAAGAGGATAATGTGTTATTAATGTCGAAAGATGTAAATTATATATACTTTTCAAATGTAAAATGTAAACTAAGGTCATGTTTAGTAAGTACTGTATAACATAATTTTAGTGTAGCAAATTATTTAACTTATATTTCGTGTTAATTTGAGTCTACTCTCCTTGTGTACTAGCATTGACTATATATAGTCAATGGTTCTAGTCTCTTGGTTTTACCATTGACTTTCGGATACTAAAGTAATATTCAATGGTTTTACTTAGTTTTTCCATATTACCTAGTAACCTTACTTGGTTACTAAGACACCCCATGCAAATCGAACTCTAGACTTTAAAAGCAATGCTTGAATATAAAATGAGGTTAAATTGTAATATCCTTGCGATTTTGAAAAAAAAAACAGGAAAATGATTTCCAAATGCCTAACACTATAATTTTGAATTCACCAGGATCTGAGACCTTGATTTCAAAATTCGAGAATAAGACATGAATCAAACCAAACATAGAACCATACATATATATATATAACTTCATAAACATAGAACTTCATACATAGAAGTTTCACAGACAATTTGGTTGTGTAGGCATATAGAAACATTCATGCACACGCATTTACATGTTCTAGATTATTACATCCTGGTTTCTGCGTTAAAGACATTTCAGAGATATATTCTTTTACGTTTAGTCTTATCCTTGATAAGTCCAATAAATTGCAAGTTACGCATCCAAGAAGTCAGTTTGTATTGAGTCGTTTGCTGTCTCGGATCGCACCTTGCGCTACTTCAACATGCAGCAGTCATAAAACTCTGACTGAATCATAAAATTGGAGCAGTAACGTGAATGATAAATGACCTGTCGAAGCGAAATGCAAAGCCGCTTCCACCGCTGAACACAATAATAATGCTTTTGCTTTATTGTCCTGTTTATTGTGAAATGTTGTCAAATTGGTTCAAAGATACTAGTATGGGATCTTGAAACTCTAAAAAATACCTGAAACAAAAACTATAAGCTAAAAACCAATCATCTAAATCTCAGTTGTTATTGTGTTGGTTTAGGAAGGGGTGTATGTTTTTCAAAATATATGACAGTATAACTATTTGCGCAAAACTCAATAAATTAGATTGAATAAAAATAATTCACGGATAGTTAGTTACATAGCTATACGACCATTGTAGTTGTAGGAGTTTACTTAACACGATCATTTACTGTGAGGGGTTTAAACTATTCTTGTATATAGGTGCTTAAAATATATTAACTTAGTAATTTGTTCATGTTGCAGTTATTCATTTGCTATACCAAAATATGTTTCAATTTCTTGATCTCAAATACAAAGGATTGGAACATTACAGTATTTATAAAATTATTTGTGGACGTAGTAATCATTAAACAATATTTTATGATCTCATATTTACCACAATCACCTGATTAGTACATTTTACCACGATGAAGAATTATTGGAGACATGACAGTGCACATCGTACAGCGGCCACCCACCTTATTATCTTCTATGGATCGGAATTGTTAATGGTGTTGATCGGGTACATGCTTCAGAGGTTTATTTACCTCTGTTAAAGATTTCAACTCAGTTGGTTAATTTTGCTTTGGCACTCTCAACCAAACAATGGCATGCACCGCATTATTTCTCTATAGCTTTGTAGATTTTACTCGACTACATAATTAGGGTGATTGATATAAGCGTGCCAGCTGTTTTATTCAAAAACCATAAGATATATAAAAAAAAGTTAAATGGTAAGTGCCTTGGATTTTTTATTTTAAAAATTGTAGTCAAGTCGAAAAAAATTTTAGCCGCCATTCTCCCAATATGGCCACCAACTTTGATTTTTCTTATGGAACACCCTGTATTTTATTATGTATTTCGGTAGGAAATGTAATTTTAAGACAATTTTACTCTTGTGTGTTTTTTTTTTCATAAACCTCACCGTTTTAAAGATAATAATGATTAAGTTTTTAAATTTCGAATAGTTTTCGAATAAAACAGCTGGCATGCTTGCTTAGGCCTTTATCAAAACTCTTTCTCATGCAGAAATTTCAAAACTTAAACCATTACTATCTTTGAAACGGTTAGGTTTATGAAAAAAACCACAAGAGCAAAAGTGTCTTAAAATTATATTTTCTGACGGAATACATAATAAAATACAAGGTGTTCCTTAAGAAACATCAATGTTGGTGGCCATATTGGAAAATGGCTGCTAAAATATTTTTTTTCGACTTGAATAAAATAAAAAAAATAAAAATCCAAGGCACTTACCTTTTAACTTATTTTTATATCTCTTATAGTTCTCGAATAAAACAGCTGGCTCACTTATATCAATCACCCTGTATTGGTGTAAATAAATGTATTTATGTGATCTTGATGTTGCGTCATGACAGCTAGTTTTGAATCAACACTGGAGTCATCTTCAAGCTATTTTATCGTTTCCCTTCATTTATTTATTACAATTATCACTAATGCTCAAATGCCTGTACTGACCTAAAAACTCCAGTGTAGCGTCGAAACTAGTTGCCGTAACGCAACTAGATCACATAAAGGCAGGTATTTACATCGATTTATAGTTTTATGCGATCAGGAGGCTAAAGCTCAATAAAACGATGAACTGAACTACAATTCTTAAATCTTTTGTCTGTCTGATTAATAAACTCCTCTGGTTCAAACAGCAAATATTTCTAATTGATAATCTTTAACATAATAAAAAAATCTCCATTAAAAACAAATAGTTGTATTAACATTTTAACCCCAAATCCTAGTTCAAAACTTCAACAAGCGCCAACCCCACGCACGAAGCGAAAATACTCGTTTTATCAGATGAACCTCCGTTACCCGCCATTTTTCCTGTCAATTTTCCCGCGCAAACATGTCACTTCAAGTCAATTAGTACGCAAAGCCTCAGTTATATTGAAACCCGCCTCACCCCAGTGAACATTAATTAAAAGGCTATTTTCACCCTCGGCTAATGAATATGTTTTGACGTTCCGTCGTTTAATCGACGGATATTAATGGATCTATGATAACGGTTACCATAGTAACAACGCTCAGTTGACCCCAGATTGACCTTCAGGTTGACCGATCTCGCTCATCATCTGACATCAATTAATAAACTCTTTATCACTGTTCAGTTGTTTTTTGAAATAAGTAATTACTTCCTTTCAAATGTAACGGAGATGAATTGGGATGCATTAGTTTTCAAGATAAACTGGTTATTTCGGAAATTGTCAAGGGTGCTTTGTTTTTGCCCAAATGTCAAGGAACGTTGGGAGAGTTTTGTACAATGGTTATACTTTATTCAGTTATTTACGGTGGTGTTTTCTACGACGTATATCATTAATTTTATTCTCAAACCTTTATGATTATCATGCATAAATCAACATGCTTTATATTTGGAATGTTATAACATTGTATTACTGTATTTCGTTATTTGTTAATCTTTTGTTTAGTTCTAGTATAGATATACGGTAAACAATAACTATGTATCATAATATACATTTCCTGTACAGAAATTTGTAATTACTATGTATGTTTCAGGTATGCTTGACAACAACTTTGCACCACAAAATGTAAGTTTTGGTTCATAGATCATCATACACTTTATATGAAGTTAGCATTTACTGCATCATGGATAAAAAGATTCCAATAAAACGAAATGTCATGCAAAAATAATAGTTTTACATAGTTTGGAATTTTCATCTAAATACTGCCTAATTTCAATAATTTTCAATCCATGTTTATTATTGGTGGAATCATTGTTAGAAGTAAGTTTATTTTGCCGACTTGTCTTGTTTATCAAAATCGCCCTCGTTTTTCCATGCACTGCCTTTTAAAGATGTCTTGAAGTGGTAAAATCTTGCTTACAGCACGTTCAACAATTTGTTTGGACAGCGGACATTTGTGAAAATTGGATGATGAGTTTCTTTTTTAAATGTATTTCCTGATATTATGTCACAATTGCCCTTTGGATACTTAAGTCAAAAGACTTTTGGATCTATTAATAATCAAAGATATTACTTACAGGCTGTAAAATCTTGGCTTATATTAAAAAAATTATTAACTCTGCATTAATTAGTTTTAAAATAAACTTTCTATTAATACTTATGAGTTCATTTTCATATAATTTAAATAAAATTGTTACTCCTTAAAAATCGTTTATAGCTGTTAAAATTTTAATGAGCTTGAACCGATTTCCCTAAAAAAAAAAATGTTTAACTTTTTTAAAAATCCCACTGGTATATGCATGAGCAAAAAAGAGTTTGAAAATGTACGTTTGAATAGATATGCAGCCAGAAATGAATAGAATAAATATTAGGTACAAGAAAATTAAGTGTAAAGTTTACGAACTCTAGTTTTAGTACCTATAGGATTTGTGCACTTAATTAATACAGTGCACGTCGAAAAATATTTATTTTTGAATTAAAACGCGGAAAAGGAACAAGCATAATTAATACTAGGCAGGAGGTTGAAGAATTGATCAATGAGTCAGATTACAAGTTTAGTCAGAGCTTTTTTTACTTTTATATCTTTAGAAGATTGTTTTAAACCTAAAACAACATATTGATACATTTACCGACAACTCGCCACTATTCAGCAGCCAATCTACACATTTTGTTTTTGAGGTTTACCAGTCCTCTTCTCTTCCCAACATCGAACATAGACCTCGATAAAAAAACCAACCGAATTAAAACCCCCAATTATACCTGTTGCACCATAACTCATCTTGGGATCAACCATAAACCAATAAGACGCCCCTGTAATCTGGGTCTGAGAATGGGTTAGGTTGCGACAGCAGCGCCATATATCCTTAGCGGCTGTTTAGGGCACTAAGCTTGTAATGGGCAGTTTTACAATGCTGTAATAAAAAACCGATTAGCAGACACCGCGTTGAGATGTGAATTGATTCGTCGGTTGTTGTCGATTTCACTTATTGCTTTCGGAACCTTGTAGTACGGATTGTTGAATTAATTAAGTAATATTTCACTTCGAATTTAGTCTTTTAGGATAGCCTAAATTATAATCGTGTTTTAAGTTGTATTACTGCTTGCACTAAATGGCTTGTTTGAAAAAAATAAAACAGTGCACATAGTTATGCCAGACTAATTTTGCTAGCTGTTTGCCTAGTATTGCAGTGTTTTTTTTCTACTGTGTGTAGTATAATCAACATGTTCCTCGTGCAATCTAACTTAAATTTTTTTTTTAGCACCGAATAGCCAAATTAAAAAGGGTAACTGAGCACAAAATTCATTTTTCTTGGGATCGAACCATCGAACATCAGACTCGAACGCGAGCTCAATAACCACTCGGCACACAGACAAATTTGGTCACTATACAGTTTCTCGGAGTTCAACGGATATTGAATTGTGTTATGAATTATTAATATATATATTTTCATTTACGTCATCCTAAAACAATTTATTGATTATACTACATCAATTTATTCACCTTTTTATACGTAACTAATATGCAAAAACCTCTATGAAAAAAATTAAGTCATTGAAAAGGCAAATGTGGGAGAATACAAATACACAGAGAATTTCATTTTCCCCTTAAAATCACACAAAAGACACACGTTTGCACATGAGAAGGGGCAATATTCCGGCAATATTAGCTTGTCTAATGACAGCATATCAGGAAATATCGGACGAGCATTCACCGGCCGAAATGAACCGATACTTTTCAATCAGGCCCATATTAAAACGGGTCCGTCTCTACCTGCTCTCTGCTCGTAATATTACATTCCATAACACAAGGATTGGCTCGGGGATTGTGATTCAGGATGTATACATTTCAGGGTAGGGAGGTATGGTAGGTATACGAGTATGTTGGTTCTAGTCGTAGATGATTGCAGTTTTTTTGTTATGAACTATCATAGGTGGGTTTTGTGGGTATTCAGGTAATCTTTTTCTAAAGTATTATACCTTATATTCTGTGTCATTAGAGAAATTTCACAATATATACAGTACATTATCTATTTTTATCTCTAAAAATGTCAACGGTATTGTTTACTCTATAAAGGCTAAATTTGTCGAACCTGATATTGGATTTTGTATGTGAACATTTAAACTAACACATTCGCTTAAATTTACATTAGAAAACCTGACAACGTATTAAATGGATTTAATTTATTGAAAACCCCATTTTAAGTCGGTTTTCATTATTTATCACTAATCAATAATAACTCGATTTCGGCCATTTCCACTTTATAGTTGATGTACTTGGTCTGTAAAATTGAAATTTATAATAAAAAAAAAAAAAAACACTAACTACATGTTTTATATCCATGATTCCTTTGCAAACCACAATTCTTTCTCTGTACATCAATAGTTTACAATAATTCCAACATTTTAAGTAATTACTTATGCTACTAGATGTAAGCTATTGTAAACAAAAACTTTTAAAAATTCAACACATTACAAAACCTAACTACGGACGTTACAGTCCTGGTCAGCATAACGACTCTGGAGATAAATCCAGTGGACATGCCATCAGCGCATGTAACATGCCGGGAGCATGTAGTGGACGGGGGCAGGTAGGGCATGTAACAACCGTCACAGTATGTCCTGTCGACTCATAAACCTGCAGACCTCGGCCATAACTCCCGAGTCTAGTTAATTGAAACGTGCGAGTAGTAGGTTTACAGTCTGCGAGCTCAACTGTAGACCTAGAACCCCGTGGTGTAGAACAGACCTAGAAACATAGAACTTGTTTGTTGTTAGAACTTAGAAGGTGTTAGAAACAGAACTGACTGTGTTGTAACCGAGCTTACCTAGGTGATATTGTACTGAAAGCATGTGTTAGAACATAAGTTGCAATATCGTACATCGTTTAATATCGTGCTATAAACTGGAGTTAGAATATACTATTTTACTAGAAACTATTGGATTAGAACCTGGCGTTCCTACATAACGTGTAATGTCCTACTTTTTTGTCCTAGGACGCTAGGCACGAGCCTGGGATTGTTTGTCACATTACTTCAGGCTAGACCTAGGAGTTGCGGCATTATCACTTAGATAAAACCAATTGGTGACTTGACGGGGATCGAACCCAGGACCTCATGGACTGAAGTCCCGCGTTCTAACCACTGCGCCAGCTCGCTCCCCATATCCTACTAGAACTGATGTTGGAGCTTAGCGTAGCAATACTCTGGGCGATGCTATCTTGCTATAAACTTGCGTAAGGACTTAACGAAGTTGCCCAATTGTGGAACGCAAATTGCTGGGTAGCTGAGTGCTCGCCTGGCAATCAAAAGGTCGCCGGTTCGATCCTTAGAAAAGTGTGTCCTAGCTTTTTGATGGTTCGAAACTAAACCCAGCTATCCTTGACCGTTATGCTTTCAATAATGGTTCTGACTAATGAAACAGCTGATAGTCAGTAACAAAATTACACAAGGCATCACACTCTATTCTACACTAATCCGTCACTCATATTTGGGTAAAAAATACGCACATACGTGGCGACCCCATCTCAAATTAATATGAATACCCACATTAGAGTTAACTATGGAAGAACACATGTAAAATCCCGAGTCAAAAACGCGACGCTGACCAATTCTGCAGTCATCAGGACCTCCTAGTGGCAGAGTCAGTACCGTGGGACTTGTGCTTCTTCAACCGAGAATCTACAACAATAGAGGATGAGACCTTGACATTCCCTCCAATCACCGGACAATATTGAGTGGCTCTGATCAGCTGACAGTTGTGTTTAATGTCGCCGCGTACTGTTCTGTCTATGTAAATACCTTCCGGCACGTTGTGCTTGAGTCTCTCGGTTTGTCGGATTTTTACTACAAAGCCGTGGTATATACTGGGTGTTTGTGGTACGTTATTTCATATTAGTACAGTAAATCTTCCCAGAATGAGTAAAATAATTTTCGTCATACCAAGATTTTACAATTAGTCTTTATCTAATTAAGACATGTGGACTGACATTACCTTAGTAATATTTCGAATAATTCACTACACAAAAAGGGAATACTTTTACCAGTTTGAATTTATCTTGCAGAAGATTTTAGCTAAGCTTTTCTATTTGACATTTCACCAAATTCTCTATTGCAATACATCTTCTGTAGTAAATTAATTCGTTCGATTGCAATACTCTACAAAATGGCAATCGTCAATAGAAATAAGTCAAGCTAACGAAATAAATTATTTGCGTTGTTTCTGTTAACAAGTCTGTACGTGGGTTAGGTAGCATTGTTGTGCTTGGAGAGCTGCAAAGCTGTCCGCAAAATTTACCATATTCCAGCTAAATTTATCGTTTTATGTAAACAAGGACTCTCTGGTGAAAAGCGTTCACAAAGAAGCTACTTACCGCATAGTGTGGCGACAAACCTTTTAAACATTGATATACAAATCTTAACGCATATTGAAAATATTAATAGTTCCCGGGTCTGTGTCTAACTATACTACCTTAGTTCGTAGCGCTTTTCTATGGGAGACATTTTTTTCAAAATATTCAAACTTTCCTTAAAATACAGACGTGTTATTTCTAAAGATAGCGCTTTATCATACTACTAAACTGATTAAAGCTGTAGTGAGAATGATTCAAGAATGATATTTCCTTTCGGATACTCAACTCTATAACAATATCAGTAACGTAATAAAGTTTATGCTGAACGGGGAAATTTATTCAAATCATCACTAAGCGAGCGTTGCCCATTCCAGTTAAATAGGACGGCTATCAGTTAACGTATTCTGCGAATACATCAAAACAATTACCGTCCCATGCTAACAAACTACTGAAACTAGAAAAGAAACAGAGTAATGACGAGGTGTATTGCAGTTGTGCATGCGAACTCGCGTATGCAAGTATGTGAATGTAGATTTAATCTGTAGTGGGAAATGAAATTGGACATGAAGCGAATGTGGATTGAACTGTAAAACATTGGTAAACTTGTCTGGATTTGAAATGTAAACAGAGAATCGGTTTAACTACTCAGCAGTGGAATAATTTAATATATGCGAAAGTGTAAACTTTTTTCTTTAGTTAGTCAAGAATTCCCAATGTGTTTTAAAACGAGCTGTATATTTTTGATTTATTTTAAAAGGACTATGTTTAGATAATATGCTATATAAAAAAACACAATATTTTTAAATGAATTTGAAACCTTTGTCAATACTTTATTAGCTATTGGTTTACAGGTGAACGAAAATACGGCATTTAAACAAAAACAGCAGATAAAAGACTATACCAACTTAAATTGTGTGGAATCTTTGACTATTAATACAACAATAGTCATCCACAATAAATACAACTTAATTATACTTAATATTAATATTAACTTAATATTAATATAACTTTTGTATACAATAGTCAATGGTGGAAAAAAATGAGTAGTTTTAATTTAAAATGTTGGGGTTCTATGGGTTATTAAATATTTCTTATCAGCTAATTTATTTGAGGATTGTCCTATATGGTAGACTTAATAATTAGGACTATGACATTATTTGCTGAAAAAACAACTGTTCAGATGCACACAAACTACTTGTACTGTTAAAAATACACTTACTACATCTAATGGGTTATATAATCATTAACTATAGATACTTTCTAGAAGACAATCTACTAAATCGCCAAACTCGAAAGACGCGTATTTCCCATTGAAATATTAATGATAAATTAATAACTGAGTTATGCAAATACTAATCACAATAAATTTATGTTCTTACCTGATTCCATGGGAAAAATGGAGCAAAATCAAAGTAATACATAGAAGCTCTCTCGTTTTGGCGCGAAAATGGCATAAAATTGGCGGGACTTCTGCATGCAAGATTAATCGCCTGTTACATGTGATTTTCCTATTGTCATTTCTCTTAATTTGTCTTACTTGAATGAAACAATTGCAAGAGGATTTTATAATAAATTTTGTCTCCGTTGACTGACTCTGGAAATAAAAATATTATTTTACAGTCTGTTTCATTTATAAGATACTACTGTGATATTATATCTACGTTTTAGGCTATTAAAGTATCAATAAATTGTGGTTTATATTTTGGAAAAATACATTTTTAATTAACCTGCCCTTTATTAATAGATATATTTCCTGCAAAGATATTGTTCACAGTACTTACTTGTGCTACCTTAAGGGATCCTACATTTTAACCCTGAACATAAAATAATTTTTTTACATTTATTGCACACCATAAATGTAATTAGGTATTACAATTTAACAACTATAATTGGATATCTTGCATGTTTCAGAGGTAAGGAACATTTTATGAATTTACCGTAATTCCGTCCAAAAACACGAGCCCAAGGGAAATAAGGAGTGTTGTTGTCTTACGTAACAACCAGGTACAGACCTCTGAATATTCCATAGCTGACTCAAAACAAACCATAACATTTCTGTATAATTTCTTTGCGTAAAAAAATATTACTACTGTAACTTTTAGTAAGGGATTCAATGCATACATATTTTAATGAATGATGTTGCATGCATGCTAACATCATTAAAATTCTCAATACATTTTGTGCTACTTAAATAAATTTCCACGAATTAACTAAAATAAACTATAAGAATTAAAAAAGTTAAGTGTATTCCAGTAAGTTGTGGGAAATAAGTTAACTGTGATATAAATTATCATTTATGGCAATTTATTAATAATACTCGTTCATTCAATCAATCAAGCTAAGGATGCAATTTGACGGAAGCTCAAGCCAATTATAAATTCTAAATACCCCCAACGCAGCAATCCTGCAAACTAAGCGAATTTCCATTAGCCTGATTGGATTTACACTAAAATGCCTCCTTTAAAATATCAAATCCATTCCCTATTTAAATAGAATTAGTTTGAGGACTTAGGTTTGCTGCAACATGGAGGGTAAAAAGTGTTTTTATTTTTTGTAAAATGTTAATAGTTAGAAATAAATATATGAATGTTTTTTCCAAATTCGATCAAAATATGTTCATAAACAAGCAAACTACAACAGTTGACTTATTCTCCATAAGAAAAAGATGTGAATGTTAAATTTACATTTTTTTGGAATTTTCTCCGTAACCATTAGGCGCACAATAACGATTCATTATACTAAGTTATTTGATTTTTAAGCCCTACAAAATGATTCACAAAGAAATTGTGAAATTTTGTGTTTTTAGGGTCAAAAATGGGAAAACCCTATTTCCACCCCACAAACCCCCGTTCCCATAGTCCGATCATGCTGGTTCGCGAACTAGTTCGAATAAATGTAGGTTTACACGTTTATACCAAATTTCATCAAAATTGGATTATTTTTGCTCGAATTATGGGTACCTCAAAACGAAATAGTAAATCGGTCCCGGGTCTAGGTCGCTTACCATGAGTACTACGATAATAGCTTAATCCCTATATGGGATATTCGCTAAAAGCAGAAAAAAATTCCATATCAATATATTTGTCCCAATTATAATATTTCCATTCAAGATAGGTAACAATACATGAAATAAATTATGAATTGAACATATTTACACGCAATTAAGCTTAATTGGGCAATGCATACGAATGCAGTATGACTCAAACGAGTGCTTTACGATCTAAAAACAAGTTGGGTAACACTTTCAACACATTCTAAAAATCGAGTTCGTTTTTATTTGTTTTCAACACATTCTAAAAATCGAGTTCGTTTTTATTTGTTTATTTTATTAATAAATAATTGCCCTGTTAGTGAACAGTTTTCTAAGCCAGGTAAAACATTTGGACTAGTAAGAAAATATGACATGAGGCAAGCACCGACTGCAAGGTAAAGATAGCAAAAAGCAATCATCTGTAAGCTATAACTCGTAAGATCGCGTGCAGTTGCAGAAGCTAATTGAAATGTCCCGGGGAAGTACAACTTGCAACGAGACATCAGCAGTGAGAAACGCAGTATCTGCTGAGAAACGTACACAAGCACATAACTTGTGGAAATCATTTCAAACTTATCATTTATATAAACTGTAAACTGCGATTATATCTTTACATCAGTAAAAAGGGGGGAGGGGTGTTCTACCATTGAATATATATACCTACAGGTTCTACGCATCGAGGATCTCGCTTCACATTAATAGTTAACCTTTTTTTACCACTTTGGATTAGAGATTCATTTATCGACTCAGTACAAGTGTGAAGGTAGACTGAAACTTTGAACCGTCTTTATTTTCAAATAACGTCCCCTACTTCTTTATTTCACTTACACCATGGTCATTTATGTGTAGTGCAAAAATTTCAATGATTCAAAGCATCCTTTTAGGTCGTTCAACAATTTTATGAGGAATCAAATCAAAATTATGTGTCTTTTTGCAATTTAAAAATTCTTTGATTTTCGTAGAATTAAAATGTATGAAGACACATTTTGAATACGGGTTATGGAAATATATCCCGCTTACAGTTAAAGGAAAATGTTAAAAGAAAGCATAGGTTCATTACCAAAGATCTTTATGAACAGAATAGGCCTACATTGCCCCAAACACGAGCTCAAGCGGAAACTCGTCAAATTACAGCTTTCAAATTGTATAATTTTTTTAGAACTAAAATACTTTGTGATATTACAACTAATTAATATCCTGTAATCCACAAAATCCATGACGTAAATTACAAAACACTCCAATATAAGTAGTAAAGCGGTACCCTTAATCTATTTAATATGTAAAGTGTTTTTATCCCAAGGGTGGTCAGTGCAGTCAATTTGGACATTACAGCCCTACATTAGGGGGGATTACAGTTGCAGGACAGCACAATGTTATTCAATGTTCTGTCGTGTTGTTTGGTCAGCTACTGTGTCAAATTGGCCGTTAAAACCACTGATTTAAGGGTAAAAATAATAGGGGTTGTTAGCAGTGGCGTATATTGCGGGGTACATTTTGTTCGGTACTGAAATATGTACTGTATTGTTGGTCAATTACTTTATTTAAAATTGTTTTTACTTGCTTTTATCAGCTGATTATTTAAATGATTTAAATTAATCTGCCAAGGTTTTGGTTTAGGTTTTGTATTCTGTTCAGTTCTTGAAATAAAATAAAAGTTAAAAATAAAGTTTCAAGGTTTTGTTGAAAAAAAATCAATGAACGTAGGACTACGAGACTGAACCTTCTACGGAAAATAAAGTTAATGAGTCGTTTAGTATAAACAGTGATAAAAAAACTTCTTTGGTCTAAATTCTGTGGGGGAAACACCAAAGAGGAGCAAATTACTGTACTATGCTTGAAAAGCGTCTGTTGTGAAGAAATAAGTTTCCACCATAATTATTTATTGAATAACTTGTTGATCAACATCGTACGTGATATTAAATTACCTGGAAAAACTAAAAGATATACGTCTAATAAAACCTGTAATAATATATTTACACTTATACTATTTACTATATAATTATTTAACTACTTAATTACCTATTATATAAGTTCAGTACTAATTTACTCGTAAGTGAAACGGAGTACATCTTTTCTAACAACTGAATTTACTGAAACTGCAACAGTGAAATTATGAATTAAATTATAAAGATAAAATATAATAAAATTGAGTTTATTATGACAAATCCAAAACTAACGACAATAGCTCGATTTGAAAAAGAAACCCGTTTTGTACATACAATGACTATAAACTATAATGCACAATTATAATGGCAGAAATGTTATCAAAAAATGAATAAAAACTACCTAAAAAAAAACTGTTGTTAAAATAGAGAGCACTTTTATCGTTGTGACGTTAAATGTGAGGGTTTACTAAGATCCACTTACCAAAACTATTAAAGAGCAATGATGAATTAAAAACGTTTAAGACGTTTCATAACGAAGCTTTACCTTTGTAACACACCTACAACATCTCCGTGTTTATAAGAGCAACTAGTCTAAAGTTCAATGTTCTCTCATTTCCATATCCGGCAACAATTACTCAAGCTTATCAGTTCTGTCACCGCCGCCGGATCGAGCCAATTATATTAATGATGTCCTCGAGATTTCTTATACAGTAATGGTGATTTTTTTATATATATAACATGAAGAATAACACTTGTAATAAATCTCTTCTCTGTCTACTGTAGAGGTGTCTATGGTATGACTTGAGTCTAAGAAAGTCATAGAGTTGTTTAACCTATTGTTTTTTTTAATAACAAGAAATGAGCTTGAAAAAAACTTAACAATTACTAAATAATAATAAACTAAAGAAATATTAAAGAAATAATCAAATATCTCTGCATCAGCCAATTGCTAAAAAAGTGACCCTATTGGAAGCCGTATGAGAGTTAACAAAAATTGTTTGGATACAAATCAGCTGATATTTTCAGATGTAAAGAGGTGTGCAAAAAATTATGCATTATGACGAAACAAATTTTTTAAACACATGGCCTACAAGTTATAACCACTGTCTTCCAACCTTTTTTATTGTCTTCTTCAGCTTTGCCTCGCCGTTTAAACCTCAGCTTGTATGCAAAGTGTAACTTTTAGTCTAGCGATGAAACCTAAGTCTATTATGAAGTGTTTGAACTTGAGAAAGTTTTTGCTAAATCAAACGAACCATCAAGATTAACGGTTACATGTATATTTCAAATAATAATACAGGGTGTCTCAGACCACCCGGCCGGCTTGTATAGCTCCAATATGAAAGCAAATGGAAACCTAATTGCAACTGGAACCCCCTATTTTGACCCCAAGGAGTTCAGCTAAATTATTTTCAACCCCAAAAAAACACCCCAAAGGGCAGATTTTGGGGGGTGGGGGTGGTTTTTGGGAAATTTTCAAATGTAAAGGGGGGTCGTGTTATACCTCTTTTTAAAGGTCCTATAATCCTGAGTATTTTTGTGGAAAAAGATTTAAATTATCTTCATTCCTATTTACAGGGTGTTCAAAAACGTACAAAAAATAGACCTTTGAACTACTTTTCACTGTAAAGAGGTGGAATTTCGTGGGGGGTTCAAATTTTTACAACTCTTTAATTAATAAATGAGCTTTCAAAAAACTCTGGTTTTAACCCTTTTGCTATCTTTTTACTTATGTTACGCATTTTCAAACTTTTTGAAGTTTCAAAAGCTGTTATCTCAAAAATTTCAAATGGCAACATGGGTTTCATTACAAACCACATTGTAGCCCTTGAAATTTGCAATAATTTTTGTATTTAATGTTTTTTGGTATCTTCATTGGTTAAAGAGATATAGCGAAATTAGTGTATTTTAATGTTTTATTAAATGGTATTCAAAGTGTTTGCTGTTGCAAATGTACACCTCTAGGTCTCAATTAAAACTAATTATGTTAAAAAATTAAAATACTACCCAGATTGTTAAACTTGGAGGATTAATAAAGGAAAAAACACAACTGCAAATATTCTTAGTTATTTTACTATTTACAAAATTCTAATAGTGCTTTGAATGAATAATGTCTATAAATGCTACTGGTAAATAAAAAAAAATCATCATGAAATCAATGAGCGTGTGCGTGAAACTGGTCACGTTTGATCAGATAAAACAAATTATAAGGAACTTACTGGATCTGTACGAGAGGTGAATGCACCTGCGGTAGTAAAATAGCAATACAGTACCATAATAGTGGAGAAGAAGTACTACGTGCATAAACAGAGTTGGGGTTTGCATGGAACAAAATGGAAGGCAATTTAAGCATTTGTAGAAGTCCATCGGTATGTAGGCTATTAATGCTGACTCAAACAAATTATTCATTCAAAGCACTATTAGAGCCATGGAATTGTAAAATAACTAAGAATATTTGCAGTTGTGTTCTTACCTTTATCACTCTTCCAAGATCAACAATCTGAGTACTATTTTATTTTTTTAGACAAGATTTGTTTTAATTGAGACCTAGAGGTGTACATTTGCAACAGCAAACACTTTGAATACCATTTAATAAAACATTAAAATACACTAATTTCGTTATATCTCTTCAACCAATGAAGATACCAAAAAACATTAAATACAAAAATTATAGCAAATTGTAAGGGCTACAATGTGGTTTGTAATGAAACCCATGTTGCCGTTTGAAATTTTTGAGATAACAGCTTTTGAAACTTCAAAAAGTTTGAAAATGCGTAACATAAGTAAAAAGATAGCAAAAGGGTTGAAACCAGAGTTTTTTGAAAGCTCATTTAGCAATTAGAGTGTTATCAAAATTTGAACTCCCCACGAAATTCCACCTCTTTACAGTGAAAAGTAGTTCAAAGGTCTATTTTTTGTACGTTTTTGAACACCCTGTAAATAGGGATGTAGATAATTTAAATCTTTTTCCACTAAAATACTCAGGACTATAGGACCTTTAAAAAGAGGTATAACATGACCCCCCTTTACATTTGAAAATTTCCCAAAAACCACCCCCAACCCCCAAAATCTGCCCTTTGGGGTGTTTTTTTGGGGTTGAAAATAATTTAGCTGAATTCCTTGGGGTCAAAATAGGGGGTTCCAGTTGCAATTAGGTTTCCATTTGCTTTCATATTGGAGCTATACAAGCCGGCCGGGTGGTCTGAGACACCCTGTACAATAATACTATTTCCACCGAGATCAAGACCGTAGAAAAAATTGACGTAGGACTATTATTATTCCGTGTGACTTAATTGCACCCTCGTTTCTCAATAGTATCAATCGGAAACTGCTCTCATGCATTCAAATGTAGCATAATATATCCATTATTTAAAATATTATAATGTTTCAGTCACTGTAAAAACAAAATTGTTTTAGTTTCTGAAAAATCATTTTGTTAAAATTCTTGAAGCTATGATTTCATGAAAAATAATGACTATCTCAGGAATACACTATCCATCACTGTCACCACCTAAACACACGTAATGGGAGGAACATGGGTCGTGTAGGGTGAATGATTACACTCTCATGAGCTGCAAGTTTGGATGTTTGTATAAAACTGATACACCGTGTTCTGTGTAGCTTAGCTATTCACGTGTTCACAAGTTGGTTTTTGTTGTTCTGATAGTATTAGCATGTTGCCAAAATATAAAATGTACAGTATAAAATGTTTAATTTAACTGCCATAGGTAAATTTTTGTTGTTTAGTGTAGGTGTTTATGAGTTACACGTATTAAAACATTCCTGGTGGTATTTTGATTCTGATAATTGATATTCAAGTAAGCATCTTGATATATAGCTGAATTGAGTAAAAGACTATAGGTATCTTTGGCAATTTACGACCAATAATTATGAAAGAATTTTTTCACGATATTGATTGGTGCAATAATATTTTTTTGCAATTAAAAAAAATAAATAGTAAAACTTGTTACATGTATTATACAGAATGAGCTAATCAAATATTTTTATATTTATTATAAATAGTTGTGTGATGTGTATGATGTGTCTGATGATGCCAGCGTAGTTCGCAAAAAGCCTCAATAAAATTAAAAATTCTAAAAATATTGGTGAAGTTTGTATTTCAAATGTATAATCAAATACTGTTACTATAACAGCCCTTGTAAAAATTTACATACTTGAAAATAGTTCAATGTTTTATGAGTTTGATGAGGGAAAATGTTTAAATGTATAAATTTAAATTGTAGCGTGTGTCAAAAAAATATTTTTAATAATTTCTTAATCAGTATCCTACTTGTTACAGTATTAAATTTCCAAAAAAAAGAAAGATATATGTCTAAAAACACTTTTAAAATATATTTACAATTATACTGTTTACTAACAAGACGGTATAAATACATGTAAAAGAAGTTAAGTGGTGATAAGATTTCGATTGGATACTCCAATCATCATCAGACCAAATAAGCAAATGTATAGTAGGCATCATTATCAGACCCAATAGGCAAATGTATAGTAGGCATTTGCCTATTGGGTCTGATGATGATTGGAGTGTCTAAATAAATCGATCGCAACTTAACATCTTTTACATGTATTTACCGACTCGTTAGTCAAAAGGGTAATTGTTAATATGTTATTACAAGTGTTATTAGTTGTATATCTTATTCATGTTTGTTCTTTAAAAATATGATTTGCTACAACATACAAAACGTTGGCTAATGACTTATACATACGACACAGTCCCCCGAAGTCTACTTCGACCCAAAAAACCAATCTTCTACTTTACATACAACCAAAAATAATTTGTATTTCAAATTATTTTTGGTTGCATGTTTCAAATTCAAACATAAGCGAGTCAAAATGTCCTCTTAAAACCCAAAACTCATTTCTCTCTACACTTTCATATACACTCTTGAGGCAAAACAATTTGTAGCTAATTAAACATCCTACAGCTTTGAACGTAAACATTTCATTTCTAACGACCTCCTCTCTTTGGACAAGAACGCCGTTAACAATGCCTTCTTATCTCGACTCAGTGGACTGTTGAGATGGAGTTATTGTAGGCAGTTACCGTAACAGACAGAATAATTATAGGCTAACACGCACTGTACACGCGTATGGGAACATGTCACACGTTCAAATCAATGCAAGCAATACAGTAGATTACTTACAAAAAACCTTTGACAAAATGTGTTTGGGTTGAATGGAATCGAATATTATGGGTGCTACAGACTGTATCAATTTTTGCTTACATCTTAAGGGTTTACAGTGTTCACCAAATAATCAAAAGGTCGTTGGATCGTTCCTGTAAAAAGACAGTAGCTTTTTGACGGATACAAGCTGAGCCCGTCGATAGATGATCATCGGGCTATTAATAATTGTGGTCCTAACTAACTAAACAGCTGATTATAGTCAACAACAATGTTACACAGAATTGTTCAATACATTATAGCCACTCAAAGAATCTACTTTTGTATTAAAACTTCGTAAACATTGTCATTTATTTAGTAAACAACCCAACCGGTTTAATTAAATTTCATATAAAATTAGGCAATACCATTTGCCTAAGGAAATAGGAAAGCCACAAGTGAGTTCACGATAGATCGCCATTACCGCATGTTTCCACGCTATTCCACATGTTTGTAGTTATCAGTCTCTGATTGTAACGCTACATTTGTCACAGTCACAGTCTCTCAGTCCGTCTGTCACTCATGCCTCACGCAATGGTAAAGGCAGAGGTATATCAAAAGCATTTTTTTGACTTCTGAATTATATTAAGTGTAATAGATTGAACTCCAAACTAAAATTGAGTAGAGAAATATTGATAAATATTTTTGAATGGCACGAAAAATGTATAACTGTTTGTCCTAAAATTATAAATAAGAAGAACTATATGTTTGTACGTAAATACATGAATCTCAAAAATATATTCAATATTAAGTCCCTGTTCCTTTATTAGAGATTATTATTCTTTGAAAGATTATTTCGAAGGCAACATTGGCGATCTTTTCCAGCTAACAAAACTCGCGTAATCGATACAGCTACGTTGGTCAAAGATGAAGACATCAAGCTTTTAATCTATGCATAAAGTATCAAGTAAATAGAAATAATGACATTTTAAAACTTAAATAGAGTTATTCAGCTTCTCCGATTTCCGTGATTCCGTGAAACTGTCCATACGTTATACAGTATAACATTAAGATTGCCAGTGATGCATTCATAAACATGTTTATAAACTAATACATAAATGCCACCCAAAAATATATACTTAAACACAATTCCCTAGTTTTAAACTGGAAATTCTCGTGATCATAAATTTGAAACAACTAAATTGTGTTATATGGTAAAAACAATTCCCATAAAAATACAAGAAACATTTTTCTTCAAACTCTAACTAATTTATATTCTGATACGTCTTCCATAACAATACTTTTACACCCGCACGTTTCAAACAGCTTACATATGATATGACAGAAGGAGCGACATTTGGCACCAAGTAATACCCGCGGATGCAAACATCCCGCCAATATTTCCGCCAATTTCCCGCCAAAATGAGAGTGTTTCTATGCGTCACCACGCATTGTTTCCTTCCGTTCAACAGAGGCAAGTGACTTTTATCACCGACACAACAGGTAACGTTGCAACGCTTGGATAAATTCTGCTTTGGTTACAATCTTTGTAAAACCCTTTCCATGATTTTCTCATATTTCAAATAAGATAAACGTTTGAACGCCTGCTATTTTTGTTTCTGTTGTCCGTTTGAGTTAAAGTGTGCGGTATCATATTTTATCAAAACGGTTCTTTTATTTGATGGGCATATAAACGCTATGCTTACATTTAACATTTTCTTGTGACTTCTAGCGGCTCTGGGAAGGTATTACTGAATAATGTGATAAACAAACGTTTATGTTTGGTAACTCAGTATTACATCAGTAAATAATGTATCTCTAATCTTATCAAGTATTATAATATTTCACTCTTCCGGGACTTTTTTGACACCCTGTCGTTGTCATAATTCCCTGATTGCAATCTTTAGTTATTCCAGGGTAAATTGTGTACTTTATTTATTGGTGTGTTATATTCTGACATGTGCAACAAAGGAAGAATACCATCATAAGAGCAAATACTTTAAAAAATATATTGGTTTACAATACAATAGTTGTTAAAATACTGTTTTAACTGGCTAAATTACAATAAAAAGTATAAGGTTAAATAAATTTGTTTACCAAGTCGAAATTGTGTAATGTTTTGACTCATCAATTAACAAAACATCACACAAAAAAACTGTCGTCTTTACCTGACCCCTGAGGATGATAAAATTGATAGAGTACAGTTAAGGGCAGTTTGAAATGTAACCAAAACAATGTTCAATATTGGTTTGAAAAATGTTTGAAACAAACATTTATAAAATTTATCATCACCATGCAGTAATAAAACGTCTATAACGTTATTTCGTACTTTAATGTTATCGTCACTTATCATTTGCATATCATTTGCACCTTATCATAGTTCATGAGATCAAATTCATTTCTTTATACCCCTTTTTAATTAAAATCTACTATTTGCTTACGTAAAGACCACAACAAAAGGACCACATTTCAATAAAACTTGTTTAATGTTTATGCACTGTTATAGCCCTATAACATGTTCGTGATAAGCCTGTTATCGGTAATCTAGAACCGCCCTTCTAGCACGCCACTTCTCGCTTAAGGTAATGTAAATGGATGAGTTTGCGTCGTGAAATAAACCTACATACAACATTTATTGTGTGTAAGTGATAACGTATATGGTTCACATTCCTGTTGGGAAAAAGTGCAATTTTGGTTTAATAAAATAGTTCATGTGGTCAACATTATTTTACGTATTGACTTATTGGTTAACTAATTTTTGTTACCTGTACAACCCTCATCGGTAATGTTATTTGTGTCATTATTTAAGCACACAAATAAAAGTACATACAGTATTATTCCAAAACCATTTCCAAGTGTCTGATGTTTGATGTACTAAATTACAGCAGGGTAGTTACTAATCCAATCCTGAGAGAAGTCATAATTTCATAAATGGTGGTAATTTGGTGACACTGGATCCATGTGTCCTAGATTATTAAATTTCTATAAGACTAATCAATTACTAATAAACAGCTGATCTTGGTCAGTAACAGTGCTGCCATTTCATTCATTCAATACTCATAGTTTGTTCACTCATCATAATCTTCAACATCACTCATTATACATTTTTGTGTTTAGCTGCGATACATATTTCGAAGTGAATTCACAAAATTCCTATGGAATATCTTCAATTTCTCGAGCAGTGAAACAACATGTATAGGCTAGGCTAACTGTATAGGTTATTATGACCTAATAACTATCTAAATTAAGTTTTACTGTTCAACATTATAATTTTGACAATATTTTGTAAAACGTCTTATTATTAATTATTATAAATTGTGAAACTGGATATTTTATCAGCGAGTTTTCCTCGAACATAACGATTTTTAAAGAGCAAGTCTTAAACACCGATATTGTACCAAAGTTCCTGTACGACGTGTTATGTTATGCGTTTTCTCAGCTGAGCCTGATGGCAGCAACTTATCATACCATCTTTTTATGACTTCATTTACAAAGTGGTTTCAGCACCCATCAAAACTGCAGTACGAGTGGAAACCACATGCGAGTAGTCAAAGTTCTGGAGTAAAGTATTTTCAAAATGTATCTTCGTTTATGCAGTTATTTTTGTCGTGTCGTTTGTTATAAAATATGTACCCTTCAGAAGTTTTTATTTACCATGGGTAAATTGGCGTAATTTTTTTGAAAGTCTTTTTTTGTGTCTTTCAAAGTCACAAAACCTACTGGATCGATAATGAAAACATTTATAATGAAGATTGATACTTAACGCATGGAACTACGCGTTAAACGACTTTACCACCTGATCTTTGAAAGTTCTCAAGTAGAGGTTTATAAAGTAAAAACCTATTGTTCCTACAAAAACAAAAATAAAATAAAATTTTCCTTAGTTCGGTTTGTTTACATTCCTAAAAAATACCAATTTACTTAGGTGAGGTATCCTTAAAGGGCTTATTCAAATTACTTTCTGTTGCCATGCCACGTAGCTAACTGCTAGTTCTAAGTAAAAAAGTAACTGAATGAGTTATTATTTTATTGTTCTTTGTAGCATGTGTTAAAAAGATTGCTCTGCCATTGTTGTAATATTATATGCTATGATTATTTATTGTATTTGTGTATTGTTATCGACAGTGAATACTGCCAGTAACAACATTGTAAAATTGCATGTACCTAAAGATTTCCTCGCACGTGAGTGTGCACAAGAGAATGTATTGCTAATACAGTAATAATACCTTAAGTACTTATACTGATTAATTGTTGACAGCTCTCTACATAAAAAGGTGAACAATTTACCTCATAGTGTACGAGTATATCCAATGTCAGTCAACTGGCAGTCTGTAAAAACAAGTGTGCTAATAAAAACAGTGTAGTAAGAAATAACAAAAGACTTCATTAACTCGTTGAAATTGATAGTATAGCATCTTATTTTATTCATTTACTTTACTATTTTGTTCTTACTTGGTGTCTCTATGCAAGATAAAGTAAGCAAATGTCTACTTAATTATCCTTTCAACAGACGTGCACCGTTTGATTTGCATTAATCTTAAAGTAAGTCACAAAGTTGCTCGATGCAAATTCGAGACAACAAACGACATCTCCAAAACTACAGATAATTAACTGAAGCTGGCACGACCAACTGGCGCGAATTATCACAAGAAATACCATAAATAACCGCGCTGTAGCAACTCGCAAAGGGAAACGGCTATTTAACTTTCTAAAGAAAACAATTTGGTTGTTTTTCTACTTTTGGATTAGTCTCGTTGAGGAAACTACAATTAGCGGTTGTTGTGGTAACACCTATTATATCCTTAAAACGTGTCGATTGTGCCGAGGCTTGATGGTTTTGTAGGCGGAGTATGACCGTGGTGTTCGTAATCCAGCTACTTGGAGGTCACGAATTGTGGATATTTATAGGCATGATCTGTGGATGCGATACTCTCTGGTGTGGATTAACGTACGTAATAGTGATTCGTACGACTATCCGCAGTACTATCCTAATTATTAGACCAATTAGTAAATTACAAGGCAAAAATCTGGTTCGGATTTCACTATAAACTGTAGGTCCCTTAGTATAGGCTGTTGTATAGGCTATTAATTAACAGTCTTGTCTAAGAAACTTGTTGGCCTTATAGGAGATCACGCCACTCATCCTACACTCATCTCCCTTCATATTTGGCTTAAAATACCTACTTTCATATGGTCGCATTTCAAGTAAAGTATTAAAGTAAGTAAAAGATTGAAGTTTACATTTATAATATTGCACATGACTAGGAGGACCCATTGCAAGAGGTGGATAAGACCCTTGGTAATGTAGTTTGGTCCGAGGCCAATACCCAACACAAGGCCAAATTAACCTTAAAAGCTTTCTGCTCTGCCATAACACTCACATGGCTTTGGTACTGTTTGGATAATGTGTACAACGTATAATATAAGAAATTCGTACCAAGAGATAATTTTGAGTGTACAAATAAAATTAAAGTTGTACTAAGGCACTTTTATCTTAAACATATATTTTATTTCACGTTGTTGTTAGTCTCGATGGAAAAGGATTGGCATGGTAAAATGTTTTTCTTGGAAAATAATCATGAATATTTAAAAACTAAGTTCTAAATAGTTAAGTATCTAAACTTTGTATATTAAAGTATATCTAAAACGTGTACTCAAACAATTTCATTTTGATTCATATTATTTAGAAAACATCTTAAAAACATGTAAAAACAGAGGGTAGACACTCTTTAATCTATGATATTATAAAGCCTGTTTCAAATTATCTAGGCTCTAAAAACCCCAGTAATATCCCTTCATACCGAGAAAATACCAAGATTTGAGTAACTTTGCCCCTAGTACTTGTAAATATAAATACTCTTCAGTAAATAGTGACAGAGCACTAAATGAATAAGACTCTGACAAACGTTGCGTTATAATTCGAGACCGATAGTTACAAAAATGTGGAATAGCATGCAAACATGCGGTAATGGCGATCTATTGTAGGCAATTAAGTCATAAACAACTCCAGACAGGGTTTTAGGGCGTTTTCTATATTAAAGGACAACATTTGGTTATGAACAGGGTTTCATTTCACTCTTTTACTATTCACGTATAAATAAATTGATTCCCTAAAGTGAACCACGTTGAGGTATCAAAAGCGTAATTGACCAATATAACGATATAACCCTTTGGCATAAGAATATGTGAATACTTCATTTCTCTCGATGCTTTTGTAGTTCAATTTCACCATAAGATAATACATTCTTCCTTATGGTTTTATTAAGGATCAGAAGAAGAAAAATATCTCTTGAGGTATATTTATGTTTGATATGTGAATACTGGATTGTTAACATATTTACCTTTTTATTTTAACAACTCCTAAACAAAGTATACTCACCAAATAAACCTGTCCATATGTAAACATCCACTTCTTCTTTGAAATAAGTAATGAGTCTACTCTAACAATTAGGATGAAACACAATTATGAGAATTATATTTAGTCATTATCATCATCGCATCCAAAAGCGTCTGGATATATGAATCGTCCATCAAAACGTGCGTAAGAATACAAAATAAGGACAATTTAACTTGCGAAATCTAAAAGCAATGGTTCTATCATAGACTTCATACTGCATAGTCAATGGTTCTATCATCTATTTAACATACTTCTAGTAGATTATTATCCCTATGGTTTGGATTAAGGTAGTTTACTTTTCTTATTAATTCACCAACTTAAATCATAATTACCAAATCGAACGTTGATATGTTAACTACAAATTGTTCTTCGACTTGGCAAAACATGAAACTCACTTAATTAAATTTCAAAACAAGTTAGAAAACATTTAGTCAGCATCAGCGTCCTAAAACCTAATCCTACTTAAAACACACATAACACTGTATTCAGATTTTACAATCAGATTGATAAGTCTACTTTCTGCAACTAACGCCAAATGCGCACATCCAGTGTTTACTATCTAACAAAAAACCAACCACTAAGTGGTAACACTTCCCCCGCCAAGTCAGCAACCCAAAAAAGACAATAAATCACCACTTTTCCGCCAAGTAAAACAATGTAATGTATGTAAGTTTGGCAACTTGGCGGCAGACTTTTGCTTGTTTTTTTATTTTTTTTTTATTAAAGTTACGTTGGTGGATAATTTCACAAATCAACTTCTCTAATTAATTAGTCCAACTAAGTATAATAATTTCGAGGTAATCAGTAAATATAAAACCATCACTACTATGATTTTATGAAATGTGACACAAATAAGGTCAAATTTTGTAAAATAAGCTCTCATCTAGCAATGTACTATTGGGAGAGATACTTGCTCAATGAAACTAATTTTATGGTATTTTTTTTAAAGTGATCAAGCAAAAGTCTGCCGCCAAGTGACCAAACTTACATACATTACATTGTTTTACTTGGCGGAAAAGTGGTGATTTATTGTCTTTTTTGGGTTGCTGACTTGGCGGGGGAAGTGTTACCACTTAGTGGTTTTTTGTTAGATTGTATTTATTTTTGTAGAAAATTAACAGTTAAAATAAAAATCCTCTTTTCTCTTATATATACAGGGTGATTGATATAAGTGTGCCAGCCGTTTTATTCAAAAACTATAAGAGATATCAAAAAAAGTTAAATGGTAAGTGCCTTGGATTTTTTATTTAAAAAATTGTAGTCAAGTCAAAAAATTTATTTTAGCCGCCATTTTTCCAATATGGCCGCCAACTTTGATTTTTCTTACGGAACACCCTGTATTTTATGATGTATTCTGGTAGAAAAGGTAATTTTAAGACGATTTTATTCTTGTGATTTTTTTCATAAACCTTACCGTTTTAAAGATAATAATGGTTAAAGTTTTGAAATTTCTGCATGAGAAAGAGTTTCGATAAAGGCCTAAGAAAGCATGCCAGCTGTTTTGCTCGAAAACCATTCAAAATTTCACAACTTTAACCATTATTATCTTTAAAACGGTTAGGTTTATAAAAAAAATCACAAGAATAAAATCGTCTTAAAATAACTTGTTCTACCAGAATACATCATAAAATACAGGGTGTTCCATAAGAAAAATCGAAGTTGGCGGCCATATTGGAAAAATGGCGGATAAAATATTTTTTTTGACTTGACCATAATTTTTTTAATAAAAAATCCAAGGCACTTACCATTTAACTTTTTTTGATATCTCTTATAGTTTTCGAATAAAACCGCTGGCACACTTATATCAATCACCCTGTAGACCAGGGCACAACTACACATAAAATGCATTGGTGTTACATAAGTGTTCCGATAATTAAACCCGTATATCTAAAGACTAGTGTAAATTGAGCCCTTATTAGAGAAGTAAAAATGTAATCAAACAGATTAGGTTTGTTAGAAATAGCATAAGGCAAAACAAATATTGAAAAACTCATTTTTATCCTAAATTTACATATCACTTTTTACATTCACTTTTTTGCTTGTTTAACATACGTAGACGGATTTTCCCGATTGTTTTATTTGTTTTAGTGTATCAAAACATAAAACTAACCTTATTTAGTTAAATAAATTTTGGCAATATTATGAAGAAACAATGTTAAAACTAACCTTAGTACTAGTACTAAGTTTCAAGTTCCTAGGTTTCATATGTTTTGATAAGTAGTATTAAACTGTTAAAAATGACGAGCTGCTGTACCAGTGTACCATCGGTACACTGCATTTTTCAATGGAAAGTATCGGGGAATATCACTGCTCTAAGTAATTTTATATAGTAAGTAGCTCAAATCATTCGGTATACCTGAAAAAAATACTTTATAAAAGTTTTAAAATAATTTTTCAGCTGATCCTATGAATTTCTCTAACATTTTAAATTAATTGAGATTTAATCGCAGCTGATCCTTCTTTTGTTTTGATTTTAATCCCATGTTATTTAAATGGGCCAAAATCGTACTTTGAGGGCTTGCCAAGGGTTTATGGGTCAACGCACCGACTTGTGACCCTCAAAAGGCACATCTACACGCTAAGGGCTTTCAAACAACATAAAAAACATTAAAATTGAGCCAGTGGTTTGGGCTGTAGGTCCGTCAACATTTAAGGAGAAGAAGGAGAACACGGAAAATTTGTGAATTTTCAAACTAGTTTTTCTTGGCTCAAACACAACCTTTTTTTAAATTCTTTTTTTTATTTTGCCAAGAATGATTGCCCCTATCCAGTGGATGAACAATTATTTTAATAGCTTTTGTTTCTTCAGAGCTATAGACGAGTAAAAAAGCCACTTTGTCACGTCATGTATATATACACTGCAGCAGCTGTGTACCGCTGGGGGACTTGGCGGGGCGGAACGCCGGTGGGGCACACGGAAGATTTCTCAGGTGCCGTTTGACGTCACTAACTGCTGACGTCACTAACTGCTGCGTCTGAAGAAACAGACAATTTTATAATTTTTCTATTATTAAATTAAACTGTCATAACCTAACCAAACTAACCAAAAGTGCTGATAAAGGAAAAATCGAATGAAGCACTACTAATCTAAAAAATAGTTTTGTTCATAAAATAAAATGATAAATGCCTTAAATTCAATTTTATATTTTTTTAAATTATAAAATTAAACTGTCATAACCTAACCAAACCAACCAAACTTGCTGAAATGAAAAAAATTGTTGACAAAAGTTAGTGCTACTGGCGGGATTCGAACCCGGCACGTCCGAATTATCAGCCCGCCACGCTAACCACAAAACCACCGAGGCCGATGGCTCATATCCGTATCGTTGCGGTATTGGTGTTCCCTCAAAGTGACGTCAGCAGTTAGTGACGTCAAACGGCACCTGAGAAATCTTCCGTGTGCCGTTTCGGGCGGAACGCTGCCGCGTTCCTTAATACAGTGCGTTAAAGATCAGCTGTTAGTTATGATATTCGTGGTTGTCGCGTGCGCTTCCACCCTTTCTGTGACAGATGATGGATGACGTCATGCTATCATCACGTGATTGCCTCACATACTAAAGTTTGAGTGGCCGAAACGTACAATAGCTGAATAGTAAAAATATTTGCAAGTGTAAATTCAATATTACGAGAGCACGCCCCGTGGTCGAAAAATCGACCAAAAGTATGTTTGGTGCAAACTTCCCTATTTTCACCACACACTGTAAATAAAACATGTGATTGGAATGTCTTCCATTTGTTTTGAATTTCTATTTATATTTTGTTGTTATTTCGTCATCACCATAGCAACCCATAAGACCCATGTTAATTTTTTAAAATTTCAAATTCATTTTTTGTGCTTATTTTTGAGCCTATTTTAATTTATAAAGGGATTCTGCACACCTACAGGAAAATAGCTTTCTAACGGTATGCGTAGATTTCCCCTACGATACACACGAGCTGAGAAAAAAGGTTTTAAAGAAACATGCTTGCCTATTAATATATAGATTAGCCAAAGCAAGATTAGCCCAAATTAACAGTACTGAAACTGAATCAGCTGTTACTATTTCAGTCAGTTAATGACTATAAACAGAGGAAGTCGAGTCTAAAAATAATAATTATTATTCTACTATATAATATACAGTATTAGCTAAAACAAACTGAAATTAGCTGTTACTATTGGATGTTACTATAATGTGTTGTTAGTATTTCAGAACTGTTAGTTCTGGTACCTGTATAACTCGAGAATTTTCATAATTACTTGGTTTAAAATAAGTTTAATATGTATTTATTTTTTTTTAATATGATTTAATGATTATACCAAGATCCTACAGATATAGGATCTGTAGGACAAGGGAAAGAGAAAACATTTGGAGATACTATAAGTGTTTATATTTCTTCAGACAGCAGGTATTATTGACTTATGTCCCATTTTTATGGGAATAAAAATAAATATCCTTGATAACAATTATTTGTAAATACGTTATAGCCGTTAAGGAAAACTAATTAAATATGATTATTTCAATAGAAATGGCTTTAAAACAATGTTAATTTTGTTAAAGTAAGATCAATGACTTAAAATCATTACATTTTCCATAGATACAGCATTCATCACAAGAATCTTCCTACAAAAGCACTGCCACATTAACAATATAAAAATTTAGGATCTCAAACAGGAGACATCCTCTGGTTATATTTTAGAGATATTGAGTATTTTAGTTTTCTATGTATTAGCTTTGTTTCAAAATAAGGTATAAATGAAGGCCTAATTACATTTTTAAAATTTTTGTAAGTGAACCTTAAAAAAAACTTTGGCTCATAACCGATAAAGCTTTTATTTGTAAAAAAATACTATAAAGTGCATTTAACTCAACAGGTTATAGGTTAATAACATTTGTTGATTTCTTTGCTTTTGTACATTTTTCTGAGAATCAACACTTAATAGCTTGATAAATGTAAATGTCACGATAGACCATTACCGCATGTTTCCACGCTATTCCACATGTATTTAGTTATCAGTCTCTGATTGTAACGCTACATTTGTCACAGTCACAGTCTCTCAGTCCGTCTGTCACCCATGCCTCACGCAAATTAATGTACGAACGCGTTAAAACAACCATAAAGTAGAAAATAACTTAAATATGCATCTGACATGTTTGCGTTTTTATTGTTGCAAATGCAATTGCATGCATTGATAAGTATTATTGACTCATTTTAAGATGCTAACATTAGTATATTGATTAGCTTAATATGTTCATTTGTGAGAAAATACAATAATCGCTCAATTAATTAGATGGTGTTGTATTTTAATAAATATTATAGTATGTAGTTTGATATATTTAATATATTTAATACATTTAATATCGGAATCGCACAACTATACATCTATTATTGAGAAAATGGAAATAGTTGAAGTATTACCAAAAAGTTTAAGCTCGATGTTAAAGAAGAATTCATCATCTACAAAGTTAAAAAACTCTATCTATGTAAAATTTTATACCATCAGAATTCTATCCAGTCAATATTATATTCGATACGTATATTGACAAGATACTAAAATCAAAAAGAATAAAATAAGCAGAACAAAACAAACTTAAATACAGATGGCACTGGAGAGAAGAAGAAACATCATGATTCTGTCAGTTTTATTTTGTTAATGCAGAGATAGACAGTGCTGGCCAGCCTGTACAGTTATAATTAGTTTTATCAATTTTTATTCCATTTTAACTATTTTATCAACACGACAATTTTCAATTATTGTAATTGTAACAGTGGTTTGAAGAATCTATTCACATGCCACAATGTATAATACATTGATGATGTGGTTGCATACAAAATGATCTGATGAAATCCTAAAGAATGAAACTTGTCGTCATACCAACAACTGTGGTTAGATAAGGTAATAATTTTATTTTATCAATGATTTGTTGCTGATTTGTTTCGTACTTGACAATACTTTACAATTAAACGTCCTTTATTAGTTTCCAAACACATGATTTCTCAAATACAGTATAAAAAATGTATTGGTTAAGTAATAAATCAAATGTCCGACGCCTGAGTTTTTAAGTACACTTTTTGTTTTACTTATCTGGGAAAGTTAGTTAAAACCTAATATTTAATTGCAGTTTCAAGTGTAATTTCCTCTAAATATTTATGTGTAGTCTGTTCCACCAGTGGAATTCAAATTGTAATTTAAAACGGATCAGTAACTAAATCAGTTGCGCCTAGCAGAGGGGAAACCCGCAACTCGTTCCATTTACTTCCGGTTTTTAGGCATGGGGAAAAAGACACCCCTGGCAAAAATCCACGAGTTAAGTCTTCTCAATTTAAATCATTGAAACCTCCAGGGAGTGGAATCTGTCATACGGTGGAGAATTTGAATTCATTCGGAAATGTTTACTGATCGAGGAAAGCAAAACATACTCAGATAACTTTTGAAACCGACGAAAGATTTGCTGATCGTATCTTTATTACGATTGATTTCAAAAGCGTAAATCACGTTATGTATGCTTATTTTAAACACAATATAAATTCAGATTGCGGGTAACTTTTAATTTTTCCTGACCTAAATCAGCTTAGACTATTTCGGCAAGGCATTTTGGCTAGTCGGTAGCACGATGAACTGCGAATCCTAAGTAGTGATATCACTATTTAAAATATCAGTCAGTTAGTAATTTATCAGTTGGTACACTAAACAGACAGCCCTCTTGATTTGTTTAATAAGCTTCTTACACAAACTTGAGATACATGAAAGAGGCCGCGAGCCCCATTTAAAAATAATGATATTCCACATAGCGTGGGACATCTAGGTTAGTTTTCAATCATCCAAAAGCTTTAACTTTTCTTCGAAGTTAAGTTGGCAACATCCCAATTATTAAGTCAATCATTGAGTATGATGAAAAACGTTAACTAAACCAAGAAGTAAACGCAACCACGCTGTTAAATATGTTGATTAAGATTAATTTCTGGCTGATAACATTGGTCCTTTCACTATGATTCAGCTTCACTACGCTGAGGCAATGAGGCCCTTTGAGCTTTTAGAGTCTTTCCGTTTTGCTTTGGTCCACCGTCCTTTGCTTGAATACAAAATCAGCTTGGACGTGGGGAAAATTAAGCTTGCCTGCTTTGAGATTCATTATAGAACATTCATTAACTTTGAGACAGAATGACAAGGCTTATTAATTCTGATTAAAAATTCCTTAACATGAAAAAAATATATTTCGTGTTTTTCACTACATAAGTTGTAAAATTATTTAACTCGTTGAATAACAGAATAGTAACGATGTACAGTACTGTGAAATAAAATTTGTCTGTTCCACATGGTTAATCATTTTTGTAATCCCATATAGAGAACTGTATTTTCAGTTTAGTGAGTCAAGCATTTTGATTGGAATCAATTAGATGTACAGTTGAAATCCGAACAATCCATTGTTTTATATCCTTAAATCATCTAGTATACGGTGCATTAAGTTAATGGTAGAGTTAATATTTTTGAAGTTAATACATTTTAGAACGTTATTATCAAATGCATGGGCATTTTATACACATGTCCATAAAAAAAAGCTGTACAACTCACCTACCACTTATGTAAAATGTAAATAATAAATAAAACAATTAATTGTTTTGTTATATTAATTCATTAAAAGAAGATTTAAGCAAATGTCTAATCAAAATTGTTTTTTTCATAATCGTTATCCTCTCTAAAGAATATAAATGGATGTAAATAAAGAAGCGTTAGGAAGGTACAAAGTCAATATGGTAATGCTGTCTACCCTTCCTTGACAACATCCTTATCACCCGTTCTTATCAGTGTACGAAGACATCAATAAAACCAGGGTCCCACCTTGCCAGGCTAATGGTATTAAGTGACACATATTGTTGCCGTCTACTAATCACATAATTTAATTTTTCCCTGTAAATTATTTCACCTTCACAAGTTGAATTAACATTTCTGTTTAACAAATGTTAACGTGCAAATTCAATTTAAACCCAGATATGAATGACAATCGTTGTAGAGTAGGTCAGACTCTTATGGTAACGTTGTTACTGATTAAGACTAGTTTTTACGCAATACTGATCATACACAGAGCAATAATATACACCAGTTAGGTCCAGTTTCAAATCATAAAACATAACCTCAGATTATTTCGAACGGAGAAGATCTTGCTCTTTTACTACCACCCAAACGGGTCATATAAGTGCCTACAAATCAGCAAGTGTATGAAGCAAAGTTCGGTACAGCAGAGGAGGTATATTATGTACGTCCAGTACCCTATGTTAGTTTAGATAATGTTGGAGTCTCCAGCTTTGTTACTCACTTTACTTGAAGTTGTACAACGTTTTTAATAACCTAATACTGGTAATAACGTAAACCGAACTATGTTTCACCGTTAAAAATGTATTTTTCATAATAAGTATTTCATAATTTGATTGAAAATTAAAATATTACATGCTACATTTCCAATAGAATGTTTTATATTGGTTTTAAATCTCACATGTATTTATGAATGATCAATATTTTTTGTACATTGTACTAACAAAATACGAGGAGATGTGCTGTGTTGACATATTTAGTTAACCCTCACTGACGCCATGGGGTATACGCGCAGCCCTCTATGTCAATTTTGGAGTGACAGCGAAATACGCGTTTGAGGCGAAGCCGGTTTGGGATGCTAAAGTTCCTCCAACAATACATAATAATTCCAAAGATGTTGTTTTATCCAAGAAAAGTCAGTTTTACATGTGATCAAACAAAACTACATAGTTACAATGATTATACATATTTAATGTATGTAAGAATATCAGTACTTATGGATGTACTTGGTGTACAGGGTGAGTCTTCTAAGCTGCCCTAAAAAGATTACAGACGAATGGCTTGACACACAGAGATGAAACAAAACTTTTCCCCATTAATTCATACCCAAGGAACAACGTAAAAATGTTCTTACCATTTTTAAAATACAGGATGTTCGAGAATCGGGGGGTCATGGTTTCGAATCTCAGAGTTTTCATATGTTAACATATGTCATGTAATGCATCATTTTAAAGCTCTAGACTAGACAAACAATTTAGTGAAAACGGAACTCATTTATCTTTGTCCGTTTCAAAATGGCGGCCATTTTATGGAAAATGTTGATATTTACAGAATATCCCGTACCTTGGAAACCACTTAACTTATTTTCGTTCTGTTTGAAAATTCTTAATCCTCGTGTTTTCAGCTTTAATTTGATATATGACAAGTCAAAACTTCATAAACTAAATATTTTTTCAATGATTTTATTTTTTTACATATGTTGTCATTTAAATTTTTTCATTTACAAGGTTACCAGCTTAAAAAAAAATTCAAATCATTGAAAAATATTTAGTTTTTAAAATTTTGACTTGTCGTATATAAAATTAAAGCTGAAACGACGAGAATAAAGAATTTTCAAACAAAACGAAAATAAGTTTAGTGGTTTCCAAGATACAGGGCATTTTGTAAATATCAATATTTTCCATTTTGAAACGGACCAAGATCAAGGAGTTTCGTTTTCACTAAATTGTTCGTCTAGTTTAATGCATAACATGGCTTATGTTTACGTTTGGAAACTCTGCGATTATAACCCATGACCCCCAGTTTCTTGAACACCCTGTATTTAAAAAATTGTAAACATATTTTTACGTTGTTCTTAGGTATGAATTAGTGGGGAAAGTTTTGTTTAATCTCTGTATGTAAAGCCGTTCGTCTGTAATCTGTTTAGGACAGCTTAGAAGACTCACCCTGTATAAACTTACTATTTTGAAAAACAATATACAGTACTACCGTGCAGTAGATATCCGATTTGACTTCAATGTATAATTACATAGAAACAGTTATCCCTCGTTGGAAAAGTTAGATGAATATAAATTGTGGAATCAAGCTTCATGTCTCGAGATGGAATAAATAATTGCTCGTATCGGGCTTTGGTCGCAGGACAAAAGGTTGTTCGATGAAAATCAGCGATAAAGATTTCTACAAGACATCTCATTTCGATTTCGGATTCTTGCACAATTTCCACCATTATATGTAACATAAGTTCTTATCTTTTCCTTATCATAAAGCTTTCTTGCTCTCCAGTATATAAAATCTAACTTTAGCACAAAATCCAACGTCGATAACACGCTTCTACCCATCTAAAATAGTTTTAATCATTTTACACTAATGAGTTCAACCCTTGGGACTTTTACTTTTTACCCATTGCGTACAGCATTATATAAGAGTTATGAATGAATACGATAAATGATTGAAACCAACAAATGATAGAATACGATGAATGATGAACAAATGATTTATAGAACCTAACTACAGTGACATGTGATTGATAGTATACCATCAAATTTAACAGATGTGCAATGAAAATTACCCAATTTCAAAGCGTGATATATGCCAAACGGCAAATTATTACTTCAGCTGAATTTATATTGTTAATTTTACTATCGTACTTGAAAGGAACTTATAGATAGTTGAATACAATTAGAAGTTAGAACAACTTAAATATTTTTTTGTGTATAAGAACTCACGACAAACGTAGCTCATAAAAAAGTAGACTGTGAGGACTGTGTTTGTCAGAAGAAAACTAATTGTAACAAATGAAACTGTGTCAACTGATATATTCTTTTAATAACATGGGAAAGACCTCAACGTTGGTGGAGTTAAAAATTAATCCACTACAGCAAAATTGTGTACAACAATACTGTTCATATTGTTTGCCCCATTGTTAGGCTTTAATGTGAAGCCTCACCGCTTTTTGTGGAGATTATTACTCTCATAAACCCTACCATAAAAGTAACAGCCTAATGACAACGTTAATGGCTTAGCAGTCTGGCACGATATGTGTATGAGGGTTGTAAAGTCCACGAATATTGTTATAATATGAAATACAATTTGTGTGATGTGAAACTAATGAGAACTAATTGAATTTCATCGATCAACCTATTAAAAAATAATTTTTTTGTAATGTTTTGTAATCACTACGCTAAAACTACGCATTGTAAATAATTGATATTTATTAGAATTGCAATAGTAACATTAATAATTACATGGACAAATATTAATTTCGTTTCAATAATTGGTTTCAATAAATGATTGTATTTGTTAAGCAAACATGTATGACACATACATACAGAGAGTACAATTAGAGTACATACAATTAAGAGTAATTAGAATGAGTTGTTAAATAATTCAAACTCAGAATTGATAGTGATAAATAAATATCAATTTTCATGAATGTCTGCCTATTTCAGACTGTCATGATTATACTACGCAAAACTTTTTTAAATTAGCATTAATATATATTTTCATCCGTTTTATGTGAATGTTTATTTCTACGTAAATTGCATTACAAGTTTAACACCCTGTTGCGAAAGAGTAATAATTATGCTTGGAAAATGTTTATTTCATAATCTTTTAAAGGTGATAAACTATTTTTCTGTGAAAATAAAATTATGTTCACCAAGGAAACACTAGAAAGCGATAGCCCTACAACCTGTTATGAAGCTTTTCGACTGTTACAATTAAGGTATTTTTAACTTAACTTACATTATTTATTACCATTTCTTTCTTACAATGATTTTTTTTTACCCAAATATTTCTGCTATGCTATTTCTGGTATGCTGTAAACGTTGCTGCAATCGGTTCACCAGCGCTATATATATAGCGCCCAGTGCTCTGTCAATTATGCTAATTGACGCGTATCTCATACAATTTAATAACTCTCATTTCCACAAGCCTCTAAACAAGCTCGTCAAATATAGAATCTAATCGGCTGCACCATAATCACTTTTAATAATTAAGTAATTTATTCCTTCGGTTACCACGTTGGGAGTAATTACTTCATTCTTTTATGGCGGTGAATTCTTGAACGTAAATTCCACATAACATACGCTCATTCTTATTAGAAACTAAATTGGAATATTTTTACTTTCACGGATCCCAATAGTTAAAGAAGTACATTAGCGAAAATTATATTCTTTGCTATTCGTAATTAGTTTTAGTTAGAAATTCTAACACTTTGAACCAGCGGTTTTGATTCAGTATACATAATGAAGTTTTGACCAAATCATAATGTAGCCAACGAAATTATATTAATAATGTACGTAATATCGTTCTTGATAATGTGTATTTGAAATGTCGATGTATTATGTATAACTGTTTATAACTATTTTCGCACTTAAATGGTAAAAGAATTTTGAGATAGAGGGAGCTTTTACAACTGGTCCTTTCTTCTACACACTATTATTACGCAAATGGTTATCAGTCGCTATTTATAACTTAGCACTTGTCTCAATAATAGTCACTCAGTCTAATAGTTTCTAACTTATTTCGAACTAATTTCACTCTACATTCACTCAACGTGGTCACTCTACAAGTTCACGATAGTTCGCCATTACCGCATGTTTCCACGCTATTCCACATGTTTGTAGTTATCAGTCTCTGATTGTAACGCAACATTTGTCACAGTCTCAGTCTCTCAGTCCGTTTGTCACTCATTTCTCACGCACTCTTTTGTAGTAACATTTTCATCAAGAAACATTCTGTTCTTATATTATTATTTTAGTTTTGTTCAATTGATTCATTACCGTGTCTCGGAATGAATCTGTTTGAAGAAAATGTTTAAACACGTCGTAAGGTATATCTGTGGGGGAGCGAGCTGGTCTAGTGGTTAGAGCGCGGGACTCCGGTTCGTGGGGTCCCGGGTTCAAATCCCGTCAATTCACCAATGGGTTATATCTATGTGATAATGCCGTATCTCTTAGGTCTAGCCTGAAGTAATGGGAAAAACAACTCCAGACTCGTGCCTAGCATCGTAGGACAAAAAAATTTTATTATAACTGTGTTTTCTCTCAATAATCTAACCACAACACCCAATTATTTATAGATAATTATATGATATTATTGATGTTCACGATATACTTATTGTTCCAGGTAAGAAAAATCATGCTTATCTGAACAGTCTTAGTCAGCATTTTGTAAGTACGTTTATGATTAAAACATTCCTAGTTCCAGTATACGATTCAACTGCCTTCATAACACTGTCTTATGTTATGAAGAAGTACGTCCGTTGATTTATTTTTATATTCTAACTCACATCAACCCTATTGCAAATTTCAAATTGATAAGCCTTGACACCTTTAATTTATTTTTTACTATGGATAAGAATCTACTTACGTATTCCAATTGTAAAGGTAAAAGGATCTTTACTATAATCAGAAGGCTTTAGGGTTAGAGTTTACATTCTAGAGGGGTTACAAGAAAGCTCTTTGATAAGGAACTGATAAGATCTTAGGTTACAGCCTGGGGTGACGTTTGCACAAATTCAGACACCGAAAGTAGATTTCTGGTAGAATTCCACCATGTAGATTATATCATGAAAAAATATTTTTGCTGGTATAGATTTGTATAAATAACATTTTAGTTTTTAAATATATATTAAAATAATATAAATGTTTTTGCTTATTTTTTTACTTCTTAAATACTGTTAGACACATAATTGGTTATATTTTAATACGAAATGAAAATGCTGCTAGTCTGTACCATATTTTAGTTTCGAATAACTTTAATTAGTCAATTGGTGAAACTGCTATGTATTTTTTTTTTCAAATATCAATAGTACTACAAACATCAATGTTTTTATTTAGTTTTTTTTTTTTAGTTTTGTTATAATGATTATTTTACTTACATTTTTCATTTGTTAATATTTGTTTTTATCTCAGGTACACAGTTAAACTAAACTTATATATGCAAAGCTCATTTTCCATCTGTTAAACATAATAATTTTGGCCTTTTAAATTTTTTACAAGATGAATTAAAAAGGTTTCATACTGATTATTTATATAGTTTATATGCACACTGATTTCCTACTCTCCCTAGACTAAAAACTGACGTGATCAATTTATATGACTGTTAAAAGTTAAGCTTTAGATATGAACCATAGACAGGGTGAATTAAATGTGCATTAGTTTCGATATTGTGAAGTAATCACTTTATTTGGTAAAAACTTAAACAAAAATTTGTTTTAGAAAAATTTAACTTTCTTTTTTGTACTAAAACTTCATTTTCATTGATTCCAATGTATATTTTCATTGTAATACTCTTTGTTTCATTGTGACTAATCGGTTAAAAAAACAGTGGTCTTTCTCACAATAATAATTATTTGAATAATGTATTTTTTTTGTAAAGTCTCAGCCAGTTTGACAAATCATGTGTTTTAATATGTTAGTCAATTAATATTATATATTTACACCAATGGTTTCTATGCCAAATTATATATTTATTTTAAATTTTTCACGTATTTTTAAAAAAATTTTTAGTTATTAAATCCCCAAACAATGCATTTCCACTGCACGGCCAGTCTATTGAAAGTAGCCTTTTACACAGTTTCCTTCTTCTAGGTAATCAAGTAGGCGGGGGCTCTTTGTTGACCCAGGACCCTTTCAAATGTTTTGTTTGAGTTATACAGGCTTTGATCCTGTTAGGGGGTTTTCGCATGCAAACTGGGACTTCTTAGGTGAACGTGGTAAAGTTTCACGACGATCCAATGCTTCACCTTCTTTTTGCATACCGAAAATATAAAAAATTGTAAATATTATTCAATAGGTTTAACTTAAGTATATTTTTATTTCACCCTGGTTAAATCCTGCTGTACAATATTCACACGTAGATATCGAGATAGATGAAAGGCTAGGCATACTATAGTTAAAACTTAATCTTGACAAATTAGGTGAAAATGTATAATAGTTTCTTTTTCTAACATCCCCTAAAAATACCCGAATCAAATCCTTCCAAACTGAATTATGGAACTCTCTTGGGGTGTTAACGGACGTTTATTTAGGAAAAGTACTTTAAATATTTTTCACAAATTTACCCAAGGATGTTAGGCCTACTTCTACCGTCCTGCATTTTAGTTACTTCACAAAATATTTTCTTTTGTGAATGCATTTTACTTTGCTTTAAGTTTCTTAATAAAATCAATTTAGGAAAAACACATTAAACAGTATATAAATCAAAGGTCAGTCAATAGACGTTAAATTTTTCACACAAAAAATGTATATTTTTGTTTATTTTCATAATCCAGGAATGGGTCAAGCTAAGGGTCTAGAGCTCTGAAAGCCTTTCCATTTCGCTTTGGTCTCGGCTTTCGTTGAATACAAAATCAGCCCCAACGTGTGCGGAATTTAGATATGTCCTGTTTGTTGTGCCTAATGGATATATTTCACAGGTTTTCAATGGTAATATTAGTCTATAGTACCGTTCAACTTCATTTTATAGGTAAATCAAACTGTATAAATTAACTTGTTTGTCGCATGCTCTATCCAGGAATTGAAATTTCGTTTACGCAGATAGTGTTTTTTTTTGTTCAAAAACAGATGAGGAATTAGGAGTTTTTTTTATATTTAGATAATATTTCCTACATTTTTTTCATTTTATTTCCTCTACGTGTAATTTACTAGTAAGAGACAAATTAAAATCGACCCTGTTGAGATATACATTTTCGCCTGCAAGGAATACTATATTCAAATAAAATCGGACGGAAGTGGTAAAATAAATGGAGAAGAATTAAATAAGGACGTTATCCAGGGGATGGTTCCCGCGTTGGCGCGCCACCGGAAGTGATGCCTCAGCTGCCGGTTTCCGGTTCAGTAATGTGCCTTTGATTGCGGAATGATGCTTTTAGTAATTAAATAACCGAATCCCTTAACTGCAGAAGGGGCGCAAATCTGATGATCGGTGAGGCATTGTTTCAAAGTAACTTTTTTGGAGCCATTGGTAAAATATAATTATGTTTATTAATTGTTACGTGTTTTGTCAAGTTGCACTGGTATCACCATTAAGTTTTTTTTTATTTAAATATATTTTCAAGATGTAGCATTGATTATGTACCAAATAGTCACTAGTTACAGGACAATTCTTTGGCAATCGTAAACCTAACTTATCTTTAATATAAATTGTAGCTTTTCTATCACAAGTCAAAATTTGTTATGATTTCATTTATTATATCATCCAAAAGTAAAAATCACTAATCGCTCTAGTACGAAGGTATTAAGTGTAATAATATTTATTCATATATTATTTCCTCAAGCAAGATACACAACAATTTCATGATCATGGTTATATGTTTTGCTTTTACTAAATTGAATATTAGTTATAGATAAAAATAGTATAAAATGGATACATGTAACATATGTTCTGTTTTATTACACTTAGGCCTGCCTTCATCCTGAATTATCTGGTGGTCCTCTAAATCATAAATACACTTTAAATAGTGGAGTGTAGATATTCTTAAAATATTTCAATGTTGATTGTATAATGTGTTAATCTTTATATCTAGATATTGTTAATTTATCTCTGTTTTTTTCCTAAAAGATTTAAGTTTTATTGTATAGATGACCAACTACGTAAACAGAACTCTTGGGGTTTTAACGTTTTTGTTTAAACCATAAAATGAGGACACATTCAAAGGCCATATAAAATTTCTCCTCATAGTTGCTGTTGGCAAAAATAAAATGAGGGATTTTCTTTGGTCCTACAGAAGGGGACCGTGGTGTAACTGATGTCTTCGTACACTGATAAGAACTGGTGATAAGGATGTTGTCAAGGAAGGGGAGACAACATTACCATATTGCCTGAATCCCCGCCTGTCACGCTTCATTATTTATATCCTTCAGGGATAATAGTGGTTTGTTGTGATAAATACTTTTCGGTTGATGTTTTTTTAGTTATTATTCTTGTATTCATTGAATTTAATGGATTATGACCAAATTTGTTAGGGCGTAAACAATTTTTATGACTTGGAAAAGGCTCTAAAAATTATCTTTAGATATGCAATGTAATTACAGTATTTATGTTGTAGCTTCTGTTCAACCAACATTAAACCTAGTCTATACCCACCAACATTTGAAAAAATTTAAATTATGTACATTTAATTGTAAGTAAGTTATTTTCCTTCCTTTAACGATCCAAACGATCTGTTAAATCCAGATGTTTTATCATAGGCGGAAAAAGAATCAAATGCTGTCTGTGGCCTACATTAGGATATACATTTCCATTATATTACCTTTGCTGTTGTATCATATAGTTTATGAGGAAACGAAAAAGGCAATCTAATGTAATTCAAGTTCTTTAAACTGGGATAGAAAATAAAAAATATATATCCAACGCTGCATTGACATGAATTTTGTTGCATTGCAACGAGTACAATCAAAAAAATTAGTTTTTCAGTAAACTATGTTCAATTATAGATGAATAAGATTGTCTTGATGTATATAACAATGAATGGAACGCAACAAATGTAGGATACAATCCTCTTTCGTGTTGTTTACAAGTAGGGGTGTACAATGAAACCACATCAAACATTAGGGGACATTTCTCTGAGGGTCTACGTTTAGAATGCAAAAATAATTTAAAAAAGGAACTCATTGTTAAAACAGTTGTTAGAAAACATGGTTGGAAGAAAGCTATGTGGCATGGTATTTAAATGATTTGTGATTTAAAGAACTCCATTTAAGTGTAACATAAATATTTGGCAAAAATGTACTGTTAAAATAATATATATATATTTATCACCGTAATCTGGTTTACAATAATTCATATGGCATTTATGAAGTCTGGTACATGCATTGGTAGTTTTTTTTATATAAGAGTAGAATCTAAAAGTTGCTTTGTCAGATTTGGTGAGCTTGTTTCAAACAGATTTGTTACCTCAATCATTTTTACTCAAACAGGATCATGAAAAAATGTAATGTGTACGTACTGATATGCCCTACTTCAACTATGTTACCTAAATGATAACCTAGGTTTGCAGATTTTGTTTGGAAACCAAAATCTGTTTTTCATTTGGTTTTAAATTCCCATATCTAAATAAAGGAATTTTCTGACTCGATTGCAGATTAGTACATAAAGAACCAATCAATACTATTTAATTTATACGTGTTATTTCATCTAAATACAATAAAAAGTCCCGGACCAGATTTTATTATGAAGTAGTATACTATAGTTGCCAAACCTTTATTCAAGTAGATTCGCAGAAGATAAAATACCTATTATAACATTTGTTACCACCATTATAAAGCTATAGCCTATTTCTAAAAGGCTCACATGTGTAACACTTTGATCGAATACCAAAAACAAAATTCGTAATCGATACTTTTATTTTATGTGCAGGCCAAAAATATGAAATTGTTTTCAACCCCCTTCAAAACGAATTTTCCAGAGGTAAAAACATAGTGTCGTAAAAACAAGGCGCCGATATCGGCAAGACGTTCCATGCAGCTGCGCTCTCCTTCATAAACTCCCATTGAAACGGCATAAGGTACTTATAAGTTCATCGACTCTCCTTTTTGAAAAAATTCCACTGTTTACACTTTATACATTGGCTACTAAACTCCTTTGTTGTTAAGCAATCCTCGCTAATACCAAGACTCACTAGACCAGCTCGGTCCCCATAATCGCTAGTACTAACAACATAGGCTACTTAATTAGTATAGGGTATGTCTTCAGGTACTTATTCAGTACGTTCAATAACACTTCTTTTTCTTCAAAATGTAAAGTGGGGGACGACCATAAGAGTTTGTTGAGTTTTGATTGGTAAAAGTTTGTGATAACCGCTGTTACAGTATAAACGAAAAAGTTATATACCTGTTGATGATTCTAAGTTTATTGAATCATTTCAAATAAACAAAACAATGCACTATATAATGCCTCAAGACTATATTTGTTTTTTTCTTTTTTTTTATTGTTATTTTTTGTATATGTTGTGGAAATAAAACTGATTTGATTTTATTTGATTTTGATTTTTTCATATCAAAACGATCTCTTTGTTATGTATTATGAGCTTCGCTGGGAAAATTATGTGAAATTGGCATTAATATTTTTGGCATAACGTTTTTTATAATTAGCTCAACCGTTTCCTTTAAATGTTATACCATAACACTATACATCCCATTATTTAATATTCTAAATGAGAAACGTTAACATAAATATCACTAAACTAGTATAAAATGCACCACTCTAAAAGAAAAAAATACACAGTAAAACATACAATTAAAAAAAGAATACTAAACACTCAATAAATTAAAACTGTTATAAAATATAACAACAATGTGTGAGTAAACGTAGTTAATCAAACGTAGGGAAACTTTAAAGAAACACAATCAAATAATTTTGTGGTTTTTATTTGTATAAAGTAAAAAAAAGACAACAACGGAAAAAACTGTTTTGCCGACAACTGATTATATTTTGGATTTAATAAAGCCACAATCATCCTTTAGGCCCATCTCCCCCGGAAACGCAATTATAAGACCCAAAACAAACCGTAACATCGTACGTTTTATGGACGCTACGAAACGTTCTTAGATTCAAACTTTTCCACCTAATGTAAACTAAATCCGATAATTGAAGTTATAAGTAACTAAAATTAATAACAAGGAAAATACTCAGGAAATCTTGTAAGGTATTGATTTTACAAGTAGTTTTTAATAGAATACAAACAATAGTTAGTTGTTTTTTTTTAATTATTTTATCTCAACCACAATATGGCAGATATCTTATTATTAATGACTGAGCGCGGGACTTCAGTCCCTTAGGTCCCGGGTTCAAATACTGCCAAATCACTAATGGTTTTTAATAGTCCAAGATTTTATCCAAGGGATAATTCCGCAACCTCTAGGTCTAGCCTGATGTAATGTGAAAAACGATCCCATGCTCGTGCATAGCGTCTTAGGACAAAAAAAAAACAATAAAAAAAACAGGTGCTCTAGTGTTAGAGTGCGTGCTTTCGTACCATAGGTCCAAGACTCTATCTGCCAAATAAACACCGGATTTGATCAGTAAGTTATGATGCCGTCCTAAGATATGATGACATGAAAATGTGAATAAACATGAAATACCAACATGTAATTTCACATAACACTTAATCTGTAAATTAACAGTAGTTTATTATTTTGGAATGAATCCCTTTTTTTTACAATGAGAAAAATTGAGGTTCAGGATGAAGGTTTTTTAAACTAATGTAACAATTTACTTAGGTAACTCAAACTTAACTTAGTTAAATGTATTAAGACACTCACAACAACGTATTCGGATTAGATAGGAAAGGTTGTCAAGTGTCAAGAGACGCTAAGTACTTTTTATTGAGGTTATTCTCTTGTTGCTAGTATATTGAATCATATTTTAATCAATTTACAAACTTAAGCTTTACAACCCTAATCGAGCATGTCCACTGTTCCAAACAAAATCCCTTCCATTAGTAGAAGTTCTCACCCTAACCAACCTCACCCTACGAAATCTCTCTGACGAAAACAGGATTTGCATCAAGTGGAAACGTTCTTTCTGCCAACGTGGGGAATTCGGATTTATGGCCGGCGCTTATGGTAGTGTCATGTGGCGGGGTAATTCTGTCAACCAGACATGTTAAACGGGTTATTTGGTTTGTTTGGTACTTCAATGACTTTCTTGTTTCACAATGCAACTTAATGTACACTTACCGTAATTCTTCTTCTCCGTACACATAGTAAACTATTTTTTCTCTATTAAACATGGTGTAGATAAAAATGGCAGAATTTAGTTAAACACTGGTGTAATTAGCATTTAAACAATTTTAGGGTATCGATTGTCAAGGAATGTAAGTGGTTATCGTGCTCGCAATCAAATCTAAAACTTGTTGGCTCAAACATGGACATACTCCATTCTGGATTCAAATGTAATTTATCATTGGATCAATATTTAATTATGCTACCGAAAAAAAGGTCGACGTAAAGTGTTATCAAGGTGATGGGTTTCTGTTACACCCTAGCACAAAACCTAAATATGTCCATGGGGATGGCATAGGAAAACAAAAATAAAAAATTAATATAATTCCATACTTAAGTATGTTTGTATTCGTCCCCGAGTTGACCTTGTACAATAAAAGAAAGTCGACTACGATAATCTACGAATTTTTATTCCTATATTAACCAAATTCGTTTTATTACACGATTTTCACAAGCGTCAATTTATATTATGACTAAACTTTTCAACCTACAATACCCCGAATGAGATTGTACCGGTCTTGCGAGTTTCATATACTATCTTGCAAGTATTAAATCATATTAAGAGTTTTATTTTTGACAAACTTGTTAAGAAACTTTAACTATAATACTTCTCAACGTTAGAAACTAGTTATTTTTAATGAGTGCAGCTAAAACTCAGTGACAACGTACCAGTGAACGAATAAAAAAATCCCACCTTCTCCATATAACGGTCTCCGGCTTAAACAGTCTCTCCCCTAAATCGTTTGCCACTTTATACTCCGGCATGTCGATAAATGGATTTGCATGAGGGAAGCAGAAGCCGTTGTTTTAGCCCCGGGCCTGGAGGGGAGTCCTGAGAAATGCGACGATATAGTCATGACCTTCACCGCTCTATCGTGGAAACGTATAGTGGTACTTTCCTGTTAAAGAGAACATTCATTATTATCGATGATTTTTTTATCGATATATCGATTTTTTGTTTTCCGATCCATTACAAATTGATACTGATCTTGTTTAGGCTAAAATAGACTATTGTATGGATTAAGAAATGAAACTGTTCTAAGCTAACCTAACATAACCAACCAAACTTGTTGTACCATTTAAAAATTCCTGTTGATAACAGAAAAGGCAAGTTTAACACGGAATTTTTAAATGTTACACAGCAAGTTTGGTTAGTTATGTTAGGTTATTTTTTTTTTTTTTTAGTTTCATTTTATTATTGTTTGTTGATACTGAATAATATTTATCATAGTTGTCAGCTGATATGTTTCAATTTGTTAATATCGATATATCGAGGAAAAAACCATCGATAATAATGAATGTTCCCTTTAACAGGAAAGTACCCGTATAGTATTTATTTTCTTTTAATTTTAAGTAAAAAAGGGACAACGCAATGGATGCCTTAAATTTTTTTCTGTGCTTTGTTTATATTTTTCTGTGAACCATTCTTTGTGAACCAATATTTCGTATTCCTAAACGAGCTTAAAAGTGAAAATACAGTACTTTTTGGATTGTCTTATACCATATCAATTTTGTATTAATAGTCAAAGATATTAGGTAATAGTTCAAATAATGAGTAAAACTGGAACTCCAACAACTACTTGGGACCAGAATACTTTTTTTGGATTTGATAACGTAAAATGTTTGCATCACGTTTAGTTTTTTATTATTACAAGAAAATCGATGATTTTTGTTAGGATGAGCCTTAGAATGGTATTGATATGAAATTTAATAAAATAAGTTTGACGAAATGCGTTTTTACCCACCGCATCGTTATTTAAGAGCATGTTATTTATTATTGTCATAGTACCTATAAATTTGATCAACATTCATTATTTTATCATGATACTTAAATGTCTTTTTGGGTAATCCTGATATTTTCTTCTTTTAAAAAGGTACGTTTCGATACTGTATAGTACAGTACAGTATATTATAAAACAATAGCCCCCTCTCCTAGCTCTTAATATAAAGGGATTTTACTACCTTTAACTCCCTATATAATACATTTTCCTTTAAATCCAATATTATACATGTTTTGAAGGATTTAGCCTGATATACGTTGAAATACAATCATCAATTAGGTTTAGAATGTAAAACCATCTATCTATATAATGATAGGCAAGCATGTTTATTTAAAACCTTTTTTCTCAGCTCGTGTGCATCGCAGGGACAATCTACGCATACTGTTGGAAAGATATTTTCCTGTAAATGTGCAGAATCCCTTTATAAATTAAAATAGGCTCAAAAATAAGCACAAAAATTTTGTTTAAAAACTTTGGAAAAATTAACATGGATCTTATGGGTTGCCATGCTGGTGACGAAATAACAACGAAATATAAACAGAAAATCAAAACAAATGGAAGAAACTTCAATCACATGTTTTATTTACAGTGTGGGGTGAAAATAGAGAAGTCTGTACATTAAATATTTTTGGTCGAGTTTCGACCACTGGACGACCTCTAGTAATGAATTAAACCTCAAGTACGAACAACGAAAAAAAACCAGTTAATGCTCGAAGTGGCTGTGTCTATGGAAGTGTGAGTAGTAGAACACCGTGGAAGGCGAAGGCAATTTGTTAGTGAAGGAAATAAGCAAGACACGATTTCAATGGTCCCTTGAGTTGAATTCTTTGACTTATTGTCATGATCATATTAACTAACAGTCTATTGGGCCAAATACACACATATTTTTGCTATACACACATAATAGATACACAAAATACAGCCACGATCTGATCGCCCTCTTGGTAATCAATTTCTTACTTTACAACCTAACAAGGCAAACGTCATTTATTGTTGAATTCAGACTTGAAGGACATTAACGAAGATCATTACAGGAGACACTCCTGCAGGTTTCGCAGAGGGCGAGTTGTCCCCTACATGGAGGACTTAAACAAGCAGATAAGATCGATTCAGGGATTATCACAGCTAGAGGGAAGAAGTAGCAGGATCCGCGTATTTTATAGAAGCCCGGAAGCGATATTGGGGAAAGTGTAATTTTGTGAAATGCTTCGATAGAAATATCAGCGGATATAAATGGTTTGATACTTTCTACTGCTTGTTATAATGTGACGAACAAAGTGTTTATTTGTTAAAGGGTGGTAAGACTAGTTTAAATCTTGTTGATCGCTGATGTTTTTGATTTTGAGTCCAACTGTGCTGTAGATCCAATAGGAAAAGCTACTACTGAGTTAGGATGGCTTTTTCTGTATTTATGGACTTTACTTAAACAAAATCATACAATAGCAATAATAATACTTGTAATGAAGATTATGCTTTGTTTATAATAAGCATCTTACTCAGAAGTAATTTTATATTACAACATCCTATAAGCTACGAAGTAATGCACTTAAAATAACATGAACACTTTTCTGTAGTAAAATATTGTTTCTTTTTGCACACAAATATATAAAATAAAAAGTTTTCTACCACTGATGTGCTAACTTTTGTAATGAAACCTAAGCAAAATATAGTCCTAGGATAGAGGAGGAGCTTTCTTTTAGTGTAACGCGGGTCTTCTGCCCTGGTGGCATTGGTTCAAGTTCCTAAATTCACAAATAATATTCTACGTGATTTTATCAAGGCTCAATAATAAGTATGAATCTACATATTATAGGGAAAATATGTCTTCAGCCCTCTATTTACCTCTGTGGTATGTCTTGCGATAATAAACAATGTATAAAGACCTGGACAAAATATATTCCTTAGTCCAAAGATCAACATTTTAAGGAGAAGTAAAATATCTCTATCAAAGATCTACTTTGACAATAAAACGTGTGACTATTAATTAACAATATTTATTTACCTTTAAACTTAAAATCTCCCAAAATATCAAAATGGCATAATCCGAGTTCTATGCAACGTTTTATTTATGACCTTGGCATTTTATGATCATCATAAATTCCAATAGGTGTACAATTGATATTGCAGTTTGAATTTAGTACCCAGCGAGCGCTGACTCCAGCTGCGACAATATATGTTGTATGACAATATTCTCTCATGGTCAACGCTACGTCATTTGTCAATGTTTATTGTACAACTCTTATAAACAATATGACACTGTCTTGCAATTGTGTAAAGTCGAGGAAATATGTGAGACCAGTTGCAATCAATTTGCGTTGCTTGAATTGATTCAAATGTCAAGTCCGTAACATATCTTTCTCAGTTTGAAAACATTGCTCGTATTGTAAAAAGAAATATTGAGTATAAATTGAATCATTCTTAACGAATAGCTATCCAAAATTTAGGTAGATTCCACACTAAATAATTAACTGTGGGTTCCTAGTGTTATGTTGAATATATCCATAGTTCAAGGTATTTTATGAAATGAAATGAAATAAATGAAATGAAATGAAATGAAATGAAATGAAATGAAATGAAATGAAATGAAATGAAATGAAATGAAATGAAATGAAATGAAATGAAATGAAATGAAATGAAATGAAATGAAATGAAATGAAATGAAATGAAATGAAATGAAATGAAATGAAATGAAATGAAATGAAATGAAAAATCATTTATTTATACAGGCAAAGTTAGGGCCACATGGCCTTTCTTACACTTAACCTGTACTTTAAAATATAATATAAATATTTTAACAGAATCAGCTTATACAATAAATCAAAACAGAAATCATAGATACAGAATCTTTTATCAAAAATCAGTAAATTTTAAAAATACTTACACACTCACCCATACATACTTATTTTACGTAGTTAAAAGAATTTTCTGGAATAGATTTAAGTTTTGATTTTTTAGGAAGTATATTAAAAAGTCAATATTTGTTGTGACTTAGCGTATTTACTATGTAAAGGGCATTATATATTTGACATGTTATTTAATGCCAATACATATTTCAGGTTAAATATTAAAGAGGGCGTTATAGTCAAATCTTTGCAAGACTAGTCCATATTTAATTTTTATTTAATTATATATCATTATGTCTACCACTTCAATCAGCTGATAAATTCACAACGATTTATGAAAGCTGTAAAACAACTACGTCATGAATTTAAATAAATGTTTGGTAAATGAGTTTTTAAAAGCGATCTAAGTTTATTTTTATTTTATTTTATTTTATTTTGCATGCTACAAAACAGAATACAAATCCCATTCACATTGCAGCACTATCCTAGTTTGTACAAACTGAAGTTATGAAAATACAGATATTCAGAGTGAATATTGTTTATCGATTCCATTGCAAATCCTAAGGTTACCTGGCAACCAAATTAAAATAAAGGTCTCTTGTAATCCCAATGACATTGCATGATTGACAGGAGGGTAAGGTTATATAATAATGTAGGCTCCTGACAGTCAGCTATTCAATTGGTCTCCTTTTTTATATGTACATGTTGCTATAATAATTTCCATTACCTTTTTAATTTATTTTATTTATATTTACATGTTCACTAAATCTGATCCTTAATAAGGGATTAAAAATTTAAATTTTAGTATTATGCTATGGCCGTTTTTTGTGTTCGGTTATGATGAACTTAAATTCATGTTGTACAATGGTATGTTAATTTGTTTGAATGTAACTGTCAATTTCCAACTGACTATATTATCCTTATCATGTAAAAAAAAAACATTTGGAATGGTCTCATTTTGATGACGCTTGACAAAACATGTTGTTACCTACTACTAACTTGTCTTAGTAAAGTGCGTTGTATACCATGATTACGTAACCAATTTAGTTTAGGATTCCATATTACAAATATAATACAAGATTTTTTTGTAGATCATCTGGTAAATGTCAATTTTAAACATTAGTCAAATTACCATCTGCCGTTTAACCCATTACTTATAATCGGATCAACTTGCACCACAAAATCTTTGATGAAGATACAAGAATCACTGCAAATAATACTACAACTTCAATCAGAAATAAATTATAATCCTAAAGCATATTATTTACGAATTTGTACGACACATTAATGGTTCCAACCGGCCCAGACTAGACAACGATTGTATGTCGAAATGAAAAACTGAGCAATATAAAACAACAGTTTTGTAATTATAGTTACACAATTTCGCCCGGCCGTGCTGTCCAGGTGCCATTAGGCCATCGACTTTATGGCCAGCTTTATGACAGTCATAAACCTGAGTTGCATGGGTGCATCATGCACTACCGAGCCGCCCGAGTATTGACTTGTCTGTACACTAATGTATTATTTAGGTCTTATTTCAACAACCCAACAGTTGGTGGGGTTAATAATTAATTCCACGAGCCTAACAATTAGTATTTCTAGTGGCTATTTGGTAATGATACTAAACGATTCTTCAACTTATCAATAACTGTTAATCGATGTTTTAACGTGATTGTTAATTCTATTTCTAATATAATTGAGAGTATAATGTTATTATAGGTGGTGAGTGAAAATAGAGTTTAGTAAGGAATCAAAAATGTCTCTTGTAGCTTTTTTCATGACTAACAATAGTTGTTCAAAGGTTTATTCCGGACATTTTCCATCACGATTGTAAAAAACAATACACAACGTTTCGGGATCTGGAATCTGATCCCGTCCTCAGGTGAAAAATCTTAACTAACACATTACAACTAACAATACACAAACGCCCAACCTAAGCTGGAATACACTACAGAGGGTAGCAGTCAAAAAATATGAACTGTATAGCAGTCAAGTCATGATACAACATGTCAATAATAACCAATCAAAAAACACTATAATCTATAAAAGGTGTAACGTTTAAAGCTCACACAACACCTTTTATACACGCGCGTAAGCTACACCTTATATAGATTATAGTGTTTTTGATTGGTTATTATTGGCATGTTGTATCATGACTTGACTGCTATACAGTGCATATTTTTTGACTGCTACTCTCTGTAGTGTATTCCAACTTAGGTTGGGCGTTTGTGTATTGTTAGTTGTAATATGTTAGATAAGTTTTTTTCACCTGAGGACGAGATCAGATTCCAGATCCCGAAACGTTGTTCATTGTTTTTTACAATCGCGATGGAAAATGTCCGCAATAAACCTTTGAACAACATTAACTCACTATCACCAACAATGAACTTCAAGTAACGATAGTTGTTTCTTCAGTAGAATCGTTCATTAAAAGCCAAATGATTGATTTAGAATCAGTCTTTAACCATCAACAAGCTAAAGCTATTCTCATGATCGAACTTTTACGTTATCTTAGGAATGAATTACATAATGAATACATAGTTGTGTAGCTATCCAATTAAAAAATAATATTTTTCAATATTGCTCACTCGATCGTACGTAAAAACATCTTCAGATAAAAACATACAACTCTAGTTAGTAAACATTTACTCGCAGTAATTAAATTTTGGCCAAGTTAGGTGTTGTTGGATCTCAGGTCTTTCATCATAAATTGTTTGAACGGGCATTTTAAATGTTTAAATTTGAATTTATACTTTGTCATTCGTAAAATAGTGTTTAAGACTTATGAGCATTGTTTACCTTACAGGCCTAATTATATCGAGGTAGCCTAAGTATTGTCTAAAATAAAATTAAATAAACGTTAAAAGATGTTTAAGTAATAATTTTGGGGTAAATGTACCTACAGAAAATCTGTTTAGCGAAACTGCTAAAAAATACTATGATTAATATTACAATAGTTATGAAGCAGCTTATTAAATAAATTGAATTTGAAACATCACACTTTGAATTTGTCAGTCAATAGTACAATCATACCACCATGAGCATATCCAGGGTTAATTCAGCAAGGTAGGTTCAAAACAATTCAACCATACCACCCCCTCTCGTACCAGAGCTCTAAAACTATCCCAGTTGAAATGGAGGGTGAAATCCAAATTTGCATTAAGTGGGGGAGCTCCTGCCGTCGTCAATTTCGTGCATGGATTTATGTCATTGGGGTGCACTAATGTAGTGACGAGAATAGTGCCACATTTATCTTAGGTGAGGAGTGTCCTGCCATGTCAATGGTGTGAAATGCGTTCTTGTATAATCAAGTATTTAAATTTTTGCTCTTGAAGTAAGTTGTTATACTGAAAGAATATTATTGTTGTACGTATGCTAATTCCTATGTAGTTAATTGCTCAATTTGTAGCACGACAGCATTTTGTTGCAAGTTCGCGTACTAGTGCAGCTAAAATTTATAAGTGGAGTTCATTCTTTGTACTGATACTAATGTAACGACTCACCTCTAGTTTTAATTTATATGTTGACCCAACCGAGAAGCACGTGTCAAAAAGTCCTTTAGACGAGAGAAATATTTTGTGTATGGATAGTTTAGTGTTAGTATTTTTTTAGATTATCCATATTAAATCCCAAAGTACCCATGAACTTTTGAGAAAACTACAAGTCACACACCAATAAACCATATACTTAAAATGTTTGTCATGACGAGAAACCTCGCACAAAACTATCCATTGTTTCATAGCTTACCCTTTGGTTGTAAACTCTTTCTAAGGGAAACTTTCCATATACCTAATGTTAAAAATACCACAGCTGTACCTAATTGTTTGTTATTCCTTCAAAGGTGTTATTATTTGTTTGTATTACTGTGTTTTGTTTTGTTCATTTCAGCTTAACTTAACCAATTAATAGTTTTATTAATACTTATAAAGTCAAACGGGGTGAATCCCGTGGGTAACAGCTCGTTTTAGTTCATTATAAACATGGAAAAAGTATGAAAACAGCGTATTTTATCCTTTTCCTGGAGTGCCACTTAGCATTCTATGGAATGATTGGGCAAATAATATAATAAGTTTTTCCTACCACTGCATGGAAATTATCATATTGCCATGCCTGTATAAACAGTACGCAAAATAGCTCATTTACGCTCTCGAGCGGGAATGGATCATTCCCACTTGCTAATAAGCTGATTTCAAAGCTGGCGTTTACCAACCACAGCCACGGATTCGGTACGTTGGTTAACAACCAGTAAGCAAATAGCATAACCTTAAAAAAGCAAACATGACCAAAGAGTTTATTACGAGCAGTAAAAAAAAGTAATAGCTATTGTTTCATGCTTTGCCTGATTCATTTTTGGCATTGTATAGAACACTAAGTCATTCCATAGAATGCCTGATTACATACTTTGCCGATAACATATAAGACAATGAATGTTAAATATGCATATTGAAAAACAGATTGTATATAATCTTGCAACTATTTTCTCATCTCCAATTTGGAAACCGTAAGGGGTATTTTTCTGTCTTTTTTTTATCTAACACACTACAATTTAGTCTTATCATCAAGAGTGAACTGAATTTCAATAAAGCTACTACTTTTAAAAGAGTTGTAATAAATTATATAAATATGCCAAATAAGTCCATAGCAGTTATAGTCTCGCGAAGCATTCTAGCAAGAAAACTTTGCTTTCAGTGCCACAAAGGCTGAACAGAAAAGTGCTGTGGGCTAGAATGTGTACAAACTTTAACAAAGAACTTTGTATTTTAATACTTTTGTAAAACAGGGGTGGGTAAATAATAAAATTGTACATTTTATAATTGCTTCTAGCCTTGCAGAAAGGTTTTGTTACTAATTTAATATAAACAAAAAGGTTGGTATACAAGTTGTTTTTTGATACTGGTTACTCAAAGACATTTTTTATCTATGTAAGACTATATAAGTCCACAACTACGTTTGCAGTTATATTTAATTCCCTGTTGGTAAATTTGATGAACATGTAAACCAATTGTTGATGGGCAAAAGAAATAGAAGCAAAAGCAAACCATTACTTTCCCAACTTTTAAAATGTATTTTAATATATTAAAACTATCTTCTATGGGGGGCTTTGATGGCTGTAATGTCTTGTAACATTATTGTCCTACAAACATGACATTGGCCTACCTGGTGCATTTTATCCCTTCCAAAAAAAATCCCACGGAAAAAAAACGTTAGGATACCATCTACGAAAAGAGATGCACTAGCAACAATGTTCTATAAATCACCGTACACTCCGGAAGAATTATTGGATTTAGCTTTCACCAGCTTTTACTAGACTGTTTACTGACTATAAATTTATGAATATTCGTAAAGGACTTTTCCTACTGTTTATTAGCAATATCTAGTTGTGGCCACAGAAGTGCTCAGGTTGTAAAATCGCTGGCCTAATAGCATCGTAAAGATAAGAGACTGCCTCCAGACGGTTTTGAATTAATAGGCGTGCGATATGGATCCCCGGCTCGTACCACCATATAGGTCATAATTAGTGAATATTTGCAATGCTTGGTGATCTTATTGGTTTAGATATGATCAAATGTTCAATAGGGAGCCAAAATGTATATGGTCAAAGGTATTTTCAGTTTATTGGGTACCTTTTTGTGTCTTCCTGTCTTAAAATATTAAATTGCAGAGAAATGTGTCCTCATCACACTGCTGATCTAATAATACAAGATTTCAGTTTATTTCTACGATTTAAATGCTGTAAACAAATAAAATAATAACATTTTAGATTTATTATACAGGACATTACTGTTAATTTATAACATCACTTACATTGAGTTTCCTTGTTGCAGGTAAATGGACGAATATGGCGAAAAGGAATTTGTAAGTTGATTTTGATTTATAGCGTCTAAGACCATAGGCACAGTGGAAATTTAAACAAACTGTGCAGGCCTACTTTATTTATGGTCTAGTGGTTAGAGCGCGGGACTTCGGTACAAGAGGCCCCAGATTCAAATACCGCCAAATCACTGGATTTAATGCCGCAACTACTAGGTCTAGCCTGAAGTAATGTGAAAAACTATCCCAGGCTCGTGTCTAGCATCCTAAGATAAAAATAGAAACTGAAAAGGGTCATTAAAAACAATAAGGCTACAATAACTAAGAATTATAACAAAGTAACTCAATTAATAAGTTCTTAAAATAACTAAAGGTAATTCTACGTATTTTATGACTTTATTAATCCATATAACCTTGATAAGTTAAGGTATAATTATCGTACAACACGAATTATTGCTCATAAATGTGTTTATTTCGTTTATACCAACTCATTACTCGTACTAATTAGCCTAATTAATTTATTTTAATTGATGTTCTCACTTTTATTTATTAGAGACTAACATTAATAATAGCATGGGATTTCATTTATTAATGATAGATAGTTAGTATAATTTTGTTTCAAATATTATTGTTAAATTCAATAAGTAAACATCTCACAACTAGAAAGTGTTCACGCCTAAATTTTAATTACTTAGTTGCTGAATAAAAATTATCACCGGACGTTTCATAACCTACCTAGAAAAGTTGTTATATAAAACGTAAAAATCATCTGTAAACGTTTGAATGAAGTGAGCATTTTTAAATTGATTACTTTAACCTCTTGACAGCATGATCAAGTTGGAAAGTAATACAGTATGTTAAATTTAATTAATAATTTGATACGATTACGTGACATCATATTTAAAATTCATTTTTAGCGAATTTCCCATATAGGGAATAAGCTATTACCGTAGTACTCATGGTAAGACCTGGACCCGAGACCGATCTAATTTTTCATTTTGAGGTCCCTAGAGGCCAAAAACACCATCCGTTCAAATTCATATATATATATATATATATATTTATATATATATTTATATATATATATATATATATGTGTGTGTCCGTTAGCGCGATAACTCGAGCAAAAATGATCCGATTTTGATGAAATTTGGTACAAACGTGTAAACCTACGTTTATTCGAACGAGTTCGCGATCCAGCATAATCGGACCATGGGAACGGGGGTTTATGGGGGGTTTTATGGGGTAAAAATGGGTTTTTCCCATTTTTCAACCTAAAAACAAAAAATTTTGCGATTTCTTTCTAAACCGTTTTGTAGAGCTTAAAACAAGAAATAATTTAGTATATTGAAGCGCTGTTGTATGCCTAACGGTCACGGAGAAAATTCAAAAATAGTGTAATTAAAAATTCCCATGTTATTCTTATGGAGAAAATGAAAATTGTTGTAGTTTACTTGTTTATGGGTATATATTGATAAAATTTGGCAAATTTATTTATTTTATCCTATACTATTGACGTATGGTCAAAAAACACTTTTTACCTTCCCCGTAGCAGCAAACCTAAGCACTCGTTAAATCTAATGTTATTTAAATAGGGAATGATATGTCTTATTTATGGAAATATTTTAGTAAAAATGTAATTTGACGAGTTGAAATTCGCTTAGTCTGCAGGTTTGCTGCGGCGGGGGTATTTAAACTTCTAACAATCCAAACTTATTTAACTATTTAAATTCCCTTATTATAGAAGAAATTGCATTGTGCTGGTAAACTTGGGCGAAAACCTGTAATATAATTTAAAAATTCTCGTGGAAAGGTTGTATAAATAATGTGAACGCTAGACGCGCTTAAGTCAACAATGGCAGGTGAAGAACTGAGCTGACAAGAAAGAATTCCAAACACTCCACAAATAATGTCACTGAGTATTTGTGCTGTATAAACCAACCGCACCACCCTTTCATCTTGAGTTGGTTTAAAAATGATTTGTCAAATAGTCGTATAAGGGGATATGCCTCCTTATAAGACTTTTATATTTTTTTATTTTAAATGGCTATTGTTGGTTTATTGTGTTTCTACTTGACCATATTAGAGGATTTAAATTTAAAAAAAATTAATCCAAGTCAATTTTGGGTCACTTTGGGATAAATTTTAAAAATTTAAATTTTTTAAAACTTTTTTGTTGATCAACATAATGTAAAAAAGTAGATATATTTTACTTTCTCATAACAATGAACATTTCAGTGAATTGGAACTATGGTTACTCAACAAATACGAATTTAGTACACTTTTTTACAATATTATGAAAAATGTCACACAAAAAACCGATTTTAAATGTAAAACATTAAAATTTATAAGAATAAATAATTACCCAATGTTCTGTATACACACAAACTTTCTAAATACAACCAAGAACATCTGGTTAAAATTTAATTTAAAAATAATAAGTAGTTTTAAAGTTATTCAAACTTATGTAAATGCAGTTGATGAAAAACGTAGTTTTGAGAAAACGCCGTTTAAAGTTTTCATTTCACTTATTATTGCTAAGCGCAATGTTTTCAATTGTATTAAAGAAATCACTAAAAGATTTTTCCAAATCAAACTAAACTTTGCATACATGTTCAGTAATAAACAAGGAATAAAAAATTGTCACTTTTGAACAATGTCTAAATATTTGAGAAAAAGGCCTATAGATGGAGGCATATCCCCCAGCTAATGAACAATTTTTTTTTTATTTACCTAGGCATCATTCACAAATAAGTTTGTAATACTTGCTTGTGCAAAGAGAGTTTTAAAATATTTATATCATGATATTATGTATTATTATTGATGGTCATTAATTATCATCAAATTGAAATCATATATCCTCATGTATAAAAATAACATAATTTTCTATATGCACAACCATTTATCAGAATAAGCTTTGCAAAACATTCGGAAACAAATCTCTATTGGGCAAGGAGTAAGCTTCTTATGTCTGTACATATTGCTAGGATCTTATATTTGTGTATTTGTACATTTATCTGTTAAAACAGAGTTCGAAACAATAAGTATTAGTTGTAGACTTCTGATATTTTAAATGATTTTTACAGTCTTTATTTTCTGTACAGTTGTTAAAGAAAATGGCAACCAATTGATTTTTATTCTTAAAAATTACTTGTTTATAGACGTATGTTAGGGAGATTCTCAATCGTTTTACAAATTTAACAATGCCAATAAATATTTTTTGTATAAATCCAAATAAATAGCAAATTTTTTGAAGGCAGATTTGCTAACATTCGGTTGATAGCGCCAACACTAATTCAAACCATGTTTTTGTCCTTGCCAGCTTAAATATTAATGTTTAATGTTTGTAATAACATTGTAACATTGTGTGTTGTGTAACATTGTAACGTGTTGAATGTATCGTATTCGTATTGATATTAAAATTTATTGTTTATATTAATAATTGTTAAACTTAAACAAAATACTATACATTTTATTTATATTTATTAAATCAACTTCATACCAATGCTAAATTATTTTTGTACAGTGCTTTAGTGGCACTATATATTACTATCTATAGCACTGGTACCACTGGCTTTTCATCATCGACTGTATTATACGCACTGTGTAATAGGCCTACCATCAAAATTCATTGTAACTTAATTCAATGTGCTACCATACCATTGACTGTAAACTCTTTAGTCCTATGGTTGATAGTCCATGGTGCTACTTCCGACAGTTGCGAATTTATGAGACCCCCCTTTCATTCACCCCATTATTCATCCCTTATGTGATCCCCATGATATGTTCAGCCTGTTTCAAGCCTAAATTTAATTATTTATTTATTCCCTCTTAATGGTTATACCATTTTACAATAAATTCATGATATATTGTAACTGTATGCTGCAATTGTGTATATTGTAATTGTTTCTGTGGTAATTATCTCAGACTTTACAGTCAATAAATATTTCTGGCTACTGAAACAACGTAGTGATTTGCTATTTAATGTTAAAGCTCGTTGAATTTAACAAACCAGGTTTTATTTTAACACAGACAGGTTGTCAAGTTGTTAAAGTTACTGAAGTTGTATTAAAAGGTAAAATGGCCTTATTTGCGCTTCGCCATTTTACATTATATATAATAGGTGTATTATTGCCTGCACTTTCATCAATCATGGTCCAGAGTAAATAAATATTCAAATAACAGCATCGCCAAGTATTGTCACAGGTTCGACCCTGAAAAAGCTTAGTAGCATTTTGATGGTTGCAAACTGTACCCTGCTATCCTTGATCATTGGCTTGGTTCTGGCTAATGAAACAGCTGATCTTAGTACCAAAGCTACACAAAGCATCTCACTCCATTCTAAACTCTAAACTCATATGTGGGTTAAAATACGCACTTATGTGGCGTGTCCAGCTTAATTGGTAATGTAACAGTAATGTGAGTTTGTGAAGTAGATTAACACGGATATTTTACAGAGCTATATAACTTGGTAAGCTACATTTCCGTAAATTATATGTCTACTTGGTTTTGAAAAATTGATAGTTTTGGTTGCAGTTTTTGCGTATATTCTGTTGCAAAAAGCGTTTCGAGAACTATTTTTCTTTGTGTATTGCCCTCTGTCACAGACAATAGACCATTATTTGTCCATGCCTCTGTCCAATGCAGTGTTCTTGTTTTAAGAGCCTAAATGTTTAGGTAGGGCTGATTGCCCCTAATAGGCCACAAATTACGGCTTAACTCTCTAAGTAGGTTTACACAATTTAGCATATACACGTTGACTGCTCGATTGCTTTCTATACTTACTAAATAACAACACCGGTACATAACATTTTGTAGTATTAAGATAAATTCTGCTGTACGTAAATTAAGGAAAAAATAAGATTTTACAAACGATATAAATGTTTGTTTATTTGGTATACAAACAAAATGTCCCTTATCATTGACTGCTACACGAATCATCAATTTCTCTCACAAATCTATTATTTTTCAATATGAAAACATGTTATTGGTTTATTTACGGTAACATGTTATCTCGTTCCAGAATTATATTGCGCTCTGGTTTCTTTACTCCATTTTAAAGCATCACTGAATTAAACGTTATTTTGTTAATTAGGTCCTGATTTCCCCCCGATGTTGTAAAGCGTATTTACACTTTAAACTACACTGAAAAGTTTAGAAATGATAAGCTGACATGAGTGCTCTAAAGAACTAACTATAAAAAAAGCCAACCCGGCTTCAATTTGTGCAATAGTATAATGTAGATATTATAGTGCACACTTTGATGTATAATTTACAGTTTATATATAAATATCTAATATCTAATAAAATATGGTGCCTAGAAAAAAATATATATTTCAGGTATCTTAAGTGAGACGACCAAGATGATGATAAATGAGAAGAAACCGACAAGAAAGAATTCCAACCAGCCGCAAATAAAGTCTCTCAAGTATTTGTCACCGTCTGAAAGGAGCGTAGAAATCTTCCTTGTACTTTTAAAATACCTTCTGTCAAATTTAGTTAAAACGTTTTGAAAACAAGTAAAACTATCAACACAGTTAAAATTATAACTAACTAGCTGTACCCGCGGGCTTCGCCCCGTTTAACTTCATAAGTATTCGCATGGCTCATTCACGTCCTGGTTGAAGTTCGTTCGCTACGCTCACTCACCTTTAGGTTGGAGCTCGTTCGCTGCGCTCACTTGCCTTCAGGTTAGCTCGTTCGCTACGCTCACTCACCTTTTGGTTGCAAATTAGCTGTTGTCATAAATTAAAAAAAAAAAATAATAGTGCTGCACCCTGTTGGTAATCCTTGTAACTTTTATGCTATTGAACATCATAGAACAGAACCAACTTGTTTAATTGAAACAGCTGTTAAGATTCATTAATTCCTTTTAAATATGAAAAATCATAAGATTAACATGGGGAACTACAGAGCCACTGGGGCGGAGCCCGAAAGGGTTTTTGAGATAAGAATATGCTTTAATGTTAATCGGGAATGTGAGCTATCATCATGCCAAATTTCAGCCCAATCCGTCCAGTAGTTTATGCGTGATTGAGCAACAAACACACACACAAACACACACACAAACACACACACAAACATACACACAAACTCACAAACTTTCAGATTTATAATATTAGTAAGATTAAAATTATAAACAAGTTTTTGCTTTATTTAATTTTAAAACTGTTAGTATTTAGTCTTGTCGCATTTTTTACATATAAATTTTTAAAATACGTATGAAATTATAAAATAAAATATTTTTTAATTTACACATGACAAGGTAACAAGCAACTCTTCGTTAAAAACATGTCACAAAGTGAATTTAGCTCTAGCATGAACTGAAACAGGGCTTTGTTATAAATGTTATAGTAAATATTGCAAACTATAAAACGTTGTTTTTAATAATACTAAGAATGTGTTGTTGTAAATATAAATATCAATTGTGACAAGTATATAAATTATAAAAAAATATTGAAATAATAATTTTGTGAAAAAATAATTTAAATAATGATTACGACCACTAAAAAGTTCAAATTTGGCGAAGTCAAGACAAAAATGCATATCCATAGAAAATAAGCTATACTATTAGACAAGTCAAGGGAATAGAGATACAAATTTAATCAAAAAATGTTACGATTAAAAACATTTAATTTTTACAAAGTTCTACAAGAAACATATACCTACACTTTCAATATACATGTCCAACCAAAAGGTCACCCATTTACTAACAGTTTTTTGTTATTAATCATAATAAGAAAAAGCTTATTACTATCGACCTAAATCAAACTTAACTAGTGGGTACAATGGTATTTTTAATATCTTTAGTCTTAATATCGAATTCGTAGTTTACCATGACACAGCGCTTCTTCAAGTCCACGATAACGTAAAGTTATTAGTTATTTTAGTTCGTAGCTATTTTGTGATATTTCAATATTTAGTAGATTTATCTTATTTCAGTCGATGTAAGAAGCTATGTGAAGTACAAAATGTAAATCCCCTGCGAGCGATGTTAAGTAGCTTACGGCTGTCCGGCGAAGCTCTGAAAACATATTGCTGGAAAACATTCGCAGCTTTATCTTGTTTTAACCTCCTCACTCATCCGCTTAAAAAGATTAAATATGATATGATTTACAGTGTTAAGTGATTTGAATGAGAGAAATTTCTCGCTGGTATTTTTGTTTTCACAAATTAAAAAAGTTTAAAAAAGTTTAACAAATTAAAGAATTGCTATTTTTGTATTTTTTCTTGTATAAGTGAAAATTACCTATTTAGGAACACACCATTTTTCTGGACCATTTAAAAAGTACAAAAAATTAAAAACTTTTTTGATCGGAACTAGGTAACTTGAAGAGTAGATGTAAATAATAAGATATAAAAAAGGTGCTGTGTTTTTTTGCCACATTCTTTAACGTTCTCATTTAACACTCATTATGAATACGTAAGCACAATCTAGCACTACTACTGAAATTCATATAAGAAATTTTTAAAATAATACTATTATTTTCTTTCACTATCTAGCTATGGTTTGGACCTTAATACACCATTGGTGAACCACACTAACATTTATATTTACCTTCCTCTTTTTTGAAAGAAAGTTTAATGCATTCTTTTGTTGGGTTTATTATGACGCTATTTTTGTTCTTACTAGTATTTTCTTGTATTCAATCAGTTTCAAAACCATTCACCTTAAAACGATAAATCATAAACTGCACTATCACATGCCTTCTGATTTTTTAAACCAACAAGTAAAGCATGGGAGAATACGATTTTAATTCAAAACACCACTAATCAATTTCGATTATTTATGAAACACTTACAATTGTTCTGTCTTATTTACTCAACCACATTACCCGCCCCAGCTGTACTAATAATGTAGTAAATAAAGCCTTACAACCACAAAGCTTTTGCTACCCCATCGATACCCAATTTCTGAATTAAAATATGTTGTCTGTCTCATTTTCCGTTACCGGATATAGTTTATAAAGTTCCTTACTAGTAGGTGATAAAGAGTAAAAATCACGAAAACAAACAAACAATCAAAATAATTTCAAAGAAAAAGAACTTAAAATGCATTTTCAACTAGCATTGCCCTTTCGTAAGCTTCGTCGGCAGAGACCACATCCAACTCTGCTCTGGTCAGACAAAGAAGTCTCAGTAGGGAAAACTCGGGATCAAAGGTCGATAACTCAAACAAAACATTTGAGAGGGGCTTCGGTCAACATGCGAACATAGCCTGCTGATTAAACCCTGAGTTGAAATTCTCCAATGTTTACTACCTTTCACGGCTTCATCAGCTGTTTGGAACTCCCGCCTGAAATATAACGATTACATACAAGTAGGAATAAGTTGGTTGTGACTAAGTTGTTTAAGAATCGAGTGAAGTATGATAAATTAATTTATCTGAAATGTTAGTTTAGAAATGCTATATAGCATTCTATGAAGTCATTTTCCCTGGTAAACGTGTAATACAATCCGTATGAAAAAGAAATTAATTTTCTGTCATATTATTGAAATAAAAAATATATTGTGCCTACTATATTTTACCCATTTCCTACTTATTCTAGTTTTGGCTATGTGTTTTTATAGTGTTTCTATTTAAAATTTACCAGTTGTATGATAATAATAATTATACAATATTAAATCTATCTTTGCCATTCCACTTAGTTACCCTTTTGGACCAATAAATGTTAATAAATCCTATAGTTTACGCAGCCCACATGATACATAGGAAGGAGAATTTGTGGTTAGGATGATAAGAAAAATAAGGATACGGAATGTGAAATTCGAGATATACTCTCAGACTATAGCACTACTACTAACGCACTAGTACTAGCAGTTTTATCATTGTAATGGATGCATCACATATTTTTGAATTATGTAAAAAATACATATCAACGATCAACATACAATTCACAATAACGTGGTTTATACAGTATGAGTTAATCGAAATGTTTTTCCTGATAAAAACGCGAAATTTCCGACGTTTCGGTATTAACAGTTTTAAACCGTCCTTAGGCGAGAGGAAACCTAACATTAACAAGATAAGCGCACGATCCGGACAGAGCCGGGAAACTAATATTCCAACAAAATAAAAAACCACCATCAAGCACGCCTAGCATAAACCTATTTTCAAAACTGAAACGTATAACAAGCGTGAAATTTTTTTTGGGTTTCACCTAACCTTTCGATGAATGGCAATAATCAAAAATGTGATTCCCACTAAACATAAAATTTTCTAAAGATTATTTATGTCTGTCATGGTTAATTTTTATCCCATGTGTGAGAAGAAACGGGTTGTTCCACGTTATTCTGTCAGCTTCTTGAACCTCCTTGTTCGTCTTCATTCTTTTCCTCCATTTCTCAAATTCCTACACCTCCTCAGAATGTCTCCAGTCAGCGTCGTTTGTTAACTTCACTTTAGAATTCTCATTTCAACTCAAAATGAAAATCCTCTCGCATTGTTATGTTTGAACCCCCTTTAAGGTTTGCCCCTGTTTCGTATACTTATTGATATACATATCATGTAGTGGAATTGAAACAGTTTATTAATCAATTTACCATCATTATGTCGTGAACTATAAACTTAAACAATGTATTGTTAAATTAATAACTTAACTCAACACAACTTTTATGAAGTAATTAAATCAGTAACCGCTTCATATAATTTAACGAAACTAAAAAAGTACAAGCTTAAACAATTTTAGGTAATTTTTATAAAAAAAAAATACCAATAGCAAACCCCTAAGATAAATTATATTTAGCAAACGGTTTGGATTAAGCATTTACTCATAAATGAATATCTACTATGCACTAGCAACTTTTCAAGAAGCCATTTGGATGGTTTTGTCACGTAAATATTTCCAAAAATACAGTTTTGTGTGAAACAAAATAAAAGTCTTTTACCATATTTATTAAGTTAAAAAAGGTAATATTAAAAAATACACAATAATTTAAAGTTGTTAAATCGGTATTAATAATCATTGAATAAACAATAATATAAATAGACGTACAGTTAAGCAAACTTCAAATTTAGAGTGAAAAAATAGTTAATGTTTAGAAATGTTTGTAAAAATTATGTTCATCCATAGTCCTTTAATTTTTGTCCTTTGGAATATGAGTATATGCGGATAATTGAAATATATACAGTGGATATATACAGCTTTTGTTTGTGCGTCATTCAGCAAGAACCGGCGTTAACAGGGTGTCAGAAGTTACATTACCATACGTAACATCTGACGTTGACTTGATTTATTTAGAGGAAAGGGTGTTAGCATATAAATGCTACAATCACTGTTCATTTTGTCTGTGAAAATGTTAATATTTACAATATATGTAAATATATTGTTATCTACTTGTAACTTTCCTAACCACCTAAACCAGCAAACCTTTTTAATCAACTTTACAGGCAATGATGTTTCAAAATTTGCCAATCCCTAAGCCTTTCCAAATCCATGCTATACAGTATTTTGATTAATGTTTTTTTATCCGTATACAATTAGTAATGACTTAATAATTAATATATACTGCTAACATAATGTCTACTACTAAATGCACACTAACAGTTACATTGAAGCATTTTTATCATAGAGACAAATTGGTGTTATCTAAACTATACAGGAGTATGTTTTATCTATGACTATACTTTAATGTTTTACAGCATAAATTGAAATTTACTCAATAAATAAAATTAATCGTTTCATTACGATTGCCAATATGAAATTCTTTTAAGAATAACTAGTGGCCTGTAGGGGCCATAGCCCCTACGACGTTTATTTAGACTACAATAAAAACACCGTATATAAAAAGACAAATAGGTATTCGAAATATGTTTTTAAAATTATCAATTTTATGTTACTTAAAAATTAACAGTGTTTCTTGTTTTATATCTTGGTTTTCCTTCCATTGGAGTCGTATATTAGTTGCTTCTGATGTGTCAATGAAATACAATTGTAAAATAATGATAAAATCAATAACACAACATATTAACAAATGGAAACGTGCACCCGGTTTGGCCTGAGCCCGGAGAACGACGAATCAGAGCTGAAATCACACAGCCAAACATTGCACATATTTTCTAAAAATTGAAGATTTGTTTTGTAATCTTACGAATTCTGTTATAGTTTCCGTTTTAAGAACCAAATGCAAATGTAAAGGTTAAAATTATTATTAATTATTATGAAGGCAACTCTCCATTTCACGGTAGTAAGTCAGAAATATATCTATGAATTTGTCCCTGAATTTTAAAACAGTAAGCCCAATTTCCCGGAATCTCTTTTTGTGTAGCGGAAAGCGACGCAAAAGCCATTACACTGTTGTTTTGTAAATAGTTGCACTTGCTTTGGGTATTCCGAACTACAACGTAACGACATTATCACGTGGTTGAAAATCCATTAGTGAGTGGTTTTTAAACCCAGGCCTATGAAAAAGAAGCCCCATTTTTCACCAGACTAGCCTTATACTTAAAAAAAATCAACCATATGCAGTGGTACTTTGAACAGTTATTAGTTAAAATCTTTAAACTTTGTAAAAAGCATTTTGTGTCATTTTATTTAAGTTCTTCCAGTAAGATTTTATATTTTATCCATTGAAATAATACATTCTACCTTAAACAGAAATTTGTAAAATCATATTTCTCAAATAAACCGCACATTTCTCCTTTGAACAATAAAGATTTCCCAATCTTGGGTTGTACAAACTCAACTACCGTCTTCATCATTTGCAACATCACTTTTCTTGCAGACAAATTGAACACGCCAGATGTGATCCTTGTAGACATCTTAATGAGATTCCTGTGATATTCTCGTATAATTCTTCTTCTTCATTTACTTTATATTATATTCTGGATTTGATTATTTTTTCGTTCTGTTATTATCGTCTGATCATTATTTTCCATATATAAATCCCAAATTACCCAAGAACTTTTGAGAAAACTACAAGTCACACCCCCATAAACAATATACTTAAAATAATCGTCATGACAAGAAACCTAGCGTAAAATTATCCATTATTTCATAAATTGCCCTTTATGGTCGTAATTGCTTTCTAAAGGGAACGTCCCATATACCTGGTGTTAAAAATACCTCAACTGTACATATTTATTTGTTATTCTTTCAATTTAATACCTTTTTAAAATCAGGTGTGATTATATGTTTGCATTACTGAATTCTGTTTTGTTCGTTTCAGCTTAATTTAACCAATCAATAGTTTTTATTAATTCTGATGGAGTCAAGCAGGGTGAAGCTCTTGAGTAACAGTTAGTTATTCTAATATTGAATCATAAACAATGGTTAAGTGGCTTCTGCTGAAGGGAGTTCCCCAATACAGAAAGTTGTCTTTGTCTAATAAACATGTTCCTTTGTTTTCTAAATGGTTTGATATGGTGGACCTTTAGTTTAAGATTCGATCTGAATTACGTGATAAGTAGTTATGTATGCTAATTTAGTATGTGTTGCTTGTAAATCTATGTTGCTTGTACTGTTTGTAGTATGAGAAATAAATCTAGCCTTGTCGTTTTCAAGGAAATTAATATTGACTATAACTTTTACATAAATACTTTGCTCATTTTATCTTTAAATATTATTCGTCTTGTTAATAATAATGAAACTATTAACAATTGTAAATATTTTTAACTGTTGTAATTAGTCTTTCTTATATAGATAGGCACTTATGTTGTTAATAATTTTTTATCTAAGACTCTTTAAAAACTAAGATTTTCCTTTATAACTTTGAACAAAGCGCAGCAATATCAATCCATATCTTGCGCCATTAAGTCAAAGGCGCCAAAAGGTGGAGCTTTTATCTTTATGGCGCTATTAAACCACGGATGCCATAAAATGTGAGCTTCTATGTCAGAATAACTAGATATTGCTAATAAAACCAGAGATGACTTTAATAAGTGGTAGTTGACGTCTTTAATGCTCCAGCTTTCATTTATCGTTCGGTTGTAAAGTTTATAATAAAAGCTAATTGTTGTTAAAATAGGTCCAGTTACGATAAATTTGAATAATTTCGAAATGTAAATAGTTAGAAATGTAATATTATAAATTGAAGAACAATATATCGAAAAAGAAATGCAAACAAACAAATTAAGTCTCTGTCTTTACATTATGTGACGATACTATTAAAAATCACATTTTCCAAGCAATTTGTATTAATTAATGTATATTGATTGAATACTAGGGTGCAATTTATTTAGGCCTAGACATATTTTTTTAATTTACCAGCCTTATTACAGTTGACGATTTATAAAAAAATACCCCTGCCGCAGCAAACCTGCAGACTAAGCGAATTTCCATTTCCCTGAATGGATTTACACTAAAATGTCTCCTTAAAAATATCACACTTATTCCCTATTTAAATAGAATCAGTTTAAAACATACTTAGGTTTGCTGCAACAGGGAGGGTAAAAGTGTGTTTTATGTAAAATGTTAATAGTTGGTAAGAAATAAAAACATTTTCCAAATTTGGGTAAAATATGTTAATAAACAAGCAAGCAGTTTACTTATTCTCCATAAGAATAACATGGAAATTTTAAATTAACAATTTTTTGAAATTTTCTCCGCAACCATTAGGCGCATTACAACGCTTCAATATACTAAATTATTTGTTTTTTTAAGCTCTATAAAATAGTTTAGAAAGAAATTGCAAAATTTTATGTTTTTTGGGTCAAAAATGGGAAAACCCCATTTTTACCCCATAAAAGCCCCCATAAGCCTCCATTCCCATGGTCCGATCATGCTGGTTCGCGAACTCGTTCGAATAAACGTAGGTTTACACATTTGTACCAAATTTCATCAAAATCGGATCATTTTTGCTCGAGTTATCGCGCTAACGGATATATATATATGAATTTGAACGGATGGTGTTTTTGGCCTCTAGGGACCTCAAAACGAAAAAAAAAATCGGTCCCGGGTCCAGGTCTTACCATGAGTACTACGGTAATAGCTTATTCCCTATACGGGAAATTCGCTAAAAATGGGCTCTGCTCATTGATAAGTGAATCCTATGATTAAAAAAGGAAACATATTAAGGTAAACTGATAGAATGAAATTTTTAAACAAAAAAAATTACATAAATTAGGAATAAGGGAGTATTTTAAATATTTTACTGAAAACTTGCGTTATCATATAACTATTGTGTACGTTAAACTTTAGTAACCGTCTATGAATGCCCATTCGATGCCCATTCGTCTATTCTATATTATACCCATTCGAAAACATATACCCATTCGAAAACATATGTAGCAAGCGACCTCATGTTTTACTATAGGTTAAACTTACAGATTTAAAAAGATGTACTAATTTGGTTTAGTACATCAAGAAAATGTTGGGAAATTATATTTAGTTAACATCATAAAAACCGTATTGTCTATCAACTTTCTCATAGACATAAACAATATGATGAATATACAACTGTACAATTAAACTTTGTACTGAAGCATTGCAATATGAGGTTTATGGAGAACTTTATGTGCCAGGATAAGCTTTAAATTCCAAACATGATTCAGGAATATACTGACTATAACAAAGGCAATTTCATTATTAAACCTGGGTAGTAAACGTTTAAGTGAATGCGCTTTCGGCCATAAAGGCCAAGTTTCATCGCCTTACTTGTATTTGCGTAATACTTAGGTTGAATAAACAATTTACCTTTAAAACACAACATCTGTATTCACTTAATTTGTAATGAAAGTTTAACTAATCCTGGAAAAGTATGGTATGTATTTTGTGATGACTTAGCTATTCTATGTATAAAATCGTAAGGAAACAAAGGGAAGAATATTATACATGTGAATGATATATTAATATAGGGCAAAGTATACATCATCAATCAACAGAATAATGAATCTACGTAAAGAAATCAAATCATTTTTAGACGTAAAATGTAGTAAATAAACCATGGCAGCACCAATTTTATGATATAAAAACTTAAAATAAAATAAAAAGTGTACAGCGAAGAATAACTATTTAAATTATGAATAAAAACTGTGCAGTATTAAATTAGCTTATGTTTACCACCAATTAACTTTTCCTTTGCATTTGATTAATCAGAACTCGTAGCTATCAATAGAACTAGAACGTAATTTCAAAATATAAATTTTGCAGACGATATTGTAATGAAAAGTGGAAAGGTTTATTTTAAGAACAAATAAAGGAATAGATATTAAATTAATTGTTTTAGAAAGTGATACATTACTATGTTCGATAGGCTGTTCCATCTTATGTAGGGTATGTTTAGTGCATATGCATAAAACATAAACCATCGAAAAACCAATAAAATCTATTACGTTTTATACTTAGTATTAAATAAAAAGTATCAGTTATTTTATAAGCCTCTAGTTACAAAAAAACATATTTAGATAGATTTAAATCGTCCTTATACGCCATTTGTTTACAATTAAACATTATAGCAAAATAATTTAGTTACGCCATAAATTATTTACTCCTTTGTCACTAAGACAAGTACACAAAAGCACCGTCATTGTCGTGAACGTTTTACATAAAACCCAAAACTCTGCTGTAAAACGGACATAAAATAAAGCAGTAGCCAGACTCGGCTAAAGCCCAAACTAAAAGGAGTCCTAGCTCGAGTGAAGTTAGATCACAGACAAATCAGATCCAAGACAAATCTCTCGGCAATTAACGCCAGACTGCTCTTATCTACGCCGTAGGCTGTTTTGGGGGTTGGTAGCACTGGTGGGGGCGGGGGAGGATAGCGCCGCGACGCACGAGCTAGTGTTAGTTCGCCCCGGCCCGGCGCGTAGTCTGGTCATGGCATCGCGGCGCTAGTTCCTACGCGTTTCGTTCCTAATGTTCACGTGATTATATTTTTATACATTTATAATGATTAGGTAAGGTGCACTTTTAAATACATTTAGGTATGCAAATTTGAATTTTTTTAAGTTAGCATAGGGATTTAATTAATTTATTTAGAATTTTTTTATATAAAATAAAATTAATTGTTGTTATTTGTCAAATGTTTTTAATCACCTTTTACATAACACAATATGTTGTTAAATTATCTTCTTTTTTTAGACTTACACGTCATCTAATAACCGATATAATCAACCATATTTTGCAAATTGCCTCAAGTTTCTGAGGTTTCTAATTTTTAACTTAGAATTTTTAATGAGTTTCAGTAAAAAAAAGGGATTTAAACTTTTATAATTGAAAAAAAATTAATAAATTATAATAAATTTTTATAATTCTTCAGATAATTGTAGTAACTTACATGCTAGAATAATAAATATTAAAATCTAAAACACAATTTTAACACCAGATTAAAATACACATTTTATGTAGGCCTAATATCATTTGCCATTTTGATTTAAGAAATAAATTCCAACTTTGTGCAAATCGAATTGGTAGAAACTAATATTTAAATAACATTCTTTTATCTTTATTATATTTACTGTAATTTTATTTTAAACTCGTCAATTTTTTTATATATAAAATCTAAAAACTATCCTATTACAGATCATCGTTCCTAATCTCACGTAACCCCATCACTTTCTAATGTTCAGAACGTAGTTTGAACTGGATCATAACATGTGCGCGGGTGCGTATGTGGCAGTGATGTGCGTGCGAGAGTCATGATAACTTAGCTGTCAACCACACAAAAAAGATGGAAGGGTAAGTGATGCAGTAGTTTGTTTCTTTATGTATTGTAATAAGATATGCATAAACTATTCTCTCAACTACTACTATTCTCAACTAATCTTCAACACAGAAGGATATCATGGAGAACTAATTACTATAGTTTAAGAATGAATCCTGAATATCTATTTGCGTATCAAGAGTGCGAAGTAGGCTACGTCATTGCCATTCAAGAACTGTATCATGGAGCTTTAATTGAGTGTGGTCATACATTTCGAGAGCTGCAATGAATGTAGTGCTCGTAACGCATAAAAGATCTTTCCTATCAACACAATTAACTTATAATAAAAAAACAGATTAATTTTTTAGCTGTATATAAAATGTCATTTAGGTTATGTTTTCATTTTTTAAAGGTTATTTGTTTCTTACCTGTTGTTAACTGTCGTACCGGGTTCGTGGGTGTGTTTGGTCTAGAAACACAACACGGAAATCAGCTAAATAGGTTAGCGGGAAAGATCCATTCCCGCTCTAGAGCGGCATGTGCTATTTTGCGTATTGTTTACCCGTATGGCAATATGATGATTACCATGCAGTGGTAGGAAATAGTATATTACGTTACTAGTCCTGAAAATAAGTATTTACCGGATGAGTGTGGTCGTTCCCGTGCGAGACGAAGTCGAGTACGGGATTACCATACGAGTCCGGTACACACATTTTGGACGAGTTACGTACGATAGTTTACGCCATACAACTTAATCCGTACAAATCCTTACCATCTAAAGGACTAAAAATCACTAATCATAACCTCTGAGAGATGTTATGTTTTTGTTTATAACCACCAATTGCCACGCAAATACAGTATAATCAGCTGATTGGTGTCCGGTAAAACTCATTACAGTACAATAGTACGCAATAAAACCCCATTTGATTAAGCTGGCGGCAAACAGCTGTTTTCTGGACTAAATACTTGCGTGGGAAGTTCGTCAAAATGATGTAGTGTGGCGTAAAATATATTTACTAAACGGCACATATTTGAGCTGATTATTGGTTTATTTAAGCAAATACTGTTTTCATTATCAAAAATCTATGAATTCTTTTGATTAATCTGTTTTAGAAATACTAAATCATGAAATATTTATTCATTGTTTTACCATAATACATAGGGAATTTCATCCTAGAATTGCCTGTGTATACGTATAGAACATAGACCTCCAAAGTTTGGTCATCAAATTACGTTATCAGTAGGGTAGGTGAAGATATAACTATACATGATGCTTAGTTAAACAGCCACACACATAGTCTTATTCTAGTTTACTCACATCTTAAAAACACTTAAAATTTCGCATCTAAGTTTAAGCATTGCCTACATATACACTAGTCCACTGACTATATACCATTGACTATATAGTGTATATATATATATTAATTTTTTTTAGTAAATATGGCTCTATTTTGACTCACAGTTACAGTTTGGAAATATTAATGGCTTTGGAAAACGGCATCTAGACTGTTATATAAGTATACTAGCTGTACCTGCGGGCTTTGCCCCGTTTAACTTCATAAGTATTCGCATGGCTCAATCACGTTCTGGTTGTAGTTCGTTCGCTACGCTCACTCACCTTTAGGTTGGAGCTTGTTCGCTGCGCTCACTTGCCTTTAGATTATCTCGTTCGCTACGCTAACTTGCCTCCAGGTTGAAGTTCGTTCGCTACGCTCACTCACCTTTTGGTTGCAAATTAGCTGTTGTCGTAAGTTAAAAAAAAATAATAGTGCTGCACTCTCTTGGTAATCATTGTAACTTTAATGCTATTGAACATCATAGAACAGAACCAACTTGTTTTATTGAAACAGCTGTTAAGATTCATTAATTACTTTAAATATGAAAAATCATAAGGTTAATATGGGAAACTCCAGAGCCACTGGGGCGGAGCCGATCAAAATAAAAACTACTTAGTTTTCCTATTTAATGACCAAAGAATCGGTGTACCGAATTTCAGCTTCCTATGTAAATGGGAAGTGTGAGAATTAGTGATGAGTGAGTGAGTCAGTCAGTGAGGGCTTTGCCTTTATATATCATATAGTATTATGTGAAAGTTTGTGTGTTTGTTTGTTTGAAGTTCAATCACGCATTAACTACTGGTCGGATTGTGTTGAAATTTGGTATGATGATAGCTCACATTCCCGAGTAACATATAGACATATTCTTACCTCAAAAATCCTTTCGGGCTCCGCCCCAGCGGCTCTAGAGTTCCCCATGTTAACCTTATGAGTTTTCATATTTAAAAGGAATTAAATCATTTTGCCAGTTGTTTCAAACTACACAATTTGTTTCTATGATATTCAATAGCATTAAAAGTTAATACGGTTTACCAACAGGGTGCAGCACCATTAGTTCTTTATACATTTATGACATCAGCTAATTTGAACCAAGCAGCAACAAAAACCTGAGTGTGAGAACTTTACTTCTTTCTATTGTTTAGGTGAAGTTGTAGAACATTATGGCAATGGTAGATGTTCTATATACTATAGTATACCGTAGATTATAGTAAACCAAATTTTCTCAAAACGTGTCCTCTCTCATTGCAAATGCAAAGCACGAGTATTTAACTACAATAAGCATTGTATACCAACCCCGTACGAAGGACGGGTACTCAGCTATATATAGATATTTACATAAACATAATGTATTTCTTAAACAAATTTGTTGTTCATATAATTTGTGTTAGCTTCCAACCACAAGTTAACATTTTCGACAGTAACGCAGAATTACATAGACAATAAGCATTGCTAGGCAAAGTTTTGTTTTCAAACAGGTGAACATTTTCCATTATGCTATTCACTAACAACCATTCAAAACCAGTGAATAGCGTTTAAATGGGTGAAATGGAAAAACAACTCTACTCATACTGCAATAACAGCCCCTGTGAGTTACGAAATGGACATCACATTTTCTTGTTTCATTCCAATGATTGCAGCAACGCTACAAAATGGAAACTGTCTGTATGCTTTTTACTATCTGAGGCCACTGGCGAAACATTTTAAGTCCTGCTAAAACTATTACTACTAGTTATGTTTTTCATGGATTGACGTTATTGTGCAGTTAATGTCCGTTGTTATGACTCACGTTGGGTTTTAAATTTGCTAGCTTTTATCAACTTTTTATCCCTTTGTTTTCCGACCTATTTAATCTGTTATCCGCAAAATATTGAACTCTTTGTATATTTTATGAATAAATGGGAGAAGTAAATATTGTACTTTAGTCCATAAGACCTGTCCTGACTTATTAGTTGATCATAATAGAATTATTAAATTACACTATTATGTCTAATAGAATAGATGTAGCTATAATACAATTAAAATCCACTATACATTTTATTATTCTTACAAATTATTAAAACGTGAATGTCATAGAAGCGCTTAAATTATAAGCCGCTCTCAGCATACATTCATGGATTGCAAAGGGTTTTATGTAAATGTTTGACAGGTTTCTTTAATTATAATAGTAAATAACTTCAGCCAAGAATAAATTCTATAAAACCCACATTATTTGTACTGAAAGTAAAAGCTATGGTTCTTTAGTGATAATGAAAACTGTCAAACTCTTCTTTTAAGCCCTTTACACTGATTGTTTTATTTATTCTCTTGATGCACTTGTTTACATCTATGACTCCCCATCCCCCTTTTCCTACTTCAAACAGTTTTATTTACATTTCTGTCGTCTGCTATCACAAGTGGTATTAATGAGGGAGTTATGGAGGGATGATCTTCTCAAAGACCACAATCCTCCCTAATTGGCGGCCAAACATGTCTTTGATGTCTGCTTCTACTGGAAAGGCTTCATGTTAAAGCCAACCATGATTCACATTACACTATTGTTTGTGCAAATGGTTCTTTGCCTATTCATGTTACTGTCAATTAAAACTTCCCCGTCGTGTTTTAGCATATTTATTACATACGTTGCTGCAAATACATTTAGTAGAAGATGATTTTGTCAAGATCGTCATCAAGAAGCTTTGTGGTTCTTTATGGTCCTTGGTCTTTGGGTTATGGTTATCATGGTCTTACTTCGCAATTATGTATTTCTGATTGTTTTTAAATCCAACACGTCTGTAGAATGAACTTTTCTTGCAAAAACGTTTCCACGACTTTGAAGAATGTTTTTGTAAAGTTGCATCATTATATTCATTGTAGACTATAGTGCATTTGTATATACGTGTTGTTACATTTATTCTAGTTAGAACGAAAGTGAGGCAATAATTAATGTTAACAGATTTGAAGATACCCCGCCAACGCAAACCTACAGACGAAGCAAATTTCCTAACTGGATTTTCCTCAAATATTTCCTTAAATGAATTTGTCAGATTTAAATAAAATTAGCTTACACTGGTACTTAGGTTTTCTGCTACAGGGACGGTAATAAGGTGTAGATTTATGGAATGCTAATAGCATTTGGTGGCATTTATATGAAAAAAGAATCATAGACTATTTGAATTTGGAGGAATAGTATTTCGAGAAGCCTCTGGAGACTTCGAAACGAAAAAGTTTCGTCGATTAAGGTTTTTTGGTCGGAAAGGTTTTGTCGATTAAAAAATTTATATAAACTGCCTTGTAGCGTAAAAACATTTGTACTAATCATTTGTACAGATCACGATGATATATTACCTAAAAAGGTGCTTATTTTATTGTGTAGATTTAACTCAATAATAAAAATATTAGGCAAATCCATTTCTTTATTAAAACTTATTATTTTATTATTGGTACCGAACTTAACTGGTGTATTTAACTACCATGACAATACGTAAAAATTAATACCTCAACACTAATTTGGCGTCCATTAAATAATTTTAATAATGTGTTTTGTGATGCTCTTGGTCCTTTAGAATGTCATCCATACATTGTAATATTAAATCATCATCCTCGTGCACAGTAAACAATTTTAAGGTAATTTTAGTTTTACATTAAAAACTGTTTTAATTAATTAACTTAATGAATTAATGTTTTCTTTATTGCATTTTGTTTGATTAAGTTCTATTGTATAGGTAAATAAAGGTATAAAACAACAAAATAGATTGGCTCTAGAAATTAACTTTTCTTGTCTACTAAGACTCTTGAAGGTAAACTAAGTACAATATGTATATGGCATCACAATATTTAAAACCATTAAAAAACTTGTTTGTTAACATTTGGTTTTTATAAATATAAAATATAGTAGAAGCAATTACCTAAAATAATTAGATTAACGCTGCTAATTGCCTTTACTTGTATTAGTAATTTAATCATGAACAAAAATAAATGTTACATTGATTTGCGAAATGGAAATATTCGTCTGCAATTCAACAAATTCACTTTTCCCTGTTAACATGTCGGTTAAAGCTGAAAGTGATGAATTGGAAAACCAGTGGGTCTGCGTTTAGTAATAATTTGTACAGTATCATCAAAGTTATTGAATGGTCATCCTTTTTACGTTTTCCAATTTATAAAATGGATTTTTTTTACCCTCTGATGAAGTTGTTGAAATGATACATTAAGTATTACAACGATTTCGCTAAGAATGATACTTATGTTTATTTACTGATTAATTAGTTGGGATGAAATGAACAATTTAAAGATAAACGGTTAATAGCGATGGATAGTAAATTTTTGCTTGAATTCTTTTACTGCTAAGGTGGACAATTGCTATTTTTAGATGATCGCTGAGCTCTCAAAAACAAAAGATAAATCTAACTTTTAGGTTTCAGCTCAAACATGAACATAATGAATAATAATGTCCTTTTCACATTAACTTTTAAATACTGTATTTTTACGAGTAACAATAAGAATTTGTATTTAATGTATTATTTTTAAGTCTAAAAATGGTTTGAAGATGCCCAGTGCAGTGTCACTGTTCAAAATAATATCAATGTAACATTATTATTTTTTGTATAATCTTTAAGTGTGTTAAATTATTTTATTGTGTAATTTTTATTTCAGTGTTAACAGATTTAATTTTTTTTATCCCCGTATTTATTTTGATTGTTGGATCTAAACTGTTGTAAGATTTCTCATGTTTCTCATGTTTTTAAAGTACTCATACACATATTGTAATATTGTAAAACATATTGATACGTATTTCCTTTAATTACTACATAGCGATTCATAAATGTTGGTGCATATTATGTATCAAAACAGCATTTTACGCTAAATGGAGAATGTGTTTTCATTTATAAGCTTCCTGTGGAAAGACCTAAAATAACAGCTAATTAGGTCCTCTAAGACATCATTTATGGTTTGTATTTAATCAGTGTTATTAAAGCTGGTGCTTTTTATGACCATTATATAGTCATTATAAAACCCGATCTCTATATGTCAATTTTGATTATTAAAATATTAAATAACAAATAAAAAAACGTACAGTCAGTCCTACGTTGGTCATTTTAAAATCTAGTTAATTTCTTCTTTGGTAAAAAAAAACTAGTTTTGATAACTTGTTGTAAATTAATTAAGTACATTACATCACAACATGTGATATTATCACAGTAATAAGTTGAAAAAAAAACTAATTGCCTTTCAACTTCCTTTATACATAACATCATGTCAGACAGTTATTTGTGATTGTATTATTTATTTTTGATATGTAAATATTATATGATACTAAACGCAGTACAGTTAACCCTCATAAATGTTCATTAACTGGTGATCCAAGTCCAAGTTCTTTTGATAAGTAAAAGTCTGCTTTACAAGAAAAATCTACTTAAAAAAAATTGGAATTTCGGGTTCTTTTGGGCAACCCCTTTTTTATGATGAAACGCCGTTTACAGGAAGTAGCTAGAAAGCTTTAATAGTACACTTGGAGCAAAATAAAGCAATTACTTAAATACTGTAAACCGCTACAGAAACTGCCTAATTTACTGTGTTGCATTTTAAACCTGCGTACATTTTACAAACTGTTACTGATATGGCTGTCCGCATAAAGCAAAGCACAGCAGAATTTTTTTATTACTGTGATAAAATTAAATTAAATTTCAAAGGTTGTTTGAAATTGAGTGTGAGTAAGTATTCTATCACCGATCGAAATGTTTAACTAGATGTACGGAGGGACCAACAGTTGAGGTAGACTACTAAAAAAGGTATTTAAAAATAACCTAAATACATAAAGAAAACTCAGTTTTCACTCCTAATTAAACTAGAAGTGCATTATCATGATTGTTAAATTACGAACTATTTAGGTTTTTGATGTATATTACTCTATAATGCATAAGCTCTTAAGGCAATTAACTACAAAATAATTTAATTGCAACGTGGGTTTTTAATTTCATTACTAATATTTTCAGGTAGCGAATAAAAGACGGTACAGTACAATGTGATCCCTGAAATTCACCACATACACAGATATGAAGCCAAGTCACAGCCTGGCAGTGACAAATATTCGGTGACAAATAATACAGTGTTGAGGGACGTGCTAATGGAATCTTTAATCAAATTCTCAGCTCCGCCCCCAATTTGTTATTTATTATTGCTCCTTTTGAAGTTAACAGCTTTGACGACGAGAATAATTCGTGAATGTTCTCTGAGTGTGTTTTATTATACAGTATAGATAAATATTTTAAATAAATTATAACATCGTTCAGTTGTTATTTTGAATACCCACTTTTGCAACTCTTTGTATCCAACTAAATTAGTGATCTGTATATTTTTTCAAGTAGATACAAATCTTCACAATTTTACTTATAAAAAGAGAAATATATACATTGAAGGACTTGAAGTGCAACTGAGGTAGATAGTTTTAAAAGAAATCATGTAAAATATTAATTGCTATTTACAACAACAAACGTTTCATTAATATGGTAATGTTATATACATTACCATAATGTTATTACATACTGTTACATAATGTTACTGTCAATATGTTATACATAATGTTACATAATGTTATTATGGTAATGTGGTAATGTAATATGGTAATATGGTAATGCTAAACGAAGCCTCTTTGAGGTAAAATTATAAAAGACGTAAGTGATAAAGTGAAACGAATTAATTAGAGTTTAAAATCTTCAATGGTTAATCCTTATTTAAACTTTATGACTTTGGTACCAAAGGAATTAATCAGAATACATACGATCGTATTACTAATTAAAATACAATATTGAATATTATCTATGTTGATCTCCCATGTTGATTATTTGCTTTATTTCATACATCAATATCCAACGTTATTAACTCATGTAGGCTAAATATTTTCAGCTTTATTTTAAACTCACAGCTTTAGATTGAAAAATGCGATTAAACGGGAATTACTTCAATAGTAAAACTGAATACTAAGTGTAATTAAAAACACTTCCCTAGTAATGGAAAAAAACTGTTAATTAGCTAGGTCCCTATCTTTTATATTCTAATATTTTATTGTTGTGTATTACTATGTTGATACTTGTCTGTAGCAAAGGTCTTCCTTTCTATACCATGGTTTAGAAACATAATCATCTTAATAGCCTAACAACTATATTAATATAATTTACACCAGATCCTATACTAGGATCTAAAATCAAGTTTATAGAGTTTCTGTGCTGTTTGGTATTTTTATAATTGTTTTCATAGGTTGCATATTTTGATGTTTGTTTTGAATGTATTGTTGTTTTTAGCTTGAGGATTTACTTTTGGATATTGGCTAATAAAGTATCTATGTTTAACTCTGGTGTGAGTTTTACCTTTCATTTCAGTTTCTACAAATCAACAAATGCATAAAATATCTTATATTGAGACCCTAAGAAAACTCTACTGGTTTTTAAATGTTGTAATTGTAAGTTAATCATTTCCTCTAAAAGAAAATCCTTAATGTTTAGGAAATACTGCACTGAGGTTATTTTTTTAGTTCCACATATTAGAGATCGAGTTGGTCTAGTGGTAGAGCTCGGGGCTTAGGAATAACAAGGTCTTTTGATAGAATCCTGCCAATCACAAATTCTTTTTTATTATTTTTTAAGTCCCACCTTCACATCCTAGGAAGAGTTGTGACCATCTCACATGGATAAAACCCATTGGTGAATGGACGGATTTGAACCCGGGATCTCGGGCACCGAAGCCCTGCGCTCTACCACGTTACCAGCTCACCAATCAGTGGATTTTATCTATGTGATAATGCCACGACACTTTAAGACTAGCCTTATACAATGTGTAAAATAGATCCGGCCTAGAAAGTATGTGAAGGGAGGACATATAAAAAATAGTTTACTTAAGCCAGTGTTAATTCTTGTACCCTCACTCTTTGTGTTATTTCCAGAGCTGCCCAGAAGTTGAACCTGTCGGCTTCGCCTCACCGCCGCAAGAGGACGGAGGACGAGGTTGTGCCTTCCTCAGGGTTCTGCGGAGTTCTGCACCGATCTCCTCCCCCGCCACCCCCAGCGCTGCTCAGGAGAATAGGGGTCAAGGAGGTCACTGGGGTCGGGAAGGTAAGGGAATCATCGAATCTTTTTTGTGAAAATGTTTTACCTTACCCAATTAAGCAGTGAAATCCCTGTCGCTTCAAGTGTAGTGAATCTATAAGTATAAATGTTGGTTTGTTTGTACATTTGTTTGGCAGTGATAAACTCAAACACCGCTGGACCTTGTCCTCTTGGTACATACATGTAGAATTCATGGAGAACATACACCATCAATTTCGTAATCACTTTCAGGGCCCCGAGACCCTCTTAAAATGGTCCTCCATGTCAGGGGTTTCGACAGAATTTTAGTTAAATTTGTTTACTAGTCAAACATATGCAAGTAAAATAATATATGAAGATGCATTACCTGTTACATTTTTGTTTTAACTTATAGTATTTCTTAACTGAGTTAATAATTTTATTCTGCCACACATTTTAATACACAAACACAAGAGGTTTTAATTTTTTTTATCAATAAGTACGATTGAGAATTGCCTATATAATTAGCATGGTAAGTGTGTAACTTTTGTTTACAATAGATTTAGAGACTCGCATTATTCTCTTAAGTATTCTCGCCGTTGCGAAGCACGGGCAGAACCAAGATGTAAAACATCTTGGGACAGAACAAGTACTAAATTAAACGTGATTTGGAACTTGGATCTTTTGTCATACTTGAATAGTAAAAACTACTATTACGGTTGTAGGTGATTGCTCTAAACTGTTTAACGGAGGGTCTTAGGAATAATACTTTGAGTGGCTTTCAAATGTTAGAGCGAATTTTGAGTGACAGTAATGTATCAATAAAACGCTCGCTTATGTTTACTTATTGAATTAAAGGACAAATAAATTCTAGGCTATGTTGCTTCAAAACTAAAAGTGTAACTATAAGGTGAATAGGAATACCGATTTCAGCTCGAGCAAAAACGTTGATTAAAACCTCAATTTGACAATTACGGAATCGACCAAAGATTAGGAATCTTTCAATGATCTGATATTACTTGCAAATGTTGCTTTCAACATCCAGTGAAATTGATCATATTTCTGTTGTTTTTTATTCAATGAGTTTTACTTAAATTTACTATAAAGATTCGGGTAGTAGTCCGACACAAGAATAGCCTCTATCGTCACGAGATGCAGAAAGTTGTACACATTTTCTTTGAAGAGTGTGATTTAGAGAAAGACTTTCGCTGAACACAAAGGATGATTGAATTGCAGTTGGGAAGAAATAAGGGTCGGCAATCGAGTTATAGCTGGAGGTTGGGGGAAACGCAGGTGCTGTCAAGGCTGACGATTCTCTGTCTTAGTCAATGCCAAGAAACTGTATCTGATGGAAATCAGAGAACACCTGAAACTAATAAATAAGCACAAACGTGCTTTTTGTCTATCATTTTATCCTTGTTAAAATCTTCAATCCTGTGGTGTTCTTGAATACTAAAGATATTTGTGAGTACAAGAAATACATACCAATCTCCTTACGGGAAATTTATTCTAAGATAAAATAGTATATTACGTTACTAGTCCTGAAAGTAAGTGTTTACCGGACGAGTGTGGTCGTTCCCGTGCGAGACGAAGTCGAGTACAGGATTACCATACGAGTCCGGTACACACATTTTGGACGAGCTACGTACGTTAGTTTACGCCATACTACTAAATCTGTACAAATCCTTATATATTACCACCAACTAAAGGACTAAAAATCGCTAGTCATAACCTCTAAGAGAGGTTATGTTTTTGTTTATAACCACTCAATGCCATCCAAATACAGTATAATCAGCTGATTGGTGTCCGGTAAAACTCATTACAGTACAGTAGTACGCAATGAAACCCCATTTGATTAAGCTGACGGCAAACAACTGTTTTCTGGACTAAATCCTTGTGTGGGAAGTTCGTCAAAATAGTGTAGTGTGGAGTAAATGAATTAACAGTAGAAACCATTGATTGATTTACAATGCAATATTATGTTATGTGAAGCAGATAAAAGGAAGATATTATTGGATGTACTACCTACTATAAACTTAAACTGTCAATTTCTTAGTACGAGGACGTTTAGGACGTAAAGGTGATGTATCCACCTTTTGGCCTTTCATGTTCGTTTAACTTCGTCAATTGTATTAAAATTAGGTTAAAAGTGTTTATGAACATGATTTGTTAAGCTCACACAATTACACAGTCATATTCGCACTGTAAGTATTGATTATGAATCCACGAATGTAGTTGACAGCTTATTATGAGTATAGTATATCAAGTCGATGGTACAATAAGCGATACACTTAACTAATATCCTAAAAATATTATATATTATCGACTAATAACTAAATGTTTAACTTGTAAAATATTTCAGTAACAGCTAGCCACTAACTGTTTAACATCAAACATTCTACTTAAATTTGGACTTATGTAAAGACCTAATGGTTTGCTAATGTGACCGTAAATATTCCACATCCTCTGCAAGTACTGATACTACTTCGGATTAATTCCAACAAATTTTTTTATAAACACACTACCAAGTTTGGTTGAAACTCTTCAAGTGTCCCTAGATTGTTTGTAGAAAACCTTTTCCCGGTTAATCCAAAACAGTTGGGCCATCACATATCCTAATCGGATGTGGGTTTATTTGCCCGTAGTGGTGGTGGGGGGGAGGGGAGAATGATGCCGGGATTTAAAGTATCTCTTGACGGGTGTGATTTGGGGGAACCCTCTGCCGAATACAAAAGCCTGATCGAATGGCTGTTTGGAAGAAATAAGAATTCACTGTCGGGCAATGATCGTTCTGCAGGAGGGATGAAATCTTCCCAATCGCTGTTTTATACCGGTCATTTTGGCGTTTAAACAGTTTTTGGTTTAGTGGAACTTTAGATAGAGTCACTGGGGACTTTATCATCTCTGATGATTATTGAAACACAAGTGCGATGATGTTTGGGATTCCGGAACTTAATCCTGTCTTAAAGTAGGATCTAACCTGTAAGATAACTGGGAACTTGAAGAAATATCGTGGAACACAACATATAAATTTAAAAAGGGAAAATTAAAAAAAAGTAGTATTGTTTTCTAAAGAAAGTACGTTGGATAACAGCGTAGAACTATGTTTTTAAGCAGATCCCAGCTGTATATTACATAGAAAAAGAGACTTAGGGACTAAGAAAATGTTTATAAATCAAGAATACCTTACTCATATGATGAAGAATACCCAATCCTAGTTTAGTCTATGAGACTTGTCATGTGTTTAGTCTCCCCCCCCCCACTAATTCCCCCTCCTCCTCGTTACCGAGACTAATTACTACTACCCCGTCAACTACACAGGATAAAGTGGCTTCTATTTTAAAACTGGCGAGTTTAAATCTACTTGTGAACAGCGATACTGTTGAAGAGTAGTTAATATAAAACCACCAAAAGAGTAATTTGTTTATTCGTAATGGGAAAGCGAATACAAATTAGCTGTATATAAAAAGGTGTTAACGACACGAGTTGAAAATTTAAGGTACGAGCCATCGCGAGTGCCTAAAAAACGTCTACGAGTGTAGTTAAAAATATTTACGGGAGTTGTGTTCCCTACTTTATCTACGACCATTTTTAATTACTAAAAGTCACTACAGTACTCATAACTTCTAAGAGAGGTTATCTTTTAGTTTATAACCTCTTATTGCCACTGACAGTGATCGATGCAACGAAACATTGTACCAAACTAATTGCACCACTCAACAATTAAATTGGCCTGAACAGCAGATTAATTGAAGTTAGAATCATTACAATTTTACTTCTCTCTCAATCCTTGAACCTCATTGAACCTGATCGTAATTACCTCGTTATTATGTATCCTCTGTAAAGTATGGATATGTTTTAAAGTCACATACGAGTTTTACTAAAACTAATCTTAAATGTCAATCTTATACCTCATAAATATTTAAGGGAGCCATATACATAACTGTAATTTCGTATTCAACCAGACAAATTAAAACCCAAATTTGAATAACAAAACAAACATAATCTAAAATAATCGAGTCATAGATTTGGTAACTTGGAAAAATATACAGTTCAGTCGTTTTACTCTTAAATGCCCAATTCATCTTGTCAAACTTATTTAAAAAATTTAACTACTTCCCTTATAGCTTTAAAAAAACAAAAACGGTAGTTATAAGTTTTTATTACAAAAATACAAAACAAACCAAGCAAGACTCACGGTGAGATATGGTACACACACACACACACACACACACACACACACTCAGCGCCATCTGTTACGTGTACAAAGCGTGGAGTGTAAATTACAGTGTCAACTGTGCACTGTTTACTGGGATATTTCAAGATCAAAGTGAACTCGCAGCAAACCGTATGCACCTGCTTGGTCTAGCGTTATGATCAAATATAACTCTCGGGATTAAAATGGACCTTTGTGGGGTATTCGCATTGCTGTTTTGTCATAATTATTATCACAGTGGAACACTCACGTTATTTCATTTTATTCCTCTTAGTGTAAGGCGTTTCCAGGAAAGAGAATTTACAGCAAACCGTTTGCTTTGATAAACCTGCTTTGTCCGGTGTAATATTGGAATATAACTCGGTCTAAAGATATTAATACAGTTGTCGTGCGTTGTTATTTGCATGTTTGTCACAATTATTGTCACTGGCTAAGTAGAAGCGCTTTGAGTGTATGCTATTTTCTCTTATTGTTTTATGTTTCCAGGAAAATGAATTTGTAGACAACCTTATGCTACATATACACATGCTTTGTCTAATATTATGTAATATTATGGACAATTAACTGTCTCTGTGGATAAAATTGTATGACGGTGTTTTGCTTATTTACATTGTTGTCAGAAGATTTTGCATCAGTATTATCACAGTTGAATGAAACAACCGAACATAAAATATTTAAATTCATAAACAATACAAAAAAAGATTATTTGTTCTTTCCTTATTTTTTTATTACTTGGTTTTACCTGCAGAGGGGTATTGTACGTTTGAACGTATCATCCATTGTTTGTAGTGTAACTAGAAGCTTTATATATATGTTGACTAGGTACAATATTGAACCTTTCACAATGACATCTTCGAGAGATAAATGAATGTACTCTATTCACCATTTTGACAAACATCGACAACGCAAATTTTAAATTTTCTGTTCTTCAATGCATAGTATTTCTTTCTAAAAGTCGAACAAATTTTGAAAGCCTGGGGCAGAGCCCTAGTTATACGATACACAAGTGCACTAACTTGTTTCTGTATGGTTTTGTTAATATCTAAGCAATCTTATGGAGAAATTGATTAGGTTTAACACTATCACAGTCTCTTTATAGTCTACTGTGTCTTTTCTTCTTAAGAAGTTAAGAGTCTTTGTCTTAGGTTTCTCTTAAACTACTTTCATCTACCGATGAATAACATGATGATACTGCTTCCAAATAAGATACCACCTTAAGAAGTCGGATTCTTAATCCAACAAAAAACATGAAATAATTCAAAAACTACATTCTTATACTTGTATATACCATCAACTCCTTTCTAAGAAAACTCTTCAAGTCCCTTAATGTCACTATCAAATTGACGTCAATCCATGTCCCTTTAAATAATGTAAAAAACAAGCACATGAAGTACAGGAGTGGGAATGGAAGGATAACCTTTTCCTACAAAAGATTGAGTGATAACTACTTCAGAGTTAGGTCCACAATCAGGTTACGGTAGCCTCAATGTGTAGGGTTGGGAGTTTGAGAGGGGGGATTGCCCAGGGCCGTATTATTATTATTGCTTCTGCTGTCTTGATTTTCAATAACAACCGAATATTTCGCGGAAGACTTAATCCATTGGCGTAGAGTTATGGGGTTGAAGCCCACAATACCACTGGGGAGGCTTCGTCATACATCGAACAATAACATACTGGTACAATCACCAAGTTTGTGTGCATATGCATTGATAATGAAATAATTTTCGATTGCAGAAAAAATACTGTTTCTTAGTTATTTGATCAATTGAGATGTATGGAAATATTTTCGATCTTCATTTAGAATGGGGTATAGGCTAGAATATATACTATTGGATTATAATTTGACATAACTATTTATTTGTAGATAGAATGAAAAACATAAAGGAGAAGACATTTTGTACTAAAATATGGTAAACTTTATCAACTATAGCTTCGACTTTGATGTCTTTGAAAAAAAAAACAGTAATCAGTTAGTCATTGTAGGTTAGGTGTGTATTTTAGTATCAAAAGTCTAAGGTAATACCTTTTAAACTTATCTTTTAATATATTGATCATATTATTGGTTAACCCAAAAACAGTTTATGTATTGATTCTGACTGGTATAAGCACCTAGATATTTAAGGAGATCGTTAAGGTACCTAATTTTATTATTTTATGAATAAATGTTTAGAGATCTTAAAAAAGTAATAATAGTTGTTGAACACCCTGTGTGGAGTGGTTTAATACACCTAAAATTAGCCCCAATCGTTTTAAAATAATTAAAACCATCGAAACCACACCTCACTTGACCTCAAACGTAAAAACAAAATTATTTAGGAATTGCCCCCCTCCCGAAGAAATAAGGGCCCTAAAACGGGCTTTTGACGCCCAAATTTTTGGGGGCTCATCGGATCTTCGTCCCTCATATTATTAATATCTCACAGGTGAAATTTCACGAATGTACAAATTTTGTTGTTTATAAAACCTTATTTTACCTGTACTAATATTACTTGTAGTTTTACCTACAGATAAATAGTGTTTGCAAAAACAATTTCTAATCTTCTGGTATCATAACCTAAGGTATTATTAGGCTATGCTAAACATCTACATGACTCAAACCTAACACAAAATTACATATTGACTCGTGTAAGCATATTCAGTAGGAAAAATAGCTAAATTACATTTTCTCCTAAATGATATTTGTTAAATCTAACTAATTTCTGTCAAGATATTGAACAAAGTCGTCCAAGTGCATTGTAAATCTGTTACAAAGACACAAATAATCACTTGGCTCCCCCGTTAGTTCGCGCCATTGTGCTGTAATCCAACAGCTGGAAGTAGCTTGGCGGATCACTTGCAGGTTCCTTTTCAATTATTACGAGTGTTTTCTCGCTGAATAATAGATTTGTAGTGAGAGGCTGCGAATCGATCTGCTCCAGTGTCGGTGGCGGGTAACGACTCTTTATTTACCTGGGAGAATCAAATAAAACATTTATTGTATTGTTACCGATTTCATAGAATAAAAAAAAAAAAACATTAAAAGCTACTTGTGAAATATTTTACTATTATGTACAACTATACTCTGTTCACAATGTTTAGGCGGTTTGAGGGGAAGTTCCCTTGCCATTTTTTCGTATTTTGTATTACTTTTCTTAATCAAATGTGGAACTAACATTTTTAAAGTAAAGGGTCAAGTGGAGGAGATAGATTCTTCCCTTAAACCCGTTCTTGTGAACGAAGTATAGTAATATCGATAGTTGATGTCCACAAATTTTTTTTATTCCTTCGGATGTTGTTTTCCTATTATTTCGGAACTGTTTTCAATTAGTATACATAGAGTTTCTCTATTGCTTGCTCGCTTGGATAGATGTTTTAAAAATAGCTTGGTAATTTATGGAGTTGATTCTATACCTGATTTAACATAAAACTTTGCTCTTGTATTTGCATAGTGTATCTGTTATTGCAACCGATTTCACACAATTTATTTAAACCGTATAAGTGTTTAAGATATATTTTATATATTTGCAAAATTGACCGAAGTAATGTCACTATCTTCCTTTACATTTTTATGAAGAATATTATAGTCTTCTTTATACCATTAAATTAAACGTTTTGGTAGAAAATTGGATTCTAATTGGTAGAGTTAGAGTTTTATGACAATTTGCAGTATTATTTTAATTATATTTCTCACTACTTGCTAAAAAGTCTTTAGGTTTCGTCAAGCCAAATTTATCGTAAAAATAAATAAGTGATAATAAGGTCATGAAGCATTGAAACAACCAAGAGGTCTTATTTGAGTAAGCTTTTTCCCTATGCAGTTCTGCTTAAAAACCCCTATTGTTTTTAATACCGAATTGTTATTGCATACATATGTTAAAGTATGCTAGATATGGCATGTTTTTATCTCTGGGTTCGCAGAATCTGTTAATAGTGTTTTTAATTTCTGGGAAAAATATTTACGGTCATACGCAACGGGCATTAGCAACATATACATTTCAATTTTTCCAAGAATATTAGAATAGCAGAATATACATGATTTCTTTTAAGGTTACTACTTCGTTGCAGATATTTATTAAATCTAATAGTATTAAACATACTGTATTACACTAATAGTAATTTTAATATCTTTCTATTAAATGTAGCTCTTCTTAATGTGAATGATTTATTTATAATTTAAAAACTGGAAATACTCTATACACCAATTTATTCAAATAAATAAATTTACCAAATAGCAAGATCTCCAATTTATTCTACAGTATTTGTATTTAAATTTTTTACACGAGTAGGCTATGTTTTTTTTTTAACTTAACCAATTGAAGTTAATATTGTTAACTTACCATAAACCTACTCAGATATCTTGATACCGCAGGCTATTAACCACTCTAAACATAAAACTTAAATCGGCGATTTTGTTTTTGTGTATTATTAGACCCTATTATAATATATTTTAAAGCGAACACTAGGCGCTGATAGGCAACCTTACTACAGTACTCATATTGCCTATCCAGTGAACCTTCAGGCGCTCGCCATAACTCACTAATCCTGGACACGACAAACCGTGAAGTAGTTACTCTTGCTTAATTTATGATGTAAAAGATTTACATTTGGAGGTCGCTGGTTTAATTACATCAACTCTGAACCTAAATGGCATAGGGCTATAAACTAATTATGCTACCAAAAGGTCAACGTTACACAGTAAGAACACCAGGATTAGTACTGTTCCCTAAAAACCGTGAACATTATTATTAGTGTAGAAAACCACAAAGCAGAAAAAAATGAAACTAAAACACAAAAAGAGTTTTTCGTAATAAAAAAACATATCTGACCATATTGTTAGGTCAATTAATTAGTTTGTGCAGGTACTTTGAGAAATATCAATGCTTCGTTGTACTAAAAGTGTTTATGGTTTAAGGATGAAATTGTCAATTTTCTAACTGAAATATCTTTTGTTGTTCAGAAATAAAATTTTGTTTATATAAATACATTTCAGTCTATAGAGTAATTTGATAAAATATAAAACAATATTACAATTCCTAGTTGACATCGTATGTATAATGTTTTCAAATCTAAGAGCATATGGCGATTCCCCTTCAACGTTGGTGGTTGTGGATATTTTCTCCACTTCTCTCAACGTCTATCCTGTCCTTTCTTGTCCAACGGCTTCACAGATTTTTGCACCCACTCTATTAACTTTGACCGTACAATTCCAACAGCTACGTAGGGCTTTCTTTTTCATGTACATTCATATTTCTTAGATTGTGATCCAACTCAATTGTTAAATACTCTTTCTATGGGATCTTGACAGCAAGAACTAAGGCAACTCTGTGTGCAGGTGAAGGTGATGCTGCGGGTGGCTGGTGACGCCCAGAGCTCCGTCGAAGACTCTTCCTCCTTCTTCAGCGTGGACAAGCGTCGCAAGCAGATCACACTGTTTGACCCTGCGCTGTGTGGAGGTCCTTCTGCGCCAGAAGACCGCAGGGTCGGCGTTGCGGCGCCCAAAATGTTCGCCTTCGACTCCATCTTCACTCATGAAGATTCGCAGGTGATTATTGATGAGTTTGGGGCTACTGGGGCCTTATTTCAAATTATTCGAAATCAGGAGAATGTCTCACTATAAGAATGGTTCTAAAGTTTTTGTGAATTGTATTTTTGTATCCAAAGGCATTGTGGTATTTTTTCCTTTTTTAAATTAAGTTAATTAGGATATTTATAGGATTGTGGATATTTATAGGATTGTGTATATTTATAGACATGATCAGTGGATGCGATAGGGCCTAACCCTTGGTGTGGACGAACGTCCGCACGAGTGAGTACTACGACTATCCGCAATACTATCCTGATAATTTTACCAATTCATAAATTACAAGGAAATAATTTTGTTCGGATTCCACTATAAACTGTAGGTCCCTTAGTTGCCTTTGACTGTATGGGCTATTAACAGTCCTGTCTAAGGACCATGTTGGATTTAGTCAGTAACAAGACTATACTTGGTTTAAAATTTCTACCTAAGTATGGTCACCATTTCAGTTAAAAGTATTTAAAATATTAATTTCCTTGCGATCACAAATGATATTTTCTTGTTTTAGAATTAAGAATTGTATAACTATTCTTTGTCTTTGTGTTCTCTTATGTAAATTAGTAATGATTAGTTTTTTTCAATTAATAAATTATTATTATAGTTTGGTTTGTTAATTTACTTTTGTGTACAGTTATGTAGAGTAACTAAGGAAATGGTTTAGTGACTGAATTTGTTGCTCATCTTTGAAAAAAAACCTGTCTACGTATACAAGGATTTTTAATATTGTCTTATTTAATAATTAATGTTATTATTTTATTTTAATTTAGTCGAAAACAAAGTAAGATAGCTACGGATTATGTCTAAATATACCATTGCTTGACTCAAATCGGTTGTGATCAGCATTTTATTTTTTACTCAAAAATATATATTACAAAACCGACATTTCTGTGTATTGCATCCAAGATAAATTAAAGCGTAAGGTAAACAAAATCAAATATGACTTTGTTATTGATTTTTTATATGCAAGAAACAAGCTACACACATATTTTTACCCTCATATTAATACAAAATGTACATTTTAAGTAAAATATCGTATTTAGATTTTATTATCTCATATGTAACAAATTTAATTGATTGTTTGCCACTACATAAAACACTACCAGAAAGTAGAATGGTAAATTACACAAGTAACCCTTGCTACAAACGCAAGTTTTATTCTCCTAACTACGGAATGCTCCAACTATTACATCGCTGTAAGATAAAGACGGCAGTAAATTAACAACTTAAGCTCCGTAGTCAAAGAAAGTTGCCATTGTTTCTGGAGAGTTGATTTACTGTTGGTGGCCTCAGGGTGGGTAAATAGCCCGGTAATGTCGACTCCAGTATTTATTAGATGGGGTCAGAACATCTCACCACCCAACCCCCCAACACAAGTAGGCTTTTGCTTCCATTCTTGACTTAGGCTTTAGTTGTCAGTGACCTATTTACCTATTTTTGTTTAGTAAATATTTAGTTTGACGAAAGCCTTTCACTGTTCCATTGTGAACATTGTAAAACAGCACTTCAACGGAAAAAAATATTTTGTCGAAAACAATTTCGCCTCTTTACAAATTAAAGTAATAAGACGATTTCTCTCAACCTTCAATAACTTCCATTTTATAGGCTTACTTTCTACAATCACCCAATAGTAGTTGATTTAATGTCCTTGTGCTCGAATCACCTTTTCAAGCCTAATTTACCAATTTCACTCATGCGCTATTACAAAATTTTAATGTATCTTTTAGTTAAAATTATAAAAATTTTCGTAAAAGTTTTAAAGTAGACATAAATGGATATATCCCAATTTTTGCATCATGATTTGAATGGTTGTTCTTATTTTACTAAACCCTATTTCCGGTACTTGCTCCATAGCTTACTCGTGTTCGGATTAACTGCGATTTCCAAACTTTATGCCTGTGTTTCGCACGACCTCACACATCAAATTGAAGCGCGCCCCAACTTATGACAACTTAAACAACTTATGACCTTAGTTATGAAACATATCATTACCATTATCAGGTTAAAACCATAAAAAACTATAATCAACACTTATCATATTAATTATTTGTCTTAATTCTTTTTCTTTTCCAGGCGGAAGTGTGCTCATCCGCACTGACTGACATCATTCATGCAGTTATAAATGGTTCTGACGGCTGCCTCTTCTGTTTTGGACACGCTAAACTTGGTAATAAATGTTTTTCTTACAATTAGCCCGCTTAAGTCTATCTTTATTTGCGAGTTTTGATATTCATGAAAGTGTAATAAATGACTTATGAACAAATTTGATATTTTCAATATTATATTTTTTTAGTTTTTATTGATAGCTTTTATACACTTTGATGGTAATAAGAAAAATCCAATAGTCATAAATTTAATTATAGTTTCAAGTAAAGGCTTTCGATACAAATTTAAATTTTTGTACGTCTATTTAGTTAAATTAAATACACTCCTATACGAAGTTACGAATGTATATACAATATGCTAATTGCCAACCTTGTTCATTCTGCTTTTTTGTGTGATAATTATTCCATCTGTTGTGTACTATGCTCTTTGATGTTGTTTGATTCCCTCACTATTTTAGCACCATCTGTTGTTTTCCCAATAAAAATAATAACATATAAACGAATAGTGCATTTCGTATTGAGACAAAAATTTATGATGCTACAGCAACAAAATGATACAATTATTAGTGCCATGCTATGGAATTTAACTCAACGATGAAAAAGTACTATGAGACCACCTTACCAGCCAATAATTCTTAAGGAACTGTCTTCAAAAGGTCCAGATACAAAACATTCTTACTACTTTGTATCCTTCCAATGTCAGTTCTGCTCAGTTCTTTATTCATCTCCACCCCTTCTCCAGGTAAGACCCAGACGATGCTCGGCACCCCAGACTCCGCCTCTAGTCTAGGGATCATCCCCAGCTCCATCTCGTGGTTGTTCCGTGGCATTGCTGAACAGAAACAGAAGACAGGTGCCAGGTTCTCTGTTAGAGTATCAGCTGTGGAGATCTCCCAACAGCTGAAAGACCTGCTGGTGGGACATGCTAATGGTGAGTTGGTAATTTAAAACAGAAATTGTTTTAAATAAGTAATAGTTATAATTTTATTTTGGGATATTTAACTGCTTGAACCTAACTAAGCTTACTAAGGAATGATAATTTTGTTACGAATTTTAAAACACCTGATAATACACATCTATGGGTTGCCTAGTTTAGGTTATTACATTTTATAAGTTAGGAGCAAAACATTTTGTAATTTAAGTATTGTTATTTTGAATGTAATTTTTACTTATTCCCAATATTTAAAGTATTTGAAGAAAGTATTGTTTTCTTCAAAATTTTCTAGTTTGGGTTTTGAATGGATTTCTGTTTTTTGGGTCCCCCTAAACCCAAAAATGTGGGTTTTGAAGTCATGTTTGCCTGGTGTGTGGATGTGTACAGAGCTACATACCACACCTGCGGTCCGGATTTTATGAAATTTAGTATATTTGTACCAATCTGTGGTATCTTCAGGTATTTATTGCATTTTTTATCGTATATAACTAAAAAAAAATAAATCTGATAAAGAAACGGCTCGACTTTTATTCAAAATTTAGAATGTTACAGACCTTATAATTCTAAACAAAATGGTGCAACCCTCATATATGTAGAAATTCCGGTTCATAAGTTATTGCAGCTTTTGATTTCCCCCATAAATTATCAAGTTACTAACTCCCACCCCACCGCTTAGGACTGTTGACAAGCTAATGGTAGAAAGTACACATGGTTCTGATTGCTAATACCGTTTATATCTTGAACTTAGAGTTAAAAAAAATTAAACTGCGACTACCCCAACCACACATTCATCCCCGCTATGCCCCACAGAGTGTGAGCAGTCGCCCGGTGTGTATCTCCGAGACGATCCTCTGCAGCTGCAGAACTACAGCGAGCTGAGGGCGCCCACTGCAGAGAAGGCCGCCTTCTACCTGGACAGCGCCCTGGCCGCCCGGGCGCCCCAGACACACTTCCTGTACACCCTACACATCTACCAGTACAGCGTCGCCACCAAGGGCGCTGGTACGTCCTGATTTGTTGGGCTCGGAACTTGCTTATTGTGATCTTACAACCTAAGTTCACCATATACAACAAATTTGTAGCCTAACTAAGAGTATAAGTAGTATGAAGAAAATCAACTGTTTATTTTTTCTAGCCAGGATACTCATTTGGATTCCCAATAATGCATTAGTGAAGGAGAACAGTACTTTACCATTGTTATGTTTTTTGATAACAATGTTCATTTTGCATTTAATTGCTTTATAATCAAGTACTGTGTAACCTCAACACTGCTAACCCAATAAAATATATTTTGAGAAAATATTTATGTTTTATAACTCACTAGCTGTACCCGCGGGCTTTGCCCTGTTTAACTTCATAAGTATTCGCATGGCTCATTCAAGTCCTGGTTGAAGTTCGTTCGCTACGCTCACTCACCTTTAGGTTGGAGCTCGTTCGCTGCGCTCACTTGCCTTCAGGTTAGCTCGTTTGCTACGCTAACTCGCCTCAAGGTTGAAGTTCGTTCGCTACGCTCACTCACCTTTTGGTTGGAAATTAGCTGTTGTCATAAATAAAAAAAGAAATTAATAGTGCTGCACCCTGTTGGTAATCCTTGTAACTTTTATGCTGTTGAACATCATAGAACAGAACCAACTTGTTTAATTGAGACAGCTGTTAAGATTCATTAATTCCTTTTAAATATGAAAAATCATAAGATTAACGTGGGGAACTACAGAGCCACTGGGGCGGAGCCCGAAAGGGTTTTTGAGATAAGAATATGCTTTAATGTTATTCGGGAATGTGAACTATCAGTATGCCAAATTTCAGCCCAATCCGTCCAGTAGTTTATGCGTGATTGAGCAACACACACACAAACATACACACAAACTCACAAACTTTCAGATTTATAATATTAGTAAGATTAGACTTTGTGATATTAAGGTATAAAACTATTTATACCTATATACATTTATTATTATATTCCAAAATTACCATTAATACTATAATTGTATTACTGTTTTCCCAAATGATTTCAATTATCTCTGTTCCAAAAGTTAGGTAATAACATAGTAGTTTTATCTTACTTAGATTTTATTGTTTTCTTTATTACTTTCATTGTAATTGTCACATTTAGTAGTTTTGTTTCCATTGTTTCTATTTTTGTGTTGGGTTCCATTGCTGTGTTTCCACTGTCCCCATTGTTCTTATTCTTGTGTTTTCATTGTTCCCATTGTCCTCAGTTGCTGGTGGCCGCAGCCGGCTACACCTGATTGACCTGGGCAGCTGTGAACGAAGCAAGCTAACTGGTGGGCTCAGTCTTGGAGGGATCGGCAATGTTCTTCTCGGCATTTTCAATGGCCAGAAACATCTGCCCCACAGGTTAGTTACTTAGTAAAATTGCATATATTTTAGGGGTTAGTATATTTAACCATTTGTTAAATGATTACACCTGTTTTATGTATGCTAATTAAAATATTTAATACATATTATGTATGTTGAATGATTTTAAAAATATAAAAACTAGAGAAAATTTAATTCAATAAGAAGTCCTAGACATATATCAAGATAGCTGGTAAAATATAATATATTTAAAAAAAAATAAATCTGATAAAGAAACGGCTCGACTTTTATTCAAAATTTAGAATGTTACAGACCTTATAATTCTAAACAAAATGGTGCAACCCTCATATATGTAGAAATTCCGTGACAAAACAAAACAAAACCAAACCATATGACAAATAAATTAAATCAAAGTTAATATTCATCATATATACAGACTAGGAGATATAACATCCTCCCACCGAGTAGTATTACTACTCAAACATGAACCTTTTTGGAACTTTGATTTTTCGTCCAGCTTGTGAGACGTGCTCCCACCGTGGCGGTTGATAATTCCAACCTTGGAATCGTGGTTTTCTTCAGAGGAGCTACTCTTGATTTTGCCGACAATAATTGGACTCTTACTTCATCTTCAATTTCAACTCTCAAGTAAATAACTGTAGCATAGGCATCTTATACTTGTGTCGCAAAATGTATGAATACTACAACCATTTGAATCCATAGTCATTTTACCTATCCATCGGGGTATTTTCACTTTTCCAAGAGCGCTTAGCTCATTATACCACAGTATGAATAGTTTACTGATGTCTGAACTTACTTCAGTGTCCCAGTCAATTTTCAAGTCCCACATACTTTGCAGAAGAAGTTTAGGAAACAAAGTAACAGGGCAAAGGATACCAATTGGATCAAAGATATTGTGAGATATGGATAAAATGTCTCTCTTTGTGATTCGAGACACGTCCAAATCTTTAATACAGTTCGTGAGGTTAAAAAACAGAACGTCCTCAATATAGTTCCATTGAACTCCCAAAACATTAGTGACGAACTTGGTATCTCCTTCTTCAATGACGCTCATATTTAATTAATAAATTTTTAATTATTATTAAAACACTTTTTTGTAGACAAGAATAGAAACACCCCAAATTTGAAGTAAAACATTTTTATAAATATCTACGTGTTTTAAAAACATTAATTTAATATATTAACATCATATATTTTCCTTTCAAATTAGTGTTATAATCTAATATAGTCCACGCATAATTAAACACTGTGATACAACAAAGTTTTCTTGTAAAAAAGCTACTATTGAGGTAAAAAAAGCTATTATTTAGTTCCAAAATACGACCTAAAGATATTTATAAAATTAAAATCACCAAAAACATCATTAGAGTTTATTTCAACATCTTACACTGTTACATAAATATAAAAAAAATCATAAAAGAAAATATACTTATATAACTATTACCATTCACAAATACACGTATTACAAGTATAAATAATGGAATCAAAGATGAATATATTTTTAAAGCAGTAGTTTTATTACTGTTAAAATAATAAATTAGATATACTGTAAATACCTAAAAGTGTAACAAAGGTAAGAATTCTTACAATTTAAAAACCAATGTGTAAAGAACAAATAATTGCATTACCTAATGTAATTTTTCTGAACAAATGAAATAAAATCGCGTAAGAAATTACAGACTTATATCTGAAGAACAACACATATAAAATAATATGTTTGGTTGAAAGATCCCAATATATGAGATCCATTGTGGCTCTAACGGTAGCCCATTAGGGTTAACTTCGACCAAAGGCCTGTAACGGTGGCTAACCATCCACATTATGACGTGTATTGGTGTGTTTGTGTGCGAGTGTGTATGTCTATCTTTGTCTGTGAGTGAGACTGTGGCGCCACCCATCGTATTTTCAACAGAAGTTGTTAAGGCTTTTTATAACACAGTAAACTATAAGGGGAGCCACGGAATCAAGCAACCAATATGTCCTATTGAAACTACTCTGTGGTAGGCTTTCTTGTTTCGATCTGCGATGCTCTGTAACCTCAGATATTGTTTTAAGCGTTGAATTAAGTTTGGGTAAATAGCTTGTTGAGTACCTATCTTTGTATTTTATTCTATTGGCGTTTTGTAAAAAAACCTTTTGCGTAGTTTAATATAGCCTATTAGTCATTATAAATCATTAAAAAAACTGTTGTATGATAAGTCTGAATTCAATAAGTATTAAGATTATTTACATTCTTGGATATTATGTATGGTATGTAAGATGTTAGAATCGTTGTGGTGTATGTTCCAAGGAACATTATATATTTTTAAAATTTTTTTGGCATGTTCAGTCATTGGCACCTTATCCATGTTAAGAATATGGAATGAATTTCTTTATTTTACAGTTTAAGTGTTATTTTTGCCCTCTGAATACTCAGTTTTTTAAGTAAATATTTTATTAATTTTTGCAATCTATATATTATTAGGCAAGTATTTTTCTTTAAATCCTTTTTTCTCAGCTTGTGTGAATCGCAAGGAAAATCTACGCATCCTGTTAGAAAGATATTTTTCTGTACATGTGCAGAATCAATTTATAAATTCAAATAGGCAAAAAAATAAGCACAAAAATGAATTTGAAATAAAAAAAATAACATGGGCCTTGTGGGTTGCCATGCTAGTGAGGAAATAACAACAAAATATAAACAGAAAATCAAAACAAATGAAAGAAATTACAATCACATGTTTTATTTACAGCCTGGAGTGAAATTTAGAGAAGCCTGTACATTACATATGTTTGGTTGAGTTTTTGACCACTGCACGACTACTATAGTAAGAATTTAATATTCAAAAAAGTTTATAAAACATACAGTATTATTCGGGAACATCGCAAAAAATATATTTTTAATTTATTTTGAGAGTGGCCACTATTGTTATGAAAACCGGTATACTTACAGACACAACCTTGCTTGTTCTTACTTGTTATTACTGTCTTTTTGTTTAATTTTCCTGAATTCCCCGTGTGCATGGTTACAAGAATTTGTGCAACCTTGTATATGGATTAATTGCCATTCAAATATTTGCCATTTTCTGTTAATAGTTCATGCTAATATTATTCCTTGTTTGCAGAGAACACAAACTGACTCAAGTGTTGAAGGAGTGTCTGTCATCCCTTACATGTCACGTAGGGATGATAGCTCACGTATCACCATCCGCCCAGAACTACTCTGACACCCTGGGAACTGTCCAACTGGCCTCCAGGGTGCACAGGATACGAAGGAGAAGAATCAAGGTAGGCATCGTAATGGCGACAAAAACATTTTTGATAATATTATATACCTATAAATATTAAACCAATAAATATTATAGGTTTGTAATATTTTAAACTGAAACAAACATTCATGCATAACTTTTTTTTAGTTCACCGGAGGAAATTCCGGCATGGTTGCTGGCGAGGATGTGAACCGAGGTACTACAAGTAGCGAAGTGGATCCTTCAAGCAGCGAACAGTCAGCGGATACTGTGATATATGTTGGTCCTTCAGATGAAACCGACGGAGAACATCCACCTGTGTACCTGCCAAGCCTCAACTCCGAAGACAACCGCTGTGCTATGGGGAAGGCTCTGAGGGGAAGCGGTGTGGAGCCTAAAGGCCACGAGAGAGGAATCAGACCCAACATATCAAGATCAGTTCCAGCATCCCCTCAGCGAATGTGTCAAGAACTGTCACAAGTGAACGGCTCTCACGAAGATAGATCTTCTCCTCACAGGGTGGGAAAACTGGGAAAATCAGGACTTGCGAGTTCGAAGTCATCACCTTCACGGTCTGTTAGTAAAGCCAAGGAAGTAAAGACTCCGAAATTGAATGGAACACATACTCCAGAAGAAAGATGGGTCGATGGTCCCAGAATAGCTAAATCTAAAGTAGTTGAAGCGAGGAACCTCCACATGATGCAAAAAGATGGACCGCATAAACTCGCAAAGAAAGAAATGTGGGTGGATGGTCCGTTGAATGCAGAAAACGGTTTGAGCTACGGCTTCATGGACTATCACAAGAAAAGTATGATCAGAAAGTGGGTTGAGAACCAGGCTGTGCAGTTGCAGAAACATAAGTCAATGGCGAGGGATAAGACACCGCCTAGAAGGTATCTGGCCAACTTCAAGACCTGTTCGGATGAAGGTAGGGACTCTAGTGACGGCACTTGTGGAGTCAGAGGTCAGGCTAGTGGACAAGAAGATGAGGAGGATCAAGAAGAAGTTGTTCCTGCTTTACATCAAACCTCCATTGCTGCAAGGAATGGAGAAATCGGCAGAGGTAATTAAGATAGTTTGTTATACATTTCTTTCGTTCGGTAGATACACTTTATGTGCTCTATATTACCATTTTTAGTTTCTTTGAATTGATGACCAAATGGGAAGCCAGCTAGTCTAGTGGTAAAATGTGGGACTTTGATCCCTGAGGTCCTGGGTTCAAACCCTACCAATGGTCTTTATGTATGGGATAATTCCGTGACCCTCTAGATCTAGCTTGAAGTAAATGTGTTCCTGGCATAAGCTTAGCATCCTAGCAGATTAAGGTGGGACATAAAAAAGGCCAAGTAATAGATTAAATCAACAAAAAGTAAATTTTAAATTCTCTGCAAGTTAGCAGGTAAAGCTGGTAGGTAAACCTTTCTGTTTATTATCATGATTAAATCTTTTTCTCCAATAAATTGATAGTGCAAATAAAAAATAAATATAATTCATTAATTTAATTTATTAATTTTAATTTTAATTTATATTTTAGTTGTTCCAATCGAGAGGCTGCAAGGAACGAATTATGAGGAGGAGGAAGAGGATGAACAAATTGAAGTTGAAATCATAGAGATGGAGGAGCCAGCTCAACTAGTTGCAATGCAAGATTCATGCCTTCAGGTAAACTGAAATGTAGTAACTTAATTTATTAGCAAAATTGTTTTGTGGCTAAAGTAAAAACTTACTTGTCCGCCAGTACAATAATTCTATGTATCTTGATGCCCTTGCATATTAAAATGCGAGATAGATATGTTTTAGTTAGGACCTATGATAATAATTGATTCCCCCCCCCCGTCCTGTTTGTAATATTTAAAGGAGAATACATGTCTATTGGGCATATTTATGGTGTTGTTTTTAAATGGTAATACAATCAGTTTTTTTTTACAGAAATTTTTAAGCAAAAAATATCAAATTATAGCATTTGTAATTTTTTAATTTTTTGTTTAAATATAAATCAGTGTTTGTGTTAATTTTTTTATGTTAGTTTATTTTTCAAACTTAAACTATAAAGCAAATAATAAAGTTTTATTCTCTGTACTTTGTACACATCTTTGTGAGATTTAATTATCTGTTTCTTATACTTTCAACATTGTAATATTTAATGGGTTTTTGTTAGGAAAACCCACATTATGGAAATTAGTAGTTTGAATTAAAATCCCTTTATAAAACATTTATTTCCTGTTGAAAAAGTTTTTAGTGTTTGTTTTAAGTTATTCAAAAAGATTACTATAATGATATTCTTATAATGTACATGTATATATCAGGTAACAGAGGAGGATATTGCACTGTGTATGGGAGAGGCTGAGAATCCTCTGCCTGAGGTCGACCAAGAGGAACATCCTCTGAGGATCTTGAGTCAGGAGAATTTAACAGTTGTGTCAACTTTCACAGGTAAGCTAAAAAAACTACATATAGTTTGAAACTCAACTATCAATAAAAACAATAAACATTTGAGTGACACGTGGGCTTTGGGTTGACAGTTTGTTGGGATAACAATTAATAACATAATTTGATTTGTTATTTATTTGTGGCTTATAATATATGAAATTTATCCTGCTTGTGGATCAACAAGAAGTTAAAATTTTCCAATATTTTATCCAGGTATTTTTTTACCATCTGACCTAAGATGTATGGCTATTGTTTTTAAAATACTGCACAAATACTCGATTATTTTAGTTTTGAAGCATCCCGTTTTTATCTAATAAAAAAAAGGAATATCCATGCAAGATTGTCTGCTAATTAACACCCAATGATACGAGCTTAACTTTATTTCATCTATGAAATTTCCAGGATATGATTACCATTTTATTTTGTGATGGTTGGTAATGCACAACAGCGATAGGCCAATGTGTACACATTTTGTGCCAATAAAATGTTTGAAACTTTTGTAATTAGTGTCCCTTTTTTTCAGATTCCCTTTCGATTGCAAATGACCTTGAAAGGTTGTTTCCTAGAGGTCCAGGATTTTTCCATCACACAACATGGCTGAAAAATCAGTCCATGGAAATTCACAACGGTAAAGGTAGCATAATATTAATTGTTATGTTCAGTTTATCGTTTTTTAACTTTTAAAAACTTAATACTTAGTTGAATGTTTTGAATTGTGATAATTCCCTTTTCCTCAAAATAATCTTATCTAATAATTTAGCAGATGTAAGATCCGGAAATCAGCCAAATTATTCATGGAGATAACAATTTGATGTATAATTGGCGTTCAATCTGTTTGAAATGATTAGGAAACACTTTAAAATAATGTCACACACTTTTATGTCTACGCACAGGCCCCTGCCTATGTAGACCTTTTCCATATAATTTGATAAGGTATTTTTTTCCCCTTTGTGCCATTTAAATATAGTATACTTTTGTAATTATTTTTTAAAGTTAAGGATTGTATAATTATTATGTAATTACCACGAATTGTATTATGCAGTTGGGAAATAAAATATTATTTGATTTCATTTCATTTCATTTCATTTCATGTCATTGGATTTTTCAAACCAAATAGTGCAATACTTAATTTTAAGTCTGTTGTTCATTCATGAAGTTAAGTGCACACAAAACCTTTAATATATTGTATTCTTGATACAACATCATCCATACAACTTGAACAGCAGTTTTGTAACGACAAAAAGGAGACAATTAAACATTTTACTTCTTGTACCATACTTAAACATGTTTTTTAACAAAACACTTTTTCTCAGCCATGGACCAGGACCCTTGCCGCACACCTGTTCTGACACGCAAGCAGCAGGACCTGTGTATGCCCCAGCATGTTGAGACACGTTTGTTCTCTCGTTGTCAGTCACTATCTCTGTCGGACATGTTGGCGCAGGATCACCACCATCTCCATAATGGAGGAGACTTTGACACCAGCAGCATCGTTAGCGAGCCTGCCTATTGTCCGGTAATCTTAATGATTTTGCTCTTTTTCTTAATTATTTAGCCTCTGGACCACATTTCTTATTAAATGAAATGTTCATATTCCTGGAGCGTTGACAGGCAATACTGGTTTTGGCAATGTCCAATGGTTACAACCTTAAGTTTTATTTTTAAGGTGAATGCTGAGAAAATAATCTGTGTCTTTGTGTGTATATGAGATGAACTTGTCAAAACCGTCGAGCTTAGGCGCAATAGCCAGGTATGCAACAAGAAAAGAAACCATATTAGGTTTGAAATATTGTTATGGAAAATCTGTCTTACCTGGAAATATTTCCACTTATCATAACCATTTTCCATTTATAAAAAAAAAATCCTTTTTTGAAAAAAATTGACTTTATTTATCCTCTTATGCAAAATCATTTTAACTACAACTCATCTGTTTTGCAAAACAATTTTTATATTTTCCTTAAACATTACCAATTGTATCATACATTTTTCTACAAGTTTAAACACAAATAGTAAATTTGCATTTCAATTCTAGCTGCTTAATATACATTTTATGTGTAGATAATATTATTACACCCAAGTAAACGTAAGAAGTTGAGTTTATCACCTTAACTGTTTCAGGGGGACGATAAAAAGTCGGGAAAGGTGTGCTTCAACTGCAAGGGTAGTTTGACAAACGGCATGCTGTACGACACCTCTCACTTTAGCCACCTGTAAGTCTTCACTTTATCAAACATTTTATTTCTTTTAACATTTTAACACGTAATGGAAAAATAATTGCAGCATACATATTTTATTATTTTCATATTCAGTTTTAATTGGCTTGATGTCAAAATTCCAAAGAAGTTAATGATAATTCTTTGAGTTTGTTTATCTATACTTTAGATTTGCAAGTGTTCACTGCATATGGTAGTCTATAAAATACGATATGTCTTTTCTTTTATCATATTAAGACCCTAAATACATTGTAATAAGTAATTGAATGATTCAGTAATCTTGTGAATTTTCACCGTTGAGATTGGTTGTTTTTTTATATGGTCATATATTTTAGCTTAGAGATTGTACATTTCCCATCGTTTACAAGAAAATACTTACATATTACTAGGTGTGCAATATGGTTTACAATATTTTTTAGCAAGTATTGTACACAATTCTGTGTTTTTACATTTAACTTATAAATATTTTAGCATTTAAAAACTAAAAACATTGTGTTGTTTAGTTTACTATTTTTTTTGCAAAATCATTAATGAGAAATTAATAACGTATATTCATACAATCTGGGCACCCATAAATGAAATAACAGGTACTTACAAAACAAACACAAGAATTTTGAAAGTGTAAGTGTACATTTCTTATATGTATTAACTTTATAGCACTAGCATTTAAAATTGGTTATGTAATATTCTTATTTTTTTACAATGCCAAGAGATATCCATTGGTAAATTCAACTGTACATGTTTACGGTGTTAAAATATTCCTTCTTGTCCATTTCATTCTCGTTAGGACTCGCAGTATCTCATCCCTAAGACATCCTGATGGAGCTTCAAACCCCAACTTGCAAGAGGAGAGGTGCGAGAGAGCCCCTGGGAACGGTGCCGAGTGTGGAGGGAGGAGCTTAGGGGAGGAGGATGACGAACTTAGAGTTCCTCCACCCTTGAAAAGCTCCCTACTGACTCTCTCTAGAGAAGGGTTAGTGTCATTATTTTTATTAAACAATACGTTTTAAATATATTATTTTTACCCAGCTTTGACTGTTAATAGAGTAGAGATGTTATTCCCATGTTGAATGAATATGTGAATTAACGTAGTTGAGTTGAGTCACTAATAGAATACACCCATAATAAGATTGTTTTTTTTCCGAATATGCACCAAAATTTCATGAATAATTTGTGTTATTTGCGAGACTTTAATAATTTATTTTTCTCTATTGTTTAGGTGAAGTGGTGAAACATTATGGCTATGGTAGATGTATAGTACTATAGTATACCGTCAATTTAAAGAAGCAACTTTTATCAAACTGTGTCCTCCCCCATTGCAAACGCAAAGCTTGAGTATAATGCCAACCCCGTACGAAGGACGGGTTCTCTGCTTGTAATTATATATACGATGTCAACTTTAGGGTCTACAACTAAATGATCCAATTTACTAGGTAACTGTAATCTGTAGGATGAAGTTATTTATGTTCTTTACAGCCTATCATAAAAGTAATTCGGCATAAATAACTTTCAAATTGAATTGAAGTAATTTCATGATTTTTAAGTTGGGATTTTAACCAAGAGCAGTGACAACTATGGATGTCTTAATTGTTTATAGGTTTGTCTGCAGTAAAATGAAGAACGGTGACAGCAGTGGGTACGTAAGTGGCACACAACCAGATAGTCAATCCCAGTCCAGCATACACGACCCCGGAGGAGCAAGTAAGTATATATGAAGTACCGTAAACATAGATAATTTAAGTTAAATTAGATTTTAATGTAATAAGACTTCTTTCATCCTATTTTTACTAGCAAAACTATTAATCAAAAGAATTTAAAAATTAAAAAAATACTAAATCACCAGCTGAGTTACTATTAAAATATACGTAATTGGTTGATCTGAATTAATTAAATAATCAAATGGACATTTTAGAAACTGAACTTCCTTTTAAATTAAATATAAAAATTCCTATCTCCTGTTAGGCTACAGAAAGTAACTTTCTTATAACTTCTGAATTTTTATCCATTTTCTGAATCTTTCAATTTTCAGAATCTTTGTTTTACTTTATGAAATGTTGTCTATTCGACTTAGGTGCTGGTTTAAATGAATATATCACAGGGAGGATAAAACTTGTTGCTATTATCGAAATGTATATACTTTTATTGATTCCAATTTATAGAATGGTATTAACAAACTTCTAACCGTACAAGCTTTATTCATTCAACTGGGGAGCTGAGTGGTTATAGCACCTAGAAATCGGAAAGTCACCGATTTAGTCCCGAAGAAAAATCAGTAACTTTTTGATACATCGAAACTAGACTAACCTTTCCGTACTGGCTAATGAAACAGATTTCCGTAGGTTTTAAAACTACACAAAGAATCTCACCCCATCTAAACCAATTCTTTATTCATATTTTGGTTAATATACACGCCAGTAGTGAGCCCATCTCAATTTATAATGATAATATAATTAAAATCGATTTGAATGTAAATAACCATCCCAACACTCCTCAATACACATTTTCCCACCAACATTTATTCATAGACACAATAAAAATTAAATACCACATTAATATCCAAATTTTAAATTTCAACACCAATTTAAAAAAAAAAAAAACTATTGGGTATAAAAGTTTATATTTTCTATCAAGGTCTCCAGTATTGCCACCCCGATGTGGAGAGACTAGAAAGAGGCTGGAGCGAGGCTAACAGACTCAGAGAACTCAGGCGAGAACAGAGGATACTCAAGGCTGAGCTAGCCTCGGCCAAGGCTCGGCTACTGGTGCCTCAAGACAGATGGAGCTACGAACGTGAGTACGTACTCATCACTTTCTTTTTGTTTCAGTTTATTTTTATTTGTTCATTAAGCATATAACAATTTATCATAGCAATTCTAAATTTATTTATTTTTATTTTTGCAGAATGTTTTTATAGGTTTTTATGCATTACAAAATATATATACTATCCAAAACTTCCTACAAAATAAAATCCATAATCATTTCTATAAAACAATTTAAAAAACTTAAATAATATTGTTTCATCTCTATTGAGCTTTTAAAGTTTGAATACTCTTACTGATGAAGAGTGATTAAGTAAATATATAAAAATATACATAAATATGAGCTGAAACAACTACAACTGACTTGAAAGTTGTAAAGAGTTATTATATTTTATAAAAATATTGTTGCTCTAAAACGATTGTAACAGTTTTATTACAAGCATTTTAAGAAGCCACTTCATTATCTACAAATGCTGTTTTAAAATGTTTATTTAAATGGAGTAAAGTTTTTTAAGATTCTAGGAATTCTATCTCTTGTTAATCTTTTTAATAGTTAAATCAATTTTTATAATATACTGATATTACATATTATTTTTCTGAACTTTATCAAGCAAAAAACAAGAAGAAAATTAAAAAAAATTAATTAACTTTTAATTAATTTTAAGCAGAAAAGTATAAAGGAAGAAAATTAGAAATAATGAAGGTTAGATCAAATGAGTAACTTCGAGAATGTTTTAAATATTTTTCTCAAGTGGTAGAATGTGAACACTAGGGTTGCATACTTATCAATAATCACAACAGTAACAGATTGTTCAGTAAATTATATTTTCCTTATGTTGGTAGTGCACGTGGAGGACAGCTGGCAGAACTGGGACGACCCACACAGTTTTCTGGAAGCTCTACATCAAGAAACTGTCATCCTGCGCAAGAGAGTTGATGCCTGCAAGTCTCACGTTCTGGTAGTCACATGTTTCGACCACAAGCCTCCAGCCCAGTCATGACCAAGCTTTCTATCAACCCTGTGGTCTTGTTTTGACGTTAAAATTTGAATTTTCCTCAACTAGTTTTCTAGTTTTCTACTAAGCATTCAAACACTCCCTGAAATCCTAGTACAGTAGTCCAGTTGGCACTGGATAATTCAACACTGTTTGGCACACTCAGTAATAAGTAACCTGTGCACTTTCAGATTTTTTTGTTTACCCTATAAACATAGCATTCGGAGAAATTCTGCCCAAACTGAATTATTTCCACGGCTATTAGAATGGTTAGTTTCCAAGCATAGACAATTCTGGATCAACCATCAACTTCCAATCTTTCATTGTGTAATACATTTTTGTCTATGCCAGTAGCATTTTGATTAACATCAACGTGGCTTAAATGTGCTTATGAAAGCGGTCTAAACCCATTAAAGTTTTATGGATGAGCAGGGAATTGAACCCGTCCCTCCCGCACCTAAGTCGAGACGATACCCACTAGGCTAAAAAATACAACCAATTAAAACTGTATTGGATAACTAATGATGCACTTAAAAAAGGCTATATAAACTGTATAAAAAGTCCAGGATTAAGACAGTTTCTTTTGATAAAATTAAAAGATAAAAAATAATGTGTTTTATGTTAACTTTCAATGGCTTATAGGTCAATCATAATATTGCTTTTGGCAATCCTTTATTAAGGGTAATGCAAAATTCCTCCAGTCTTGTTGAAAGTGTTGGATTATTGTGTGTCTACTACCTACTACTGTACAGTGTTATTCTTTAGCTTTTTTACCATTGTCAGGTAAGTAATTTTGGATATGTCGAAGTGTGATAAATGGGAAAATGAATAAATGGCTAAGCTCAATTTTGCTAACTGTGTAAATAAATAATAGTTATATAATTTCAACAGTTTCAAAAGAACCTATTTACACATTTTAAAATTTAGAAGTTACTACAGACATAATTGTAAATTATCTTAAATCTAATAAAATGTAATCAGAAACATTTTAGAGGCATTAATCAATCATTGAAAATTTCTCTTTGAGTTTAGGAATCGATCAAACAATTTCAGTTTGACAGCATCTTGAAATTAAATCAAAATTAAACTATGCTTTATAGAGGAAAGAAAGTGTACGATAAAATAAACCGAAGAACAATGATACAGGGTTGGTAGAAGGTATAAATATAATATAAATTAGATTAAGGTGTAAAACTCTATTTATTATTGTTTAAACTTGTAAAGAATAAGCTTTTATACAGTGTTGTTATTTTGAGCTTAAAGCGTTTGTTTCAGAATGCCTAAAACATTCTGCTTTGTTATTATTGCCAAAAATTCTGTTAATATATGTTAGACGAGTAGTAACTTATGATAAATCACTATTTTACAACATATTGAGTGTACTGTTTATATTTTGAATATTACTTTTATCTTTGTATATGCCCATAGACTACTAGTTCTTTTTCACTTGGAACAAAGAAACAAAAACGAAAGTTTTCAAAAGTATATAGTTATAGGCCTACTTTTCTATACTTTATTTTATAATGTAAGTAGTTAAATGGTGTCTTTCAAATTAAAATTACTAGCACATATTTGACCCAATTCAGGGAAAAAAATAAGTTCGTGAATTAAACACTATAGATGAGTTACATAATGGATTTCATATTAGTCACTTACTTAAAAGTAAAAAATAACTGTTAAATTACTTCATCAATGTAAAATAAATGGAAAAGGTATTAAGAAATTAGTAAAGTTTCATTATGATATTTATATTTAATATTTTTATTAGATAAGTTTTAATAAAGTTACCTGATGTCTAATCAAAATGAGGAATTGTATTTCGTATATATTTAAATCATGCAACGAGATTTTATAAACTGAATTTTATACATATTCACGGTTACAATCAATATAGTGCCGAAGTTTACTAAGCAATGAATTTTATAAATAATTAAAACCATCCGAATTGTATAATGAGTATTTATAAGTCAAGACCAATTACACTAAGTCTATTAAACTGTTCTTCCAAGCCTTTGTCTCCCGCTATCTCAAAATGTGTAATAATAAAGTTTGTGTATATTGTCTAGTGGTGTGGTGTTTTCCTTACCAGCAAAACCTACCCTCTATTAATAAATATATAAATACCAAGTATTTCCTAGCACATTTAATTGCTAGTAAGAAGCTTGTATACCCGTTACACAGGAATTTCTAAATAGCATTTGAACCAGGCATAGTCAAAGTATGCTGGTACTCCAAGAGTATAAAACTAACTAATAACCAATCTAAATGATATGTCATTTTAATTTTGACTTGATAAAAAGATAAAAACTTTATTACATACTTATGAAGACAACTCAAAGTAAAAAATACAGTATATAATTTTGTTATAATTTATATTTTTTTTTTCTTGAAAAAATGTTTTGAAACATCAACAAAACAATAATACACAGTAAGTTACATATCATAAAACGCCCAATTTCAGCAGCTAGTGTTGGTTCCAACTGCTCATGAATTATTTTGCAGATGTCTAATGATAGTAGTTGTACAGCTTTATTTAATTTTAGTTTTTAAATATTACCAGTTTGGAGTCCATTAGAAGTCAACTCAACTTAAACTTTGCAAAGATATCTGATGACAGGATTAACTTAGCATATTTTAGAGACTAAAAGTTTGGATGGAGGGCAATCAAAGCCATTCAAAACCACAAGAAGTTCTTAATTGAGGTTTAAACTGATCTTAGATACCAGACTGACTTTCTTTGACTGTATTTTCACCAACTCGTTTATTATTAACATTAGGATTGAGTTTATCATAAAAACTATGATACTGTCTTTTTGGTTTTATTACATCCTTCAAAATTCTTCGTGATAAACATTAATTATTTCATATCATGTATATTTTCGGTAAATAAAGAAAGGACAAAATACTTCAATTTTCCACAGAAATGAAATTGAAATATCTGTTTATAGCAGATTTAGTTTTATTCTAAGACAAATTTAGACGAATGTTAGATAGTCTTAGACAAATCCAAGATTTGATGTGCATTTTGGCATTAGGTATATTTTTTATGTGTCCCTGGAAGACGTTTCCACTTTGGTGTCATGCGAAAAAGAGTATGGACTGAAATACTTCTCTATATCAGATTCTTCATTTTGTAAATTTGTATAATTTGTGCAATGAACACCTGTCGCGTAAATATTCTAGAGTGTTTTTATTATAACAACCCATATGTTGGAAATAAAGTATTTGTAGGACAATGAATAATAAACCCTATCATATGAATGTTAACATTTTCTCTTTACAATGTGTTTCCTCACCAATACATAAACTGGATTACCATAAATAAAACAAGTCGTTAAAGGGTATTGAACAATAACTGACAAGATGATGGCAGTACTAATACATGCTAAATGTGTTTGCATTGTAATTCTATCATGATTGATATATGGAGGGATTTATAAAGCAAATAATCAAGTGATTTATTGAGATTGATGTGTTTAGGCTTACGAATATTTTCACTGACAGTTGGTTTTGATGAGTTGTTTGCCAATGGATTATTCTGCATGATCTATTGAAGTTAATATCATGTTGAGCGCCCATTCATTTATTGAAACAAATATTCTAAAATCAAAAAGTTTTGTAACAAGTTGTTGTACACTGATCCTCTTAGATGAAAAAATATACAATATTTTTATTTGTATTACAATAACTTTTAAAATCCGTATTCGCTTATTAATGACTTTATTTCTGTCTGAAGACGAATATCCATTAAAAGTATGTTGGTTTCTTTATTAGGTTTTTAGTTTTAACATAATTGTCCTGGTTTTCATTACATTAAATTCAGGCAGGATAGCCTTTTCATCAATCCTACAATTTCAAAATGCTACTTCAAAGACACTGGGATTCTCTTGGAACCATTTAAGGGTTATAATGTCAAAAAACCTCGGTTAAGTAAATAAATATTTTCATCCCTAGTTGATAAAAATCTCTTAATTGCCACAAGGATCTGCCAATAGTCTACAATAAAGATAATAATCCTTTTTGAGCTTGATTATTACGTATGCTTTTAATAGATCTCTTAACTAAGCTAAATCGTAATTCAATTTACCGTTTGGTTTTTACTACTCACAAAATTCAGTTTAGCAATTGACTCTACATCTAATGATCAGCCAATGTTTGAGCCTAATATTTCATTTACTTATGCTGGATCCCCGAGTTATTCCTGGATACACGGAAAGTAAATAAAAGAGACGTCTTATAACACTTAAAACATATATTTACGCATATAGTGTTACTCACAAGACGACAAAAAAATGAAAGTGTATGATAAGTCTTTTATTTACTTTCCGTAAATTTTATAACACGTGCAATGCTGATCAAGAAGTTATTCCTGGATATAGTAAAATCCTTTAATTTATACATAGTTAGTGAGTGGTCTGAAATAGTGTAAGATGAGGTCTATGTAGTTATATTTGATCATGTTTCAATTACAATACTCGTACAGACCTATATAAGTGCTATTTCAAACCTGAAAAAAACTTAGATTTTAATATCTGTGTTCCCTACATCAATAATAAATAGTTCGGTAAATAATGACCAGTAAAAGTAAGACTAATTTTCATGATACATTTGTTGATGCAGCTGTAACGTACAACAACTCAATTCTGACCGATTTTACCTTTATTTTTTTTTACTTTTAAGAAACAAACAATAACACAGAAGATATTGTTTTATACCAGCCTAAGAAAGGATAAGAAAATAATGTTCTTAACATCTATTATTTAAATAATTGCGAATCAATAAAGGGAATTCAAGACGTCTTTACTTCTTTGACGTTGTGGTGGGGGTGAACGTGATCAGCACGTCAATTGACGGTAGCTCGTAAATCAATATGGCGGCTCTGGCCACGTGGCCACGTCAAGCTAATGACGACGTGATCAAGACGTAACAACAATGATTGGCAGATGTGAGGTTAAGCAGTAAGAATAGTTATTTGTGTAACTAGTGGTGAAAGTGGCACTTTGCTGCACACGAGAGCAATGTTTACGCACGAGCCGCAGGCGAGTGTGGAATGATCTCGAGTGCAGCAAAGGCCTTTTTCACTCGTGTTACACATTATATTTTTCCTACAGTCCCTATAAAGCATATAAATAATTAGTCTTTCAAACACTATGCAACACGTTTTTAGGTTCAGCTGGCAACACAAATGGTGCCCTAGAGAAAGTAGTACCCGCGGTCCATATCACTCCGCTATTTTTCCTCGGCAAGAAATGTGCTCCGCGTTTTGAGAATATAGTTCCGTATGTTTTTGTAATTTGAAGTGGTTTCCGCGCCTAAAAAAATGCTCAAAAGGTATTTACTTGTTTATTAAGATCGTAGGAAGGTTTTAAAAACGTTTAAAAGAAAAGTTCAGAAAGTTCAGAAATACCGAAACTATTAACACGAAATGACAGGTTAAATCGTAGTTATAATAGTCAATCAGCTGCTCATAGTATAATTATCTTTAAGTGTTGCCAACCTATTTCCAAGAGTACACGGATTACGTGCATAATGGAACCACGCTGTTTTGTGTTGTTTCGTTGGAATCCTGATGTGCGGCAAAGTATAAACCGTACGGCAAAGTATAAACCGTACGGCAAAGTATAAATATGCAGCAATTAGCAGCTTTCTGTACTATAAACAGTACAAGGAAGCCAACTTTGTCGGGTGACTGTAGGAAAAAATATTATTTGTAACCTAATTAATTAAATTTTTTTCAATTAGTTTTCACTTACACAAAAATGGGGTTTGGCAAAGTTTGGCAGACTTGAAAAATCCCTGGGAACATCTAAGTTATTAAACAGATAAACATTTTATGATAAACATTTTATATTTCAAGTATTTATTGACAATAATTAAATAAGAAAAGTTTAATTTTTTCCCTACAGTCACCCGACAAAGTGGGCTTCCTTGCACTGTTTATAGTACAGAAAGCTGCTGATAGCAGCATTTACTTAATTTGCCGCACATTTTTTACTTTTTCGTACAGTTTTTACTTTGTCGCACACTAGTATTTTAACCAAACATCACAAAACACGACAACACGTTCTTTCAATAGGTACGTAATACGTGTACGCATGAAAATAAGTTGTCAACACTTAAAGATATTAGGACCACGATCAGCTGGTGCGCAGCGTTTACCGTATCGTTCAATGTTGGATTTTAACCTAACCTAAAAACGTGTTGTTTACAAGACTAATAATTTATAAGTGTTATAGAATATGTAGGAAAAATGAAATGTGTAAAGCGAGTGCAAACTGCCTTTGCTGCACTCGAAAAACTTTTCACACGGCTCGTGCGTAAACATTTCTCTCGTGTGCAGCAAAGCGCCACTTCGCCCACTAATTACACAAATAACTACTGTATTGTGTTGTTGCACTGTTTACGAAACACCATACTAGTGCAGCTTGATGGAACATATGCAATGACCATTTTAGGAGTAGAAAAATATTACGATTCAAACTTGAAAAAGAAGTAATTTCAAATCGTAATTACAAATCTATACTTATTCACTAGTGCATTTTACGTACTTGTAATTTTTCCTATTAAATTAAAAGTAGTTAAAAGAACGCAAACAAACGGAATCCTTGACAACTTTTCGTAAATATATAATTTTACAATATATGCTACAAATGTTACACTTAAGCTACTTTGTATCTCGCTCAGCAATTTCAACTGAATTAACGTAAGGCAATACGTCATTAGTGTTCAGCACCGGATGTCAAGGGGGAACCACGTGACCGGCAGTTGAACCGCGTCACGTTTAGCACGAGTTCGTCTTCTACCCTATAATCAACATATCCTGAGTGACAAGTAGTTCAATAACATCGCATCACGCATCACGCGCTGGTTGTGGCTTGGAGTGTTTAGAGAGTGATTTGTATAAACTGAGGATCTATATTACATTGTGTAATGTTATGTATGCATATTACAATTTGTAACATTTCGTTTCTTAATTAAGTCATGATTAGTTAACTCTGTACAAAACACAAATATCGTGATATTTAGTCCTGGAAGCTGAAACCACCCGGACAGGGCTGTTAAATGACCAGGTCTTACTTGACTAACTTCAAATTAGGAGTCGGGCTGAAATCCTACATAGAGATCAGCGAAGTAAAATAATTAGATGACTATTTTTGGAGTAGTTTTGTTTATAGTTTTATTTATAATGTATACATTATTGATTACGGTCTTTGTACGTTGGTTAATGAATTGACAAAAGTATTGTTTTACAACTAAAGTTTTTTTACCATATGTCTCGGTTTACACTGGGTCTAAAAAGGTAACTTTTCGTCATACTGCGGCAAAAACAGCAGTTTTTAACGCATGCGTTGCGGGTCACAAATAGGATTTTACTCCATAGAGTCTAGATAGTAAAAAGCGTTTTAAGCCCCTATGGAGTAAAAGTTTATTTAGTTGTAAATTTTGATTATAAACAATTGCAAGTATCGAAACTATGTATCGATTGATTAATCGAGTGTACCTTATTGTTGACTTATTGTAAATAGTTCTACTTATCGATAGTATAATGTACATTAACACAATCGTAATGCAGTATAAGAAACCAGTGAATCACTTACCTATAATTGTTCGTACCTGTTGTTCGTTGTATACTGTTCTGCATTGGTGACCATAGGCTATATAGTACGTAAATATGCATTGAATTACTTATATAAACTTATACAAATTATAATTATAAGATTTATTAGCTTAAATCACACAATAGTCATAGTGAGTTTTGTTGTTTGTTGAACGCAATAGCATTATAAAAATACCAAACATCTCTATTCAAGGTTTTAAGATCTTTAAAAAAATACTTGACGTTCAAGGGAGAGGGTTGAAGATATCATGTCGCGCTACCGCGGGAAGAAACGTGAGTCGCACGTCAAATGGCGGGAACTCGTAAATCAATATGGCGGCTGACCACGTGGCAGTTACACGACGAAAATATCTTCTTGCTGTGTTCCTGGCCCAGATTATGGCATTATTTGTATAGTATTTGTTATAGTATAGTATGAATAGGAGCCCTAGGAGGATGGTGGCCATCTTAGATTAATTTCAAACAGCCGCTGAAGAGTTCATTACTATATAAAATATGTTTTTGAATTGGCCTACTAAAGTGATTGTATTAAATATCTAGGGTTGATATCGAACCGTAATTGAAGAGCCATTTACCATCTCAAAATATTTGTTTTGAATACAAAAAAGATTACAATTGAAATATACGAAATATACGAAATTATAAATTTTCTTTTTAAATTTGTAATTGTGTTATGAGTTGAAGCAGTTAAGCTCAAAGGAGTTTTAAGTTTACGTCGTAAATTATTATGCCCCAGATTATAAAGAATATTTTGCAATACTTTAAATATGGACAAAACAAAGTATTTGTCATATAACTCAGGCACTTACAAAACCTGTTTACGTGTTTTCTAATAACTTGACAAATCAAACAAACAATGCATGATGTTGTGCGTTTATACACCCTTCTAGGGTCCGAACCCTTGCTGTCAGTGTATAATAACATTCGTTAGCATTTAACACGCACTACCAACATCCACACACAACAAAGAAAAAAATTAAATGTAAAACGTTATATGTTTTCGACGAAAAGATTTTGAAGTCTGCACGTAACATTCATTTAATTACTGTACTATAAAATTAGACTCATTGATATCGTGCTATTTGTTTTCAACCAATAATGAGGTATTTGCGAATTTATTCTGTAGATAGTCCGTGAAATTTTTATTAGTACTGAACGTTTATCGATTCTCATGGTTAATCGACTATAAGACATGTGTTGTGATTTCACTGTTGATGCTATTTGATGCACAATGGCTGCAAATAAATTTACGTTACTAACAATCACTTTTGCAGCCCTGGTATTGCAAGTTATTGACATTTTTCTTGATGTAGAGAATAGTTTAAAGTATAAAATAACCTGTAAACCCGGAGTAATATTAATTAGGCCTACCATGAGATAACATTTATTTCAGTGTTTATTATATCAAAAGGTGCTTAGCAATTCATATAACATTAGAGTATAACCAAATAAAATCAATAATATTAAGTAGTTAATTTATGCATTACACAGCAAGGGACTCAACTGGTCTAGTTATAGGGTGCAGTCCTCCGTTGTAGCTGTGGTTGTAGCGACCTATGTTCTGGCTCAAACAACGTTGTGTTCAAACCCTCACAGTAAACATGTATTGATAACTAATGCGCATAGTAAGTTATAGTATTGTGACCTCGTGCTTGGGAACCTACGGTGGATCCACGGAAAAAATACTTTGTATAACCAAAGTGAAATACTCTATAAACCCCTGCAACTTGAACTGTTCGCCATATTTTGTGAACCTACATTGTAAACTTATCAAACTTTACTAACTTCAAACTCACCACTGAAATGTACAACTTGTAGACATAAAGGGCTTTCAATAACCTTAGTATGCGATAAAATCATAATACTCTAACCTTAAAAAAAACCTTTGAAAAGTCTCTAACCTTAGCCTAAATAATAATTTCTAAAGGAGTTTTACGGCATGTGTATGTAATAAGCACTATTATTATTAACTATTTTTTTTTATGATTAGATATTAAGTGGATGTATGTTTGTTAACAAAAATTACAACTAAATATATACAATATATAACAATCACAACTGCTGCCTACATAAGTAAAGTCAACTCCAGTATACCATGTTAGTAGATGACAGATAGACTACAAAATCTGTTTTTGACGAAACCTATTGACAAAGGACTGTTTTAATAGTATGTTCATGCTTTTCCCGAGCAAAGCTTGGTCCCCAAGTACTTTATATTACATTACTTGGTAAATAGCAAAACAATGTACTTAACATTATAAATGAATCGATATACGCTGAAGACGTTTCCCGCCAAAGAGAGTAGTTGTATTTCCGGTCACGTGATGTCCTCCCTCCAAACTTGCTGCCAGACAGTAATATACACTTTGTCGATTATTTTAGGTCGTGTTTTGTCTGCAACCCAAACTGGAAACTGAAACTAAATATTATATCTGTACTACAGATACTGTGACGACATTATGTCACTTTTTTAATGCGTTTGACATTTGCGTTTTTAATGTAAATGCGTTTTCTAACCTAACACAATACAATAATTGATTGTGCCTGGTTGTTAACTTGAACATTCATAATAGTTTTGTCTTTATTATTTCTAATCAATACTTTATAGCGATTAGGTTTTTATTGGAATTTGGCTTTAGTATGTTCTAAAGTCTAGCAGAAGAAATCATGCAATCTCCTCGTAAAATAGCTAAGAGTCAACACTTACTCTTCTGTCAATATACTTTTTTAATTACGTTTGCTCACAACATCACCTGATAATTAAGGTGCTCCAAGTAAAGAATGTATAATTCTGAGATTTAAATAATGTTGTTGCCACAATACTACCTACCTTCTTGATATTGGATTATAAAATTAAACAAGCGTCGATTTTAATACAAACGAACAAACTCTTTTACATCAATCATTACTACGGGCCCATCCACCAATTGTGTGATTGATAAAATAATTTATGTTACTGATCATAAAAAAAACTTTGTCGGTACACAAAAAAATTATCCTTAAACTTTTAGCTATTAGTATTATTTGTCCTTTTCAACTATCCTCAAGTTTGTTATAACTTTGACTTTCCTCTTTCATTTACTTATTTTAATTGACGATATTATTTAAACATAATTGATTATCAAAATTGTATAAGTTATTCGGAACCATTCTGCAGGACTTAAAGGAGGGAAACGCGAGCCATTAATGGATCCAACAACAGAGAGCTTAATAACTATTAACGCTTACCAATAATGCCTGTTCTGCAATCGTGCTTATATGATTTTTTTTACTTTCTCCCCCTATATGGAGAAAGTATTGTTTTCGTCAAAATTTTCGAGTTTGAGTTTTGAGTGGATATATTCGTTTTGGGTCCCCTGGACCCAAAAAAGTGGTTTTCGAAGTGATCCCTGTGTGTTTGTGTGTGTCTGTGTGTCTGGATGTGTACAGAGCTAGGGACTACACCTTTGGTCCGATTTCGATGAAATTTGGTATGTAGGTTCTAATCCATGGCATCTCCAGGCAATTTTTTCATTTTTTTGAAATTTTTATTTTTTATGGGGATTTTCCCATAAAAACCCATAAAAAACCGGAAAATAGGATTTTCAAAAAAATGTTCTGAACGATTTTGATAAAAATGTAGTATGTTGTAGCCCTTTAAATTCTGAACAAAATGGTAATTTCTGTAAAAATTACGGTTCAAAAGTTATCGTAAATAATTATGTTATTTTCCCCATAAAACCCCATAAAACTACGAAAAATAGGATTTTTGAAAAAAATCCGGTTTTGATTTAACATAATATGTTACGGCCCTTACAATTTCGATAGTTTTTTTCATTTTTTAGAAATTTTTATTTTTAATGGGGATTTTCCCATAAAACCCCATAAGATAACGGAAAAATGGGATTTTCCCGAAATGGCCCGAACGATTTTGATAAAAATTTAGTATGTTATAGTCCTTTATATTCTAAACAAAATGGTACACATCCCATTTCTGTAAAAATTACTGTTCAAACGTTATTGTAAAATTGTAACATAATTTAATTATGTTATTTTCCCATAAAAACCCCATAAAATAACGGAAAAATCGGGTTTTCCCAAAAATGGCCCGAACGATTTTGATAAAAATTTAATATTTTATAGTCCTTTAAATTCTGAACAAAATTTTACAAATCCCATTTCCGTATAATAACTCTCACCGCTTACACATGATAAAGGTTGTTGACAAACTTATGGGAGAAAGTATGTGTCAGAATGCTGATACCGTTTATTTAATGATAGATTCAACCCGTTTGCACTATGGTGCACTATGGTTTGCACTGTTCAGTGGCAATACAGTTTGTGTGTTGGTTTAGAATTCATCCGCGGGTGGTATCTGCTAATAATAATCATCACAAAAGTAAACTGTACATCTGCATCTGGTTGAAAGTTTTTTAACTTAATTTTAGAAACTTTTATCTTTGCTGACTGAATTTTTGTAAACTACCCATTCTTTCAACTAATATTAATAGGCTTATACATAACAAAATATGATTTATCCATACCATGTACACTTTTATAAGTGAAAGTGTGTATTGTTTTTGTCCTCTTTGATAATTAAGTCCATGAATGGTGAACTGAGGTATAGAAACATACAATTTGGAGGTAAATAATAATATACATTTATTTTTTGTACTCACCTGTCTGAGTTTTATCAGTATACGACATAGCTATGCTCAAACTAACTCATAAATACACTCTTTTCGTCGTTTCGGTATATTTTGCAACGAAATATCATTGGAATGAAACACTCCGGTAAATAGTCCCATCTAGGATTACAAACAGGTTAATAGTGCTGAACACCTAATTATTAATTTCTATTAAGTTAATTATTTGAAAATATAGATAGTAATAACCTATACAAAAATAAACGAAGTTACACAAATGTAAGTTAAAAAGTATTTCCGAGGTATATTTTACTAAAGAATGATTGCTTTGTCTTTAGGTGCTTTATAGTTTACGGTGCTTAGAATGCGTGAAATTAGAAAATCTCTCTCTGTCTTAACATTTTAACAGATTGTCTAAAAAAATAATCTGTTGATATTTAAGAAATATCATTCCCTAATAACAGAAAAAATTAATTAACAAATATATAATATCGTATTTAATTTTACACCCGTTTTTACTTTTATTTCTAATTTATTTGTTTATTGTCAGTAAAATTTAAATTTACTAAAGTGCGTATACTTTGAGAGCTGAGTGTAATGATTTAACGCTATATGCACTGTAGTTACCATAGAGTAATCAATGACATAAATTGAAAAGTTTTATTTTAAAAGCGTGAAAGCTGTAAACTGTAAACTGTAAAAATTCAAATAAGAGCGAAGAACTCATGTACTGTACTTGTTAAAAATAATTTACATCTACTTAAAAGGGAGTCTAGTATGGTGTAATACAGGTGCTTATAATTGTATACATTCACGTAATAGTATATTAAGTTATTACATATTTAATAACAACTTTCTACTGCTTAATCATATTGATTTGTCTATATATTACATTATAAAACCATTGTCAAAGTATTTATAATAAAGAATTACAAAGCAATCATAATTATCGTAGAATTGAGTTGGATTTATGGAAACATCACTCATAATCCTACTCAAATTCTGTTTGACGAGTTGATACCTTGGTTATCCGGACAGATGAGGTCTAATTCGGATTAACGCGACATGACAGAGGCTACATAATGGCGGCATTATAGTCAACAAGGCTAGTCAACCCGCTCTATCGCGTATCCCGATATATAATGATATTGGAAAGCAATTTTTTTGTTTAGCTTAGTATGTGAATCAGGTAATATATTTAAAGTGCTTGCTTTCACAATAGTAGTTTTGTTATCATTTTCTATAAAATAGTCTATCATTATTGGACACCACTTGTAATTCAAGAACAAAATTGAAGAAATAATTATCATCCTACGGCTGCATAGTAATATTCTTCCTTTTTTACCATATGAGTTTTAGTATTTTATAGTCTATTCCTATATTTAATCGGATTGAAAAATACAGATGAAAAAATTTTCGATTTTGCTGAGCAAGTTCAAAAGATATAAAAAACTTATTATATGTTGCAAAATGTATTGTATATTATTATAAAATATTGCAATTATTACATAAAATATTGATCATTACGACAAGTTTATCAAGTATGTTTATTTTTATCACATTTAATAAATTAAGGGAAAATTAGAAAGATCGGACTTAATAAAATAGTCTGAAAGAAATTTTACAGGAGATTTCAAAAAGTAGTTTTAATAATTGAGTACAGTGTTAGAGTAAGACCTAAGGTTAGTGAGCATCGTCACAAATTGTTTCTCTCTCTAAAGAACTGGGTCAAGATACAATTACTAAGTTTCGCAAATTACATTAAAACTCCATCAGAAAAGAAGCTTTTTCTCGCAGTTGTAAGGTATAATTTAATTAGTTCTTTTGAGAACAAAACAGAGCTATAACTGGGGAAGGTATAGATATTTGATTATAATACTCGCTTATATTATTATAAATTAAATACAGTAATAAAAGACACAGTTATGAGAGAGTGGAAAGTGAAATTTAAATTTTCAATAGTAGATATTATGTGTTTAATCATGCAATAACATTTTATGAATTTTTTTCTGAGAGCAAGATAAAGGTGAATAAGTATTTGAGATGTATGTTTTGAAAACAGTTATTTTACATATATTTGATTTTTAAATAAACTAGCTTTTACCCAGCTTCACCCCGTTTCACTTCATAAGTATTAATAAAATTATTGATTGTCTAAGTTAAGCTGAAATAAACAAAAGACAGAATACATTTATGCAAACAAATAAGTACAGCTGAGGTATTTTTAACATCAGGTATATGGAAAGTTCCCTTTAGAAAGGAATTTCGACCTTAAAGGGCAATTTATGAAATAATGGATAGTTTTGCGCAAGGTTTCTCGTCATGACGAACATTTTAAGTATATTGTTTATGGGAGTGTGACTTGTAGTTTTCTCAAAAGTTCATGGGTACTTTTGGCTTTATATATATAGATTGTATGTTTGAAATATTGTTATCTATTAGTTATAATACAAAGATTAAACAAAAGATGATCAATATAAGTTTTCAAATATTTACTACTTTAGCATATACCTATTGCAAATACATGATCAATTAACATTCATTAAACACATTGAAAAAATCTCCTATGTAATTCCCATTTCAAAATGATTAATTTCATTGTCTAGTCATGATTCTAGAAAGGCAGTATCGGTAAGCGATTACAGCTATTCAGCCTCTGGTACTGGAGCCATTATTGCCTTCCTCGCATTTCACGAGAATGCTTAGAATTATCTAAATTATTTACTGGTTAAGGATGTTGAAATACAACTGTAGATTTATTATTTGAGTAATCACATATGATTGAAAAAAGTATACAGTAGTATTTAACTCTATAAAGTAGTTGTTTTGTTCAGGCTTTAAATTCAACTCACTCTCTTAGAAAAGTTTTGTTTTTAAAGTTTTGTTTTGCGAATTTAACTAAAAACAAACTAAAATACTTTATCTACACTCAGTAAGACAGTAGGCAGGTAAGACGTGTGTCAGGGGTGCGTCTCCAGGGGATGCTAAATAGACAGGTGAAATGTTATAACTACAGACTGAGCCTCAACCTTCTCATTTTATCTAATGGGTTAAGGAATGATGAATTGTGGCCGTTGGATCTGGAAAATGGATTAAAAATAAGCTTTTTGGTACTTTTAAAACTGTTAACTTTATTTTGTTGTCTGATCATAATTGTGTAGGTCACAGAATGCGCTAGTGTCTAACATTCTTTTTATTTATACCTTTGTTGCTAACCAAGTTGATGGGTCATAACAGTTGCTATAGCCTGCAATAGGTCATTCCATTAACTTGAATTGTAAAAGACTTACGTGTATTCTACAGAAATTATTAATTTAGATCAGCACAATCTGTAGGTGGCTCACATCAACTACGTCGATTTTGATTTAAAAAAAACTGGCAAAAACGCTAACATGGGGATAAAATGTCTAGTTGTATTGTCAAAGGTACTTTTGCTTAATGTAAATATCCTATCATTTGCAGCATCGACAGAATTGGATTGGTTCTATTAAGACCTCCAATAGCTGTTAATATGCTTTTGCCTTGCTATGTCAGTTTTAAAGATTACCAAAGACATTTCAATGACATAAAGTAAATTTAATAGGTCTAATAAAAGTTAAGTTTCAGTTTTAATTTATATCTTTAAAAATAATTGTTAATAATAAGTGCATATGCATATTGATGTCTCGTCTAATTCATACAACATAATTTATTACTGAAAATGAGCTTTTAATGCTGAATTCCCGAAATACCAAAGTAAACTAAATGCAAACGGCAATAATGTAGAATTAGATGTACACAAGAGTTAAAGTATATACTTACCTCCTTTATGTTTCATTGACAATGATTTTAATCCAGGGTGTTTTATGGATTACTCAGTATTCTATATTTGTACTTTTACAAAATGTATGGAACATGTTTGTATAGTACTTCTGTGAAAACTACATTCTAATTTTAACAAATACTGTGTTTAAATCAGTAAAAAAATCGTTTTCAAACTGTATCTTATTGCAAAGTAATCAAAAAATCGTTTTAAAACAATATTTTTCTTTAGTTTGATATACCTACCTAATTTAAAGCTATATTTTGATAGGAACTAAATAATCATCACAAAATAGTATTTGTTACAAACAATAATTAATTGTTGCAATGCAACACGATCAACGCCACAATACGTCATACACATGAGGCCTCTGAAAGCCAGTGCTAATGAGACATTAACTAATAGATTACCTGATTAGAGACAGTAATCGGCTTCATACACTACTGAGCGATTAGCAGCATTCCTTGATTGACTGGTCATTTATGAATAACTGATTGAAATCCTTAGTTGATTTATGTTCAACAGAATTTTCGGTAGTGAATTAGAAAGCTTTCAAATTTTAAATACTTAAATAAATGACGAGTTAGTACGAGTTAGGCTTAGCCTCTATATATAAGTAATATATATAATATACATTTTTAGTACACGTGGAATACACTTGTTAGTTTTCACCGCATCTGAATGTATCAGAATTGAGAAAAAAATAATTTACACACACTTGCTTACATGTGCTTGTTATATTACACTATAACGATATGTTTTGGTAGGAGGATTTGATAGATAACGGAAACATAAAGACAAACACAATTAAATATATTACTACTATATTTCACAAGTCATTGAATCAAACCATAAGGTTAAGAGGATTAGCCTCAATGAATTACATAATAAAATAACCCATACATCAATTCAATAACTTTAATCTGTCCAACATAACAGCTGTTTTAAAACTGGGAAATTTATTTTATCTGTGACCGTTTATTTAAGTAGCCGTTTAATTTCAGTTCTTGTAGTAGTTTACGCACCGATTGCGTAAAGATAATGTAAACGACACGAGTAGAAAATTACAAGGCACTCGCCAAGGCTCGTACTTAACAACTTCTACGAGTGCCGGTAACACTTTTTACGCGAGTTGGGTTCACTAATTTACCTACGACATTTTACTTCTACACTCGTATAAGATTTTGAGGCACTCGCCAAGCCTCGCACCTTTAAATTTTCTACTCGTGTCGCAAAGACTAATTTACGCAATTGTTGCCTAAACTACTAATTAAATTTCCTACGTGCTCTATACATCTTACCATCATTAAAATAAGATACAGTACTGAAACCTAACCAGAATCCTTCGCCGGCTGTAGCCTATCGCTGGGTGTTGACAGCTGTTGCTACTATAACCCTACAACATGTCGAACGTTCAACTTCTTGCTGTTACCTTCAAGTTATGAATCGATAAAAGGGAATCGTGACCAACCTTGTAATTGAATTTCGTAAAACCACTGAGCTTGAGATTTGCAACACAATATGCTACACATTAGCAGTCTGTTAAAGACATATATGATTATAATATCGTCGTATATGATCATCGTACAATGTCAACAATCGCATACTTAATTTCACCTCTACGCATACCCAGCAACACTGGACTGTACAAGTGTACATTATTGTTTCATCGTTAATCAACGTCTCACTCAACTTCCATGTGACAAGTTAATACTCCGATTATCCGAACAGACGAGCTCTAGTCCGGAGTAACGTGATATTATATTACTGTTGGTTAATCGTTAGTTTCGGACAGAGGACATAAACAACTATTGATATAGGATATCGGAAAATATTTTACAGTATTTGACAGTAAGGCACTGTTGGTAGTCTTATAGAATTTTTGTTTCATTCAAAACTATACCTAACACCTTGTGCTAAAATATGCAATTCTTTAAAATATTTCTTTAGTAAAAATCGTGTGTGCAAGCTTTGTCAATTGCTATTTGCACCACTGTATCAAAACACTGTTAATCCTTAATATTAAAAGAGTATAGACAGTAAAATAATCCATTCAATTAAAACCTTCACTGCAAAACGAGAGGCAGCAACCATTGTAGTTCATTTCTTGCAAATACCTGTCTACATTTAACTCCAGCTATTTAAACGTAAATGGAGGCTAGGAGATGGTCAATGGATGATTAACTCAACCAGAAGATGGAATAATTAGTTGAGATAATAATTGTAATCTGTTTACGTTGAATGGGTCAGAAACTGTAAACTCGATTTCATTACTTTGATTTGCTGCTTTGGTTCACTATAATAACATATGCAGAATATTCCCAATCAATAACAACATTCCAAGATTACTTGACATTGTTTAATATGTTGGTAGCAAAAATCAATAAAATAAAACAGTTAAAATGTGTGATTGCCACCTTGTGATCCAAGGGTTTGTAAGACATTTTCCAAGAAAACTAACAAGGCTTGAATCAGGCATTTTAACCTTTTTATTTAATTGCCAATCAATTGGTCCGGATACACCACGGCAAAAAATGAAGAAAAAATCTATTTAACCTCATTAACAAGTAAATCTTTGTGCTACCTGTGTAACTGTTGGATGGAGTCCCGATGTGGGGGTGTAATGCTACAAAATCTGTTATTTTATAATTGGTACAATGTCTTCCAATTACAAAATTGTTTCAGTTTCACCTCAGGAAGGTAAAACCGAAACCAATTTCACTAAAGTGCGATGAAACACATAAATCCCTTTTGTTCAGCTTAGTGATATGCAACTTTTTAACTTTGTCCATCCGCAACTCGCCATTGAAATGTATAAGAGAGACATCCAAGTTTGTCACGATTTTGTTGGTACAATCGTCACGCACTGGTCCAACGAAGCGAAAATTTATACTCCAAGAGAAAGTATACTCTTGCTCCAGTTGAAACTGTATGTATTTCATATGTAATGTTACTGTGATGAGTAAAGCATGTAAAAGGTTTCATACCACATTTCATTTTTCAACACAATCTCGAATCTCAAACAGATTTTCGAGTGTGTCAAACCTCACGCCAAAGATATGATATTCACATTAAGTAACCAATATGACAGAAAACAGAAATATTTGTTTGATTTTAGTTTTAACAAATTATGTACTGTACAAATATTTAAATGTTGTACAATGTGAAACAAAGCGATAAGTTCAATGTAAGTTATTTCGTTACCGAAGCACAATGCACAAAAACAGTGTAATACGAATTCAATGAACCACACCAGCCGCAGGGAAGATTATTGTTCCAGCATCTGTTTCAAATGTTATAAAACCCTTCAATAAACTGCGTTACATTCAGGTTTTAAATGACAGACCAGTCAGGTTTGTGGTTGCTTCCTAAATGATTTGTGATTTTCGATTCGCCAGTCATAAAAGCTATGGCTGGCAATAATTGGCTATAATTACCCGACGAACTAAATGAGTGTAGGAGTTTTGCCAACGGATATCAGGTAGAAAGGGTCCCCATCCATGAATTCCACATACTGCGGAGTTTTGCCAACGGTTGTGGGTTGAGCGAGAGCGATTACACGTGACCGTGAGAGTGGCTTCCGCTAGGGGTGGACAAACCAGGCAGGATGCTGACTGTATTCAAAGTAATACACCAATCAACCATTGTATTAGAAACACAATATTGTATTAGATATTGTATTAGATACAATATTGTATTAGAAACACAATGCATTGTATTGTTATGCATCTCTGACTGTGAAAGGAAATGTATTGAATTTTTAACCTAACCTAACCTAACATAACCTAACCTAACCTAACCCACTGCGACAAGCGCATAACTGCCAAGCGTAGACAACCCTGACAATCGCTCTCCCTCCCTCCGTCACACTCTTTCTCCCACCACCACCGTTGGCAAATCTCCGCACCAAGAGGTGGCCGAATGCATCCCCCCCCATCTACCTGACACCCGTTGGCAACACTCCGGTTCCCGAACTAAATAGCTCGTCAAGCTTCCAATAAAAACTTCTTTTGCAATTTATTATTTAATTTAGACAAATGTGTATATTAAAAGGCAACCATGTTTCTTTAAAACCTTTGTCTCAGCTCGTATGCACAGCAGGGAATAATCTATGAACCCTGTAAGAATGATATTTTTCCTTAGATGTACATCACTTTATAAATTAAAATAGGCAAAAAAAGTTCAAAAAAATTATTTAAAATAAAAAAAATAATATTGGCCTCATATATTGCCATGCTGGTGACTAAATAACAACAAAATAAAACAGAAAATCAACACAAATGGAAGAAATTTCAATCGCATGTTTTTTTTACAGCTTGGGGTCAAAGTAGAGACGTCTGTATATTACATATTATTTATAGTTGAGTTTTCTACCACTAGGTAACCTTTAGTTTATTAAATTACGTAATTTATCTTTCATTCTCTGATGGCGTTGCCCAGGTTTTAGTTTATATATCAAACCTGCGTTTACGTTTGTAGTATTGCCGAATTTGTTACTAATATAGAACTTTTTGGTAATTATAAGTCACTTAAAACGTCATAAGCCTCATTGGATATATTTAAATGCATTTAGAATCCTGTGGGTTTCGACTGCCACTTTGTTAGTGGCTCAACCAATGATACTCCTCCCTCCGGCCCCTCGCCCACTATACGATTTCGGTCGTACGACACTGTGTCGGAACGACAACATTTCAACAGTGAACCATTGGATCTTATGAGAGCTCGCCCACTGTACGATAATCTCACGACTACGATAAACTGTCGTGAAGCAGTCGTCCACTGCCACTGTGATACACGACTGTCGTACGACTGTCTAACTCGCAGTGGCGTGTATGATCAAATGGACGCTCGCCCACTATACGATTTTTATCGTATGTCGTGCGTTCTCCCCAAGTCCTCCTAGTCCTAGTTCGCGCTGAGCCTTCTCGCTGTTCACTTCGCATGACTTTCGCTAATTTAAATTTTATCATTTAAATGGGGTTTTCGTCTTTTGAAATAGTTTTTTTGCATAATTTTGATCATGCATATATTTTTACAATTAATTCATACTTGTTTATTATAATGTTTGATATATCGCTTAGTTTTTTTAGCGAATTTCCCATATAGGGAATAAGCTATTACCGTAGTACTCATGGTAAGACCTGGACGCGGGACCGAATTTTTTTGTCTTTTTCAGCCACATTTTACGTGATTTTGATCTTGTCTGTATTCCTGACAGTTCGTTCATATTTTTTCTTCATACTATTTTAATGCACTGCATTACTTAAAAGTAAATATAAAAAAAATTATAAAACAATGCGACTTTTATTATTCCGTAATTTTTGTATAACAATTGTTATTAATTATGTTGTGTCAGTCTAAAATACTTAAGTATTATTTTTTGCAGAATATATGTTTAAACAAATAGTATTAGTATTTAAAAACAACACAAAACATGTTCGAACATACACACCTTTGACCAAAACCTATGAAAGTAATATAACAAACATCAGTTAACTTAAAATCTTGTTAAATGGCACGGACTCGTATAATTTTAAAATGTCTTTAAATAGGAACATTAACTTAACATTAACCTACATTAACTTAAGAAATTTTAATGATGTAGCCCCACACTGACCACTTCCAACAAAATGTATCAAATATATAATGTAATCTTACTAACCTCTACGTAATAGCTAGACTTTCTTTATAAGTGATGCAGTTCCTCAGTTTAGTAATTTGGTAAGCAATTGTAGCTTTTATTTTCTGGTGTAATTCATCAAAGTATGCAGCAGACATTCTGAAGTAGTTAAAAAAACTTGTTATCATCACGCCGAAGTTCATCAAAAAGAGTTTGAAATGATCCTGTGTGTTCCCTACTTTAATTAATAGGGTGAATCCAATACTTCCGCTTAATCCTACGACGCTTAATTCTACGCCATAGCAGCCACATAGCAACAACACGTAACGGATCCATTGTTTGAAAAAAAAAAAACATTGTTAAGATATTGCGCACTCCGTCATGGCTACCAAGCAACTGGTCATTTATCCGATAAAGTGTCGTATAGTGGGCGAGGACCACACATACGATAAGAATATCGTACGACACAGTGTCGTACGACCGAAATCGTATAGTGGGCGAGAGGCCTAACCTTGTAGAGACAGTTTCTAGAAACACACGCAACGATTACGAATCAGACTTGGATTGCGGAAAATTAGAAAATTCTCCCCTGCAATTCTGAGTCCATTACGCAGCACTGAACTGTTAAATGATCCGCGAGTCGAGGAAAATACGACTACCTTGACTTCCTTTCGGTTAATTAACGGATGTCTACAGTCACCAGTGATAGTAGAGATTAATTCATGTAAAACATTATTTATTGAAATATATTAAAACTAACGATCAGCTATAATCTTCATGTACACACTTGAGACGAGTTAAATCCTAATTTATAATTTAACCCTTTTCTTTTGAAGCCTCTGATCGGCTGGAATCTTAGAATTACTGTATTCCTTAAGTTTCCAAGCTACGATATAGTCGTACCTGTAAAGTTCTTCAGCCAGTAGAGTCGACTGATAGATTCACTCATAAATTTAAGTAGTCATTCTAAATTACGAAACTGGATTGACGTTTAAGATACGAATATAAATTATTTGAAACTAAGATATTATTGTGTACTACTATGGTTTTAACATATAGTACGACGACAGTAGGGTACGGATTAAAGCTACACCATTTAGAAAGTAAACATTTTATCCCTATGTAAAGTTGTAATCAGAATTAAAATATAAAATAATTGAGCGAAGCGAGCGAAGCTCTTTGGGACCAACTTCAATGCAACAAATAGAGAAACATCACTCAATAACGGCTCAACGCATTTAAGCCAAACTTAACAAAATTATTTAGACTAATAGTGAGATGGTTTTTAAACAAACAAATTTCAATTAGATAATGCTAATGCAATTTAAAACTAAGTTAAAATTTCCAATATTTAACATTAGGCTTATGGGACTAAAGTAGCAATTAAAGTTTTTTTGTTTACAAAAAAAATGTAAACAAGAGAATCATAAGGTATTTCTGAACTTTCTAGCCTTTTCTTTTAAACGTTTTAAAACCATTCCTATGATTTTAATAAACAAGAAAATGCCGTTAAAACATTTTTTTAAGGCGCGGAATTCACTGAAAATTGAGAAAATATACGGAACTACTTTCTCAATGCGCGGAGCATAAACAAGGAGCGGAGGGATACGGACCGTGGACCGTGACTACTTTCTTGGGAACCTATTTGTGCTGCCAGCTGATTAGAAACAGCCAATGTTAGAAATCAGGATTTAATAAGCGATATATCGAACCGCATCGAAATCGATATTTAATCCGATAATACCTCACAGGTTATATTATGTTGAATTACATCGACGGTGCAGTAAGTTATTACACATTAATAAAACGCAGATTGAACACTGATCTAATTTAGGCATTTGGGGAAGGTAGGTCGGGGTTTATGAGTATTTGTGACTGCAATAAGTGTTTTGAAGAAAGGTTAGATTAGGAAGGTAAAGCGTAGGTTATAGGTAGGTGATCGGGTTGTTTGTTTGTGTTGCACAATATAATTTTTATCTTTTGGAATAGTTGGTTAAACGGGGAAACGATTTAAAAATGCTTGCATTATGGTCTTAACAAGCATTAAAATCCATGACGATGGCATTGTAATGCTGAAACGGCCGTAACATAGTTACACCACAAGATTTTGAGCTGCAGTGACGAAGGTAAAGCCTATTTTTACTTAACAAGCAATCTACAGTGTTCTAGCATTGTTTATATTAAGTCATAAATTATTTCCAGCAAAGAAAGCTGAGTTTAACCGATTGCAAGGGTTGAAATGAAGACCAATGTTTATGTTTCACAGTTGAATTTAAATGTAAAATTTCCCCTCCTCGTGTGATACTTTAATACTCGTTTTTAAATAGTTACTGTTTTTGTTATACTTAAATACTTTAACCGATTGTAAGGGTAAAAAATGAAGCCCAATGGTTTTGTTGTAGGCTACAGTTGAATTTGAATGTTAAATTTCCTTTCTCTTTTTTATACTTTAATGCCTTTTTTGGATGTTAATATCAGATTCCAACTAATGTAATATTTTCCTGCTCAAAACTACCATAATGCTCTTCTGGAAGAGGTATCTGAATAACAAGATGTAGTAAAACAAATTTGAATTATTATAATTGTAATCAATAAAACCAGCATTAGTACATCTATTGACTTTTTTACATTTAGTTACTTATACAAATATCAAATCACGTTTGTTCCGCTCAACTGGCTTTCACCTCTCTGAAAGCAACCCTAGTATAATTCAAGTAGGTCATCGACAGAGTGCGATGGTGTACAATACATAATTCTTTTTTTACTAGCTTTTTTAATCATGCCAGAATAGACAGGCTGTCTATCTCAGTATCAAAATTCTGCTATTATATATAAACCTAAGTTCATAAACCAAAGAGATCATCATTAAAATATAGGTATTGGCTCTATAACGATGTATTGTTTTTTAAAAGCTGAAAAATATGTCATTTGACGAGTGTGATGTCAGTTGAAAAAAATTAACAACTTTACAACGAAGAACACTTTCAAAGATAACTAAGGTTATATTTTAACATATTTACATATTTGACAGAGCTTGACACGATTTTATATAGCCTTTAAGAATCATTTTACGTAACTTAACAAGGTCAATTTTTATATTTTGAAGCCCGAACTAACAAATACAACTTACATGTAAATTATTTTAACGATATAAATTTAGAAAAAGAATGTTAATAATGAACGATAAAATATTTCCACTAACATGAGCACTTTTTCTGTACTGAAGTTGAGGCTAAATCTGGTTAATTCAGCGTCACATACAACTACTTCAACTAAGAGTTTATACATTCCGAAGAAAACCTACCTTACCTCTAAAATCATAATAAAATCAGCTGCAGACATTAGGCCTGTGAGAAACGGGGAATTGAGCTTTTCTAATTTCACGCGGGACGCACACCAAATACAATTGAAGTCGAGTAAACCTAAACGACAGTTGCTGTCTGCAAGTCTAAAGCAACTAAATATTATCTCTCAGAAAAGTATAGCAGGCTAATGATAATTTATGGCAAAGTTAAGTTATCTTCAATTGTTTGGGTTTCAGTATGTTGTAATACATTGCTAAACTCAAAATGTAATTATCAAAGAGGAAATACGAGAAAAATAGTTTGAACAAAAGTTATAACAGTATTATATCCCTTAATTTTGTTAGAAGTGGTTTTGTTTTGAAGAAATAGAGACTGAAATGTAATTGAGTTATTGTATTTTGTATGCCATAAACATATAAACTCTTAGCCACAGAATACTCTGCGCTATTTCGATCAAATCAACTTCTGGGTAAGATAGATAAACAAGTTCACTCAACATAATTTAACTTATCATCCGTATTTCGATTGAAAAATGATATACAACATTGGATAAACGATGCATTTTCTTTAGTCTGGCACAAAAAATATTGTATTTCTTGTTTTGGAGCTAAAAAACAAGAAGGTATTATAGTATGTAATAGAGTATTTTATTAACACACTGAACATATTTATTGTGTCAGTTGAAAAATTCAGTTTGCATGTCATTCAGGGAAAACATCCAATTTGGATAAAAGTGAAATGCTTAAATGACAGAATCATTGAAAATTGATATCCTGCGTCATGCGCGAGGTTGATTTTTCTTCTCACAATGTAACGTTCCATGTCAAAAACGTACTGTGTCTCTTTTGGACCGATAGAAATAATTGAAACACGTAGAATTTAAATATTGACCAGTATTTTCTATATCTAAGCATGCGATAATCGGTGGTTGCTGTAGTATATACTTAAATTATTGGTTCCTTTTAAGTCAGTTTTATTTTTATTCTGTAAGAAAACTGTTATATTATCTTGTAAAAAGTGCACTTTGTTGCTGAGTAGGTTACTTCTACGACAATGATCTTGTAAATTACCATAACTAGTTATCATTTTGTAGAAACAATATGTATTTAACTAATTTTAGAGTACTATTTTACGATGTACCTATTGTTGTAATTAAAATACTTTTAACTATCACATAATTATGAGGCTTTTTCAAAGATAATCGTAAAATAATACATATTACATTCGAAAAAAAGCATATGTACAGCATACTTGGTTGCTTTTATTTGTTTCCCTAATTAATTTGTTTTGGCAATAACATTATGTTGTATATCAGTAATATAATCCTAATAAAAAATACTGATAGTTACTATAAGGTTAATCCGTTTAATTTATTTTGTTTTCCAATCATAATTTATGTTTTATCTTACTGGAAAGCAACACATACACTTTGTAATTATTGTTAAAATTCACAAAATGTTTGTCACTTTTAACAGTATTGTGCCTTAAAACTGAAACAGTTATGCAATCTAAATTTCAGGGCTTTGCTTTCTTTTCAGAACTAAACATGTAATATTAGGAGATAATAATTAAATTATAGAACTACCAAACAGTTCTGTAGAAAACGATTACTGGATGAAATACAGGCAAAAATAATAAGTATTATCTATCTACCCAAGAGGTAATTACCAAGTGACCATATCCTGTATTGCCATGTATTGTATTGTGTATTGTAATGTTGCCGTGTGTTGTATTGATGTGTTTACGTGTCTGAGGTTGGGGATAGATATTGATTGTATTGTTCATTGTCTTACCAATAACTGCAGATTTATTAGTATCCTATTGTTACATTGTTAACTAAATACGATTGTATTATGTATAGCAAGATCCCGTTTATGATGTGATACGATATAGAAATCGAATATTTAATCTGTTCTATACGCACACAAAGATTTCTACCATTACATTACAAAAAGTTCATTTAAAAAAGAAAAAAAGAAAGAAAACGAATAACTTTACAAAATGTACGGTAATGTAACAAAAATGCATACTTTTCAATATGTAGATAATACGGCTTTAATCTGCACCGAACAAAAAACATTGGATTTTAAGCAAGACTTACTAATGAGTTTCAACTCCTCGGGGACTGGTTCACAGTAAATGGTCTATCTATGAATGTGTCAAAGATACAACTAATTCACTTTTCAGTTGCTAATGAGAATAAAGACATTGTTGTAAATTCGAACCAAACATCAATGTATTCTCAAAACTCAGTCAATTACCTGGGATTTGATATAGACTTCGGGTAATTCGACTACTACAAATTTACACAATAATTAGCAGTATACTACGTTTTTTTCTCTTCCATCATGTATTACGGTTTAACGGTAATATGGCTCATCTAGTAATGCCGAACGAATTTTTATCCTCCAAAAAAGAGCAGTTAGAGTCTAAGCCAAAGTTTCTCGAATTACTCACTGTAAAGAGTTTTTCATTCAATGTAAAATCCTCACTTTGTATTGTTCTTGTATCTTTAAACTGGCTTTCATGGTTAACAGTGATTTTGACACATTCATGGAAGATCAACCTGAGCATCCTCATAACACTAGATATAAAAACATATAAAACCAGTTCAACACAGGCTTAAAGTAAAATTGATTTATCTCCTCAATTCCTGGGCCCAAAAATATATAATAAATTACCTTCTTCAATTAGGGACACTGATTAATTTCCTAAATTCAAAGAGAAGTTATACAACTTTCGTTTGGAGAAGGCTTTCTTCTCATTAGAGGAATATATGGAAGCTGTGTAGATGTTAAGGTTCAGCATAAGAAATTTATTTTAGTAATAATTTTAGTATAACAGAGACTATAAAATATTGTTACAATGACGAATCACCTGTATGAATATGATGTTATGTGATTATTGGAAAATAAATAACGCAATAACAAAAAAATACTTTTACGCCACACTACATTATTTTGACGAACTTCCCACGCAAGTATTTAGTCCAGAAAACAGCTGTTTGCCGCCAGCTTATTCAAATGGGGTTTCATTGCGTACTACTGTACTGTAATGAGTTTTACCGGACACCAATCAGCTGATTGTACTGTATTTAGTATTTAGGTGGCAATGAGTGGTTGTAAACAAAAACATAACCTCTCAATGACTAGTGATTTTTAGTCCTTTAGTTGGTGGAAATATATAAGGATTTGTACAGATTTAGTAGTATGGCGTAAACTATCGTACGTCACTCGTCCAAAATGTGTGTACCGGACTCGTATGGTAATCCCGTACTCGACTTCGTCTCGCACGGGAACGACCACACTCGTCCGGTAAACACTTATTTTCAGGACTAGTAACGTAATATACTATTATATAATTACGGTAAAACTATTTTACCGTTGAAATTTACTTGAAATAAAATACAAAGAAGCCCAATTACCAAACTAAATAAAAAACAAAGTAACCCATCAGACAAACTCATTTTTGTTGTTTATCAAGTTAAATACATTTCTTGGTAAATGTTGTTGTAAAGGAACGAAGACAATTGACGTCAATATTACTGTCTTGTCTTTATTGACGTCTGCTTTATTGACTTAGCCTCTGACATTGCTCAGCCACAATAATGAAAGAAACTTCTCAGGAAAACAGAAGAGAATTTTTTTTACTTTTTTTATTGTTTTTGAAGTTTGTAAAGTCACGGTACTCGAAAAAGTTAAATAATCTTTATATAAAAATGGATTATATATGTGTAACAACATCGGAATTAAAAATTGCCTAGCCTTCATTGTATGTGGTTGGGCCACAATAGTCTACATGGAAAAGGGAATAAAAATGTGGTTTTTAATTGACCATGCGATATGAATTAAATTAGATATATTTTTATAGCTTTCACTCAATGGCTGCCAACACATCAAGCCCGTTTCGTTTAATAACTCCTATATTCAGTATTAAAGATCGAATCGGCATTGAGCTATACCATGAGAAAATTTGAATTGAGCTTTATAATTTCATGCTTGACGAACACTAAATATAATTGAAGTCTATAATCCCAAAGAATTTTCTATTCTACAAGTCTAATTCCTGTGCAACTTTTTGTTTCGTCAGGGTTATACTTAGGCCTACGCTCTTTGAGTTAGTGATTTATATTGAACACGCAATGGAAAACACGTAAGACACGTAATGGTATTTAGACAGGTATTTATGCAATAATATTCAGGTGAGGTAGAAAATACAAGTTCAAAGATTGTTCAATCTGAATGTTTAGTCTCTAGTTTTATTTAAATGCATATAGTAGAAAAACTAATGAAAAGATGTTTTCACATTGTTAAAATGCAGAACTTTAAGGTGTTATCAAGCTAGGATATTTAATCAAAACGAAACTAAGTATAGATGAAGGACTCAATAAATCATATGGATAAAAATTATGTATATATAGTTCACTTTTTTTATTCGAGTGAGATTTTTTTTAAGAGGTTGGCGGCCTCTTTTAACCTCGCATTTGCCCGTCCACATAGACTAAGCGCCCGTGCGTGGAACGTTTACAGCAAAGCAAGGAGTGAGCCGGTACAGTACAAAGGTGAACCTGTACTGATAAATTTTAGTGGCAGTGACCAGGATCTGAACCCACAACATCGCTGACTTGGGCCCGAAGACCACGACGCTACCGACTGAGCCACCGACTCACTTATTTAATTTAATACGATTAATTAAACTAATAAAGAAAAAAAACGGATACATGTTTTTCAGAAGTTCTTCATGTATTTATCAATTATTCATTCTCTTGATATGCCGGTTTGCTCCTTGCTGGTAGTACCAAGGCTTACTGCATGATATATTGAAAAACCACTGGACGTGAACGTATTTAATTTGACGTCCTGGAAATATATTTTATATTTTCATCATCCATATGTTTTCGAAATCATTTTCGATATAACATATCTTTTTATAGTCACCATTTTATAACCGCTAGTCTACTTAGTTCAAATATGGACTACATAGGAGCGTTATTAAGCCTTGATACATTAAAAAGAAAACAATCAAACTAAATATTTTATTAAAAATCTAAATTGTATAGCCAACATTCAGCTTATGTAGATAAGCGTCGCAGGTGCGATAGCTTATAGATGGCCAGATGTAGAAACTTCATACACCTTATTAGTGGGTTATACAGTTTTTTAAAGATTTTTGAAACACCACGTACATGGAAATTTATTTTTATTTTTGTATATTTCTCATTATTATAAAAAATCATTGTCGTTATTGGTCCCAGAGCCTCGACGAGTTGTTTGGTCGTTCAATGAGCCTCTACTAGTAAGCTCGAAATCAACCTTCAAGTGAATCTAGCCTATACCAGTCTAAGGCAAAATATGAACCTTAAAATAATATCATTCATAATTTAAAGTTACATAGCATTTTATAGCTACAATTAAAACTTTAATTCATAATCTACACATTTTTGCTGTTTCATACAATATATCCCAGGACTACAATTAAATTATACGCAGAGTTATAATCAACCTTTCTCTGAGATTATAAAATCCATTAATCATTTGAGACGGATTAAGTTGATCAGACACTCGTTTGCATAATCCCCCATGTTTACGCTCAATTTATTGACATATTAATCTCTTGTCCGAACATTGTTGGATTCATTCCGCTCAAATGATCCCTACATTTTAAGTTTATAGAAACATATACAACCATTTTTAAGTTAACGATATATAGAACACAAAAATAACTGTTTAACAATGAGAATCTATTAACTGACAGCAAAATTATGTTTTACTATTAAATTACCTAATTCTAAATTGTGTTTTAGTCAGTCAGAAAATGCCTTGCAAGGTATTTTTATCTATGAAACCAATGTTTAAGACGGGTTAAAAATACGTTACTTAGAGGTAACGTACTAGACTCAAATTCAAAGATTAGAAATTAAAAGAAAGATTAGATTAGAAGGATTAGGTTCAATCCATGATCAAAGATTGTCAATTTTGTATTACGTATACAATATAATTAGTATTTTACTGGTTTTAATTTTAATAAATTTACATGACTGTAAGATAGACGGTCTATGAGAACTCTAAGCTTTGTGGCGTTAAATATTATTGTTATGTCAAACAGTTTCAAAGGATTGATAAATTATCATTAACTGTTAATGCACATTAACTGTTAATGCACATTAACGTTAATAACATTAAAATACACAAAGGAATCACAACTGAAAATGTTTAAGTTTGTTTCGAAGACTAAATTATAATGAACAACAATTCATACATTATTGAATATTGATTCGTAGGGCTACTTAAATAATTTCCGATTTCTCTGGGAAACGTTTGTTTTGCTAAACTGGTACTCACTTGTTTTAAGGTTCTTCTCTAGTGATGAGTGACATTTATTTTGAGATTCATAAACTGTAATCCCATAATGAAGAACCCCTTTTGATCTATTGTTTTTAATATCAGTGTCGCCCCTTTGCAATAAAAGAGATAAAAGAATCATCTTCTTTAGCACAAAGAGAAACATTTCACTTTCTGCAAAAATGGTGCAATTTTCTCAACTTTACCTTTTAGAGAAGTAGGTCTACTATTTCTCGATATTTATTTTCTTAGCGAATTTTAATATTGGTTTTTAGCTATTCGTGAGCTTTTTTTTGCTAAATGTTCCCTTGGGATATCCACTTTATATTATAATAAAACACTAAATTATAAAAAAAAAACATTTAATTTCATATAACAAAATAATTGGAGCTAAGAATATTTTAGATATTTGGTAAAACAATATAGCAGTGTTTTTTCGTTACTATTTATTTTGAAATTTAAATTTGAAAGCGAGGAAATTAGTATGTTTTGTACAATATATTTTGAGTGTCATTGAAGTACACAACAAATATACTAATAACTCATTGCAAACATTAAAAAGTATGAACTTAACTAGGTAGAACATTTAGTAAAAATAAATAAAAATAAAAAAAATAGATGAGGTAAAGAAAGATTTGAACAACGAAGGGCTTGCTGTTGAACATTTTTAGATCCTTCAAAATAAATTTTTCTTAACCATTTTATGTATGAATATAATTTTTTCAAATGCTTTTTTTCTATCTCTTGAAAGAATATTTGTTACACTTACAGAGGATTATTGAAATTTGCTAAATGAATGTTTTAAACAGGCGAAGATACCAAATACGATCAATAAACTGTTGGTAGATAGCTAACAGTCAAATTCTTAATTGATCAAACAGAAACTATAATTATTCGTTATATTATGCACCTTGGTTAGTTTGTAGTGGTTGGGAGAAGGTACCTTAGTGATACAAGCAACCTTTAACGATAAAAATAACAGTTTTACGCCAAATCTATCCAATCAACAGAAATCAGTTCACGTTAACAACCACATTTTTTCTGCTAGGGCTTAAATACAGTCAATAGAAGATTTTCACCTTCAATATATCTCTAAAAAGGTAACTTTCTATTATATTACAGTTTGGTTTAGTGAGTGTGATCAAGTCTTGAATTTTTAATTAGAACACTTTTAACCCACATACAGTATTGCTTTTTAGAACTCTAACTGAAGCTATGCAAAAATCATGTTATTCAGCCAGACTTTGCTTAATTTGATTAAATACAATGAATAATCTAAAAGGTTACATTCCATATTTAAAAATCTTCTCTTAATGATTGTCATATACATGTTTATTACACATAGAGTAACTGATTGTGCATATCACTTAAGCGGATCTTCAATTATGTTTACTTGCCACACCTCCCACAAACAATTAACACAGTACCCTGTGTATACTCTATGGTTTAGTGGCTGTCCACATAAACACTTAACACATCTGCAGAATGTTAATGCTTATTTGATCAACGTCGATGCAAAAATTCAAACGATACATAATTTTTTTTATACTATGTGTTCAATTAAAATGTGTATTGTGGGTATTTAAGTACCAGCAATACAAATTTAATTTTAATATGTTTAAATTCAAAATTACTTGGTTAAACTAGGTAGAAATTAGTCATAGGATAATTGGTAAATAAGTGAAATAGAAATATTCATAACATTTACTACTATGATCACCAATCTTCTTGGGAGGAGTTATTGTATATTACAGGGTTGCCACCAGCCATGAAAACCTTGAAAAGCTTGAATTATGCATGAATTCTTGTGACCATGAAAAAAGGCATGGATTATGAATGAATTTCTCCATTGGACCATGAATTTTAAAGATCAGGATTAATTATTCAATTAGTACAATTAAATTGGCCAAATATTTTTTTTTTCATATTTAAAAACGGTTCAGAGAAACCAACACCAAGAGACTGACTACACTATCCGTGCGTAGAACGGGACCACAGCTAGTCTAGAAAAAAAGAATTTTTAACACAGAGTATTAAAGGTCAACAAATGAATATTTTATAACATTTTTATAGCTTTTGCCTTTGTGTTTTATCTTATTTAAACTATTATTGATTTATGTTGCCATGGATATTAAAAATAATAAATTAATTTAAACTTTGCAAACCGTTATTTCAACTGCAGACTTTGTTAAAAGAATTGACTATATATATGTACCTGGTATAAACTAACGTGACATTTTTTTAACGTGATCAACCTGTAAGACACGTAATTGGAAGATATGGAATTTGAAGACATGGAGTTGGAAGATATGGAATTTGAAGACATGGAGATGGAAGATATGGAATTTGAAGACATGGAGTTAGAAGATATGGAATTTGAAGACATGGAGATGGAAGATATGGAATTTGAAGACATGGAGTTGGAAGGTATGGAATTTGAAGACATGGAGCTGGAAGATGTGTAATAGAAGACATGGAGTTGGAAGATGTAGAATAGAAGACATGGAGTTGGAAGCTATGGAATTTGAATACATGGATTTGGAAGATATGGAATTTGAAGACATGGAGTTGGAAGATATGGAATTTGAAGACATGGAGTTGGAAGACGTGGAATAGAAGACATGGTGTTGGAAGGTGTGGAAAAGAAGACATGGAGTTGGAAGATATGGAATTTGAGGACATGGAGTTGGAAGATATGGAATTTGAAGACATGGAGATGGAAGATATGGAATTTGAAGACATGGAGTTGGAAGATGTGGAATAGAAGACATGGTGTTGGAAGGTGTGGAAAAGAAGACATGGAGTTGGAAGATATAGAATTTGAAGACATGGAGTTGGAAGATATGGAATTTGAGGACATGAAGTTGGAAGGTGTGGAATAGAAGACATGGAGTTGGAAGGTGTGGACTAGAAGACATGGAGTTGGAAGATATGTAATAGAAGACATAAAAAAATTACAAATTAAAAAAAAATAATCACCATATTATTTTATGGAGTAAATAAATGCGTTACTCATAATGATATTATGTTACGTCTCTGTACGTTGTTTAGCTCATTTTTAAATTCCTAGAAATATTTTAGAATCAGGTAGGCCAGGTTATCAATGTTTCTGGAAAACTATTCCTAACTCAAAATATTCCTGTTTGGGAGTTGTTCTCCTTCAAACACTGGAAAAGGTTACATAGGGTTGCCACCATAGTGGGATGAAAAAATATATGCAAGATTCATGGTTTTCATGAGAAGTTAAAAAAAAAATCATGGTTGGTGCGCTCATTTTTGCTGACTTAAGAAATTGTTAAAGAGGCAGTTTCTTTGCGTGTTACTATTGAATAACCTTTCCATACATGAAATTCAACTATTTTAGAGTAATTAAACAAAACGATCCACGCACGGGCGCTTAGTCTATGTGGACGGGCAGATGCAAGGTTAAAAGAGGCCGCCAACCTCTTTAAATAAAAAATAAAAATAAAATTCATAAATATACATTCAAAACAAAGATGAAAACAAAATGGGTCCAGCTATTCTATATGACACATTGGAGAAGAATTGTAAAATATCTATATATAAGTATAGGTCTAATTCAGTCTTTCCACCGGAATAAAACAAAGATCCCGCACACCTGGCCAAAAAGTCCTTTTTTATCCCTCCACATGAATGTCATAAAATATCCTTTATGTTTACTGGTTTATCTTATTACTCAACGTACTAAGATATGATTGGTTTATCCACAAAGCTATTAAAACTAGGCGTCAAGAGTCGGAAATTTTGTTTTATTGCACACCCCGTTTCAATTCCGAGCATGGTCTAAAACTTCTGTTTTTGTGATTGCCATGTCCTTTTATACATACGCGGAAGTTGGCCTACTAATGATTTTTCAAACCATATTAAGTCTTCAGAAAGACTCAGCTCACATCAGCATCTAACCTCGAATGACTTGGAATGAACTAACTAAGCAATTGTTTCTGATCGTGGAACATGTTAAATAATCATTTCCAGACAGTATTCTCTTGATGTTGGTTTCTCTGAACCGTTTTTAAATATGAAAAAAAAATTATTTGGCCAATTTAATTGTACTAATTGCATATTTAATCCTGATCTTTAAAATTCATGGTCCAATGGAGAATTTCATGCATAATCCATGCCTTTTTTCATGGTCACAAGAATTCATGCATAATTCAAGCTTTTCAAGGTTTTCATGGCTGGTGGCAACCCTGATAGTACAAAGTATAGTTGGAAAATCTAATAATTTAGTTGAGTTTTTTTTGTGTGTATATTTACAATCTTTTACGTGGAATCAAACTTCTTCTAAAGCTAACTCTTTTAAATATATACATCCAGTTAAGGTTAAAGGGCTAACACTTTGTTGAGAATATTTCAATTCAGTCAACTTAAAGTTGTTTCAAATAAACTGATAAAAGGGCGAGTTAAGCAGTTGATTTGAAAAGTACAATCATTTGAAACATTATACCCTTTGTTTGGTTTTACAAAAGGAAAGTATTAGAATAGTACACGTGATATGTTAAATTAAGTAAAATTCTCAAGCAGAAACCAACGCTTGTGAATTGCAGAATACTTTAGAAACTATGCTTCCCGTGTGTGATCGCTCTTGATTCATAAAGTTGGATTGGATTTGTTGAAAAGCTATGGCTTTGTTTGGATTTAACTTAAAGAATTCCTTTGTTAAATGTAAATGTAAAGTAATGTTAAATGAATGAATACTAATGAATAAATACTGGATGAGTATTAAACGATAACTTTTAACAATTTTTTTTTTACTTTAGACTGGGACGGGTGGCGTCGTCCTGTAATCGAGCTACTGGGAGGTCACGAATTGTGGATATTTATAGGGATGCACTGTGGATGCGATGCTCCCTGGTGTGGATTTACGTCCGCACTAGTGAGTACTACGACTGTCCGCAGTACTATCCTAATAATTAGACCAATTCGTTAGTTACGAGGAAAATGTGGTTTGGATTCCACAATAAACTATTGGTCCCTTAGTTGCCATTAGCTGTATGGGCTATTAATTAACAGCTGTGTCTAAGGAACATGTCGGCCTTAGTCACTAACAAGACTACAAGATCGCGCCACTCATCCTACACTCATCCTTCACTCATATTTGGGTTAAAATACGCACATAGTGGCGTCCCCATCTTAAGTAATTGATAATTGATAATTGAATTGATAACCTTTTATTTGTTGTTGGAAACGTTATAATAAACTGCTTTATAATGTTATTTGTCTGAAGGGTTTGTAGATTATTTCGGTCCACCATCTAGAACGAGATAAAGTACATTACATTGAAATATCTAAGTTGGATCACATATTAAAGAGAGAAGACATCTACTCTACTCTATATAATCTGTGGTTGAATAGATAGTAATTCAAAACATATCGATGAAACTAACCACATGTTTTCACAGGTTAACGAACTAACATATTTTAATTAGCACTACTTTTATTGAGAAAAAACTTTCAGTTCAGGAAAATGAAATCCTGCTTAATGACGATTAAGCTTTGATAAAGAATTATTAATCAATATTTTGGATTGAAATTTACATTTTGGAAATGTTTTGCCTGTCTGACTTAACTACTAGTATAATTATTGGATTTAGTTTAATAAATATTTAGGGCCTGACAATCTTTTGATTAACGTTTGGTCAATGATCATTATATTGTGTCCGTTTCCAATTAATACCTGCCTAGCTCCAACCCCAGCCATTTAAACATAACAATGGAAGTCGGGAGATGGTCAATGGATGATTAACTCTGCGGGGGGTTGGAATAATCGACCTGATACCTCCAATGTGCTTGGAGTTAATTTAAGTAAAACCATAAACTATATATTTTGTAAGTGTTTGTGTGTGTCAATAAAATTTTCTTTTTTATGTCATATCAATAAGAGAAACTATACGAAGCAATTATTTAAAATATGTGTTGAAAAAACATTCCAAAATTGGAAGAAATCATGCTTCAAAATTCAACAAAAAAAATTTTGATAATTAGTTTCAACTTCAACAAATATTTTTCCTAACATTATTTAGCATAACAACATAATCCTAATGTATGAAATTTAGTTTTGTATACACGTTGTATTTTACTTCATGCAATTTTAAATTAACATTTAAGATAATCATTTTTTTTACATTATTGGAAACGAACATACTTGATGAAATGTTCCATAATTACATGTACAGTACCCTAAAGACTAAAGCTGTTAACATAAATGAAATTTTTTCTAAAATATATTTATAATAATTTATTATTACCAAGTTTAACCATTGTATTACACAATTGGATTGTTTCCCGCCAACGAGAGTAGTTGTATTTCCGGTCACGTGATGTTCCCTCAAAACTTGCTGTCAGACAGTTATTTACACTTTGTCGATCATTGTAGATCGTGTTTTGTCTGCAACCCAAACTGGAATCTGAAACTAAATATTATATCTGTACTACAGATACTGTGACGACATTATGTCACTTGCGTTTACAACGTAAATGCGATTACTAACCTAACACAATACAATAATTATTGATTGTGCCTGGTTGTTAACTTTAACATTCATAATAGTTTTGCTTTTATTATTTCTAATCAATACTTTATAGCGATTAGGTTTGTATTGGAATTTTACTTAAGTATGTTCTAAAGTCTAGTTAGCAGAAAAATCATGCTATCTCCTCGTAAAATAGCTAAGAGACAACACTTACTCTGCTGTCAATATACTTTTTTAATTACGTTTGCTCACACCATCACCTGATAATTTGGGTGTTCAAGTAAAGAATGCATAATTTTGACGTATAAAATATATTGTTGCCCCAAAACTACCTACGTTCTTATTATTGGATTATAAAATTGAATAAGCGTCAATTTTCATATAAACGAACAGCCTATTTTAAATCAATTATTACTACGGACCCATCCACCAATTGTGTGATTGATAAAATAATTTATGTTACTGATCATAACAAAATTTTGTCGGTGCACAACAAATTATCCTTAAACTTTTAGCAATTAGTATTCTTTGTCCTTTTCAACTATCCTCAAGTTTGTTATAACTTTGACTTTCCTCTTTCATTTACTTATTTTAATTGACGATATTATTTGAACATAATTGAGTATCAAAATTGTATAAGTTATTCGGAATGATTCTCCAGGACTTTAAGGAGTAAACGCGAGCCAATAATGCCAACAACAGAGAGCTTAATAACTATAATCGCTTACCAATAATGCCTTTTCTGCAATCGTGCTAAAATGATTTTTAATGATAATTTCAACCTGTTTGCACTATGGTAGTCTTATATTAACACTTTTCATATATCGCTGTTCAGTGGCAATACAATTTTGTGTGTTGGTTTAGAATTCATCCACTGGTGGTATCTGCTAATAATAATCCTCACAAAAGCAAACTGTGCATCTGCATCTGGTTGAAAGTTTTTTGGCTTAATTTTAGAAACTTTTATCTTTACTGACTGAATGTTTGTAAACTACCCATTCTTTCAACTAATATTAATAGGCGTATACATAACAAAATATGATTTATCCATACCATGTACACTTTTATAAGTGAAAGTGTGTATTGTTTTTGTCCTCTTTAATAATTAAGTCCATGAATGGTGAACTGATGTACAGAAACAGACAATTTGGAGGTAAATAATAATATACATTTATTTTTTGTACTCACCTGTCTGAGTTTTATCAGTATACGACTATGCTCAAACTAACTCATAAATACACGCTTTTCGTCGTTTCGATACGTGTTGCAACGAAATATCATTGGAATGAAACACTCCGGAAAATAGTCCAATCTAGGATTACAAACAGTAGTACTGAGTACCTAAGTATTAAGTTTATACAAGCAAAAAGATATTGCACATTTCAAAATATAGATAGGAATAGCTTATAAAAAAATAGACGAAGTTACACAAATGTAAGTTAAAAAGTAAATATTTCCAAGGTATATTTTACTAAAGAATGTCTCTAGCTTTGTCTCTAGGTGCTTTATAGTTTACGGTGCTTAGAATGCGTGAAATTAGAAAATCTCTCTCTGTCTTAACATTTTAACAGATTGTCTAAAAAAATAATCTGTTAATATTTAAGAAATATCATACCATAAAAACCACAAAAGTATTTAACAAATTTTTAATATCGTTATTATTTATATAATAGGAAAAACGGGTGTAACATTAAATACGATATTATAAATTTGTTAAATATTTTTTGTGTTTTTTAGGACATGATATTTCTTAAATATTAACAGATAAATTTGTTTAGACAATCTGTTAAAATGTTAAGACAGAGAGAGATTGTCTAATTTCACGCATTCTAAGCACCGTAACTATAAATATTTTTTGTGTTTAACAGTAAAACTTTAATCTACTAAAGTGTGTATACTTTGAGAACTGTGTGGCATACTTCAATGTTATATGCACTGTAGTAAACATGAAATAATCAACTATATGTATTGAAAAGATTGATTTTAAGAGCGTGAAAGCTGTAAACTATTCAAGTAATAAGCGGAGAACCCATGTACCTGTTAAACAAATTAACATCTACTTAAAAGGGAGTCTAGTATGGTGTCATACAGGTGCTTATAATTGTATACATTCACGTAATAGTATATTAAGTTATTACATATTTAAGAACAACTTTTTACAGCGTAATCATATTCATTGTCTATAATATTACATAAAAACAATTGTCAAATCATTTATGATAAAGAATTACAAAGCAATCATAATTATCGTAGAATTGAGTTGGATTTATGGAAACATCACTCATAATCCTACTCAAATTCTGTTTGACGAGTTGATACCTTGGTTATCCGGACAGATGAGGTCTAATTCGGATTAACGCGACATGACAGAGGCTACATAATGGCCGCATTATAGTCAACAAGGCTAGTCAACCCACTCTATCGCTTTCCCCATATATAATGATCTTGGAAAGCGATTTTTGTATTTAGCTTAGTATATGAATCAGGTAACATATTTCAAATGATCACTTTCACAATTGTAGTTTTGTTAGGATTTTCTACAAGATAGTATAACATTATGAGACACCACTTGTAATTCAATAACAAAATTAAAGAAATAATTCTTATCGTACGGCTGCATAGTAATATTCTTCCTTTTTTATCATATGAGTTTTAGTAATTTATAGTCTATTCATATATTTCATAAGATAATTGTAAAATACAGATGAAAAAATCTTCGATTTTGCTGGGCAAGTTCAAAAAATATAAAAACTTATTATATTATACATTGCAAAATGTATTGTTTATTAACATAAAATATTGCAATATCATTACGACAAGTTTATCAAGTATGTTTATTTTTATTACATTTAATAAATTAAGGGAAATTAGAAAGATCGGGCTTAATAAAATAGTCTGAAAGAAATGTTACAGAAGATTTCAAAAAGTAATTTAAAAAATTGAGTACAGTGTTAGAGTAAGACCTAAGGTTAGTGAGCATCGTCACAAATTGTTTCTCTCTCAGAAGAATTGGGTCAAGATACAATTACCAAGTTTCGCAAATTACATTAAAACTCCATCAGAAAAGAAGATTTTTCTCGCAGTTGTAAGGTATAATTTAATTAGTTCTTTTGAGAACAAAACAGAGCTATAACGGGGGAAGGTATAGATATTTTATTATAATACTCGCTTCTATTATTATAAATTAAATACAGTAGTATAAGACACAGTTATGAGTGAGTGGAAAGTGAAATTTAAATTCTCAATAGTAAATATTATGTGTTTTGATCATGCAAGAACATTTTATGATTTTTTTCTGAGAGCAAGATAAATGTGAATAGGTATTTAAGATGTACGTTTTAAAAACGCTTAATTAATGTTAGATTTTAAAATAAATGATATGTTTGAAATATTGTTATCTATTGGTTGGAACTTATAGATTAAAACGAAATCTGATCAATATAAGTTTTATAATATTTATTTTTTTCTAACCCATATATTTTATTATAATTAGTGAATATTACTTTAGCATATACATATTTAAAATGCATTATCAATTAACATTCTTTATGTGAAAATAAAATGTTAAGCATATTGAAACAATCTCCTATGTAATTTTCATTTCAAAATAATTAAGTTCATTGTCTAGTCATGATTGTAGAAAGGCAGTATTGGTAAGCGATTAGAGCTATTCAGCCTCTGGTACTGGAGCCATTATTGCCTCCCTCGCATTTCACGAGAATGCTTAGAATTATATAAACGATTTACTCGTTAAGGTAAATGAAAAACTGCTATAAATTTATTATTTTAGTTATCACATATGACTGAGAAAGAGTATACAGTAGTATTTAAGTGTATAAAGTAGTTTTTATGTTAAGGATTTAAATTCAACTCACTCTCTAAGGAAAGTTTTGTTTTTAAAGTTTTGGTTTGCGAATTTAACAAAAAACAAACTAATATACTTTATACACACCCAGTAAGACAGTAGGCAGGTAAGACGTGTGTCAGGGGTGTGTCTCCAGGGGATGTTAAATAGACAGGTGAAATGTTATAACTACAGACTGAGTCTCAACCTTCTTATTTTATCTAATGGGTTAAGGAATGATGAATTGTGACCGTTAGATCTGGAAAATGGATTAAAAATAAGCTTTTTGGTACTGTAAAACTTTCAGCTGTATGTTGTAGTCTGTAAAAGATAATGTAAACAAAAAAACATCCGAAAATTGCGAATAAACAAATTAAATCGAGTTCATAGAGTACTGTCACCAATTTTTATTAAAAGAGAACATAAATGTATAGGTCACAGAATGCTCTAGTGTCTAACATTCATTTTATACCTTTGTTGCTAACCAAGTTGATGGGTCATAACAGTTGCTATAGCCCGCAATAAGTCATTACTAGCATGACTTGTAATAGACTTACGTTTATTCTACAGAAATTATTAATTTAGATCAGCACAATCTGTAGGTGGCTCACATCAACTACGTCGATTTTGATAAAAAAACTGGCAAACTATTTAACATGGGCCTAATATGTCTAGTTGTAACAATCGTCAAAGGTACTATTGCTTAATGTAAATATCCTATCAATTGCAACATTGACAGAATTGGATTGGTTCTATTAAGTCCTCCAATAGCTGTTTATACGCTTTTGCCATGCTATGTCAGTTTTAAAGATTACCAAAGACATTTCAATGACATAAAGTCAATTTAATAGGTCTAATAAAAGTTAAGTTTCAGTTTTAACTTTTGATCTTTAAAAATAATTGTTAATAATAAGTGCATATGCATATTGATGTCTCGTCAAATTCATACAACATAATTTATTACTGAAAATGAGCTTTTAATGCTGAATTCCCGAAATGCCAAAGTAAACTAAATGCAAACGGCAATAATGTAGAATTATATTTACACAAGATTTAAAGTATATACTTACCTCATTTATGTTTCATTGACAACGATTTTAATACAGGGTGTTTAAGTATTACTCACTATTCTATATTTGCACTTTTACAAAATGTATGAAACATGTTTGTTTAGTATTTTGGTGAAAACTACATTCTAGTTTTAACAAATACTCTGTTTAAATCAGTAAAAGTTTTCAAACTGTATTTTATTTCAAAGTAGTCAAAAAATCGTTTTCATACGATCGTTTTCTTTAGTTTGATATACCTACCTAATATAAAGCTATATTTTAAAAGGAACTAAATAATCATCACAAAATGGTAGGTGTTACAAACAATAATTGTTGCAATGCAACATGATCAACACCATAATCCGTCAAATACATGAGGCCTCTGAGAGCTAGTGCTAATGAGACATTAACTAATAGATTACCTGATTAGGGACAGTAATCGGCTTCATATACTACTGAGCGATTAGCAGCAGTCTTTGATTGACTGGCAATTTACGAATAACTAATTGAAATCGCTAGTTGAAACAAGTCCAACAGAATTTTCGATAGGGAATAAGAAAGCTTTAAAATTTAAATACGTAACGAGTTTGTACGAGTTAGGCTTCGCCTCTATATATAAGTAATATAAATAATATACATTTTTAGTACACGTGGAATACATTTGTTAGTTTTTGCATCATCTGAATGTATCAGAATGGAGAGAAAGTTACTTTACACACACTTGCTTACATGTTATTGTTATATTGCACTATAACGATATGTTTTAGTAGGAGGATTAGATTGAAACATAAAGACAAACGCAATTAAATATATTGCTACTATATTTCATAAGTCATTGAATCAATCCATAAGGTTTTATGTCAACATTCACTTTATTCTATTTATGTTCTATTTTTGTTGACATTTAAAAGTAAACAATGATGTTATGTGAAAGTTTTAAATTCTTAGGACTGAACTTGCACGGCTACTTAAAAAAACGGTCGTAGGTAAAAATTTAAAAGTTTCACCTAACAGCATTGTTTACTTACAGCACAGCTTTACTAAACAACACGGGCAACAGACCAATGAGGTTCAAGGATTGATAGAGAAGAAGTAAAATTATTGTAACGCTTCAAACTTAAACTAATCAGCGTTTTAGGCTAATTTAATTGTTGTTAGTACAATTAATGTTTGCCACAATGATACTTGCATCCTTGTCGGTGGCAAAGGGAGGTTATGAACGAAAACATAACCTCTCTTAGGGCCGGTTGCTGAGCTCGGGATTTAGCTAAGTTCTAGACTTAAACCGGCTTTAGACTCTGGAGTCTAAGAAATGGCTTGCTGAGATAGGGCGTTAGCGAAGTCCAGAACTTATTAGACTCCGGAGTTTATTTGGCTGGTTAGACTCTGGAGTTTAAAAATTGACTTGCTGAGTCAAAGACCTATAAGTCCAGAACTTAATTTAGATTCTAGTCTCTTGCTGAGACAAGGATCTAGCAAAATCCGTTAAGTCCAGAACTTAAAACACTACGATTTTAGATCCTCGCCAGGGGCAGGATTTAAAACTAGATCCTAGACTTAACCGAGTATAAACGCCTCAGTTTTGGTTTTGAAGTCGGTTTGTGCGCATCGTTATCATAAAATAATTTGGATTTTTGCCATTTTTAAAGCACCACAACGTAGACCAAGACAAGACATCTTGGTCGTGCACTTAACCCATTGCTCGTGTTATCTGAAGAAGAGTTTCAGGATGATTTCATCTTTCAAAATATATTACGTTTACTGTCTCCAGGAATAAGGGTTTATAATAAAAGAGCTCCACACAGCATTCCGAATTTTTTTCCTGACGTGACTTTTTACAGGGAAACTGGAGATCTTCTCCATTGTGTCAGAGTCTACTGCTTGTAGAGTTATCCATAAGGTACCAAAGGTAATATGCAAGATATGAAGGGCATAATTTAAATTTCCTGAAGGGGAATAGGACGAAAGCAGGCATGTTTCCTGGGGTGTTAAACAATGTCGATGGCGCTTCGTACCTATTATGTAAAATGTATATACCGGATTCCTATAATACTCCCTTGGTTAATTTTTGAACGGCTGCATATATTCAAACGAGCTTCGATACACGTTACTAGGGCAATGAAAAGTATCTTTTGGTGGTATTTTGAAATTCACCCCCCACCCCCAAATAGGGGTTGCTAGGGGTAACTTAAGTTTTCTTAAAGGCAACCCGTATCAAGTAGCTCACCGTTTTAACTTTAAGAAAAGAAAAGAACTTTAAAAAAGGAAATTAATGCTGCAAATTCGACTTTGATATGACAAATTTTTTAAAAGTTGTGGCAAGAAATGTGTTAGATGTTAATTAGTTCCATCACTTTTATTATCTTTTTTCATGACTTTAAATTTTCAAATACTCTTCAGTACACGTGACCAGGGTAATGTAATGCACCTTTTAACTTGACTTTAAATATATATTTGAATTTGAAATACCAAATAGGGGCTGGTATTAAAAAATCAAAACACCACCGGCAACCCGTATTTGGGGGTAGGGTGATGAACGTGACATCGCCCTCACGTAAACTGAAGGTTATTTAAAAATATAGTCATGAAAAAATAAACGTGAAGGAATGTAAAGTTCAAGTTAAATTAACGTCTAACATTTCTTACCATAACTTTTTTTATTTGTCGTGTCAAATTCAAATTTGTGGCATTAATTAATTTTCTTTATTAAAACTCCTTAAAATTATGTGCTACTTGATAATGATTGTCGTTTAAAAATTTTAATTTATCCCCAGCAACCCCTACTTGGGCGGTGGGGGTGAAATTCAAAATACAACCAAAAAGTACTTTATATTACCCTAGTAACGTGTATCGATGCTCATTTGGATATATGCAGCGTTCAAACATTATTCAGGGAGATTTATTATATGGGACACCAGTATGTAAGATTGTTGGAATAAATCAAACATCATCTTGATATTTTACGTCATTGACCTTTGGTACGCATTTTTCAGAAGAGAGGACTGTCGTTAATTATAAATTGGTATTACTTTAATTAAAAACAATCATCTTATAAAAACCTATAAAATATAAAATAACTTATGAAGTATAAAATCATGCATAAAGATGACATAGCACTCCTAAAATGGATATGGAGATAACAACATAAAATGTCATTTTTCGTTCTCTTTGTTTAAGTGATTATTAACGCAGTTTGTACAACACAATTTTTTTTATTTTATTTTTTATAAAAATGTATTTCAACTTACTTAATTCACAACCAAAATTACAAATGAATGATTTTGAAATAAATTTTAGCCTATACTGCATGTAAAAATAAAGAACCATTTTAAAATGTTAAATATAAAACCAAGTTGTTTTTACTTTTAACTCAGAAGTTTTCAACATGACCTTATCATACATATATTTTTTAAATACACCTAAACCAAACAAGAATGATAATGTAGGACAGTAATGATTATAATAACAGTTAACATAAAAATTTTACTAATCTCTAGTTTACGAGGTGGGGAGCAGACGGCACGGCACGGCCGGCTATCACCCACTGCCAACATCACAACGCCAAATACTCTACGATTCCCTCAATTTTTATTGCTTTAAGTTCTGGACTCATATAGGTCCAGGACTTATAGATCTTGGAGTTTTAGAGATAGATCCGCCACTCAGCAAGACGATTTAGATCCGAGAGCTTATTTGAGTCCTGGACTCAATAAGTCCAGAACTTATAGATCCGGAGCTCAGCAACCGGCCCTTAGAAGTTATGAGTAGTGATTTTTAGTAATTAAAAAACTGTCGTAGGTAAAGTAGTGTCCGCAACTGGCGTTAATAGTCTTTACCTAAGGCCGTTTTTTTAAGTAGGCTAGCCGTTCAGTTAGGTTCTTAGAAATAAAAAAGTTTCACATAACAGCATTGTTTACTTATAACAGCATAGTTTTACTTAACAACATGGGTAACTGACCGGTTCAATGATTGAAAGAGAAGAAATAAAATTTTAGTGCTTCAAACTTCAGCTGATCACCTGTTTAGGTCAATTTAATTGTTAAGTGGTGCAATTAATTTTTGGTAGAATGGTTCTTACATCACTGTCGGTGGGCAATGAGAGGCTAGACAAAGACATAAACTGTCCTAGAAGTTATGAGTAGTGATTGTTAATAATTAAAACACTATGTAGGTAATGTAGTGGACTAAACTTGCGTTAATAGTCTTTAAGACACTCGTACGAAGAGCGTTAAGACGCTCGTGCATTTTATTTTCTACTCGTGTCGTAAAGACTAATTTACGCAATCGTTGCCTAAACTACTAATTAAATTTCCTACGTGCTCTATACATCTTCCCATCATTAAAATAAGATACAGTACTGAAACCTAACCAGAATCCGTCCCCGGCTGTAGGTTATCGCGGAGTGTTGACAGCTGTTGCTACTATAATCCTACAACATGTCGAACGTTCTACTTCTTGCTGTTACCTTCAAGTTATGAATCGATAAAAGGGAATCGTGACCAACCTTGTAATTGAATTTCGTAGAACCACTAAGCTTAATAATTTCCAATGGGCCACAATTTGTTTTCATTATGGATTGTGTTTTGAAACGGCCTTTGTTTCAGCTTACATTTTTTCAAATTCGATTCCTGGTCTTTATTGTCATAAAATCCCTATCTTGATTTCTCTTTTACAAGTCATTCTCTTAAATATTTTTTCATGAAACTGTGTAGAGGAGGGCAAATTATAATGTGTTTGCTACCTGATGATGTATTTATAATTGGTCCTTACACTAACAATACTTTGGTGTACTGGAATGAATGTAAAGGTATAAACAATTGTAATATATTTTAGCTTGAGATAAACACCACGAGTATGAAAGTAATCTGCAATGTTTCCATAGATTTTTTGGTAACTTTTTATATGGGTTGCATGGCACGTTTCGCAACTAATTGAAAAGATAACCATTTTTTATTGCAACAAATTTTCTATTAGAAAAATACGAAGATTATATTTTAGTTCATAACATCTAAGTGACAGCGTTTCAAAGAAAAAGACGAATTTACTTATGTAAAAAGTTAATAATTTTAAATTCAGGGTACGTTTTCGTCACCACCGAGTCATATCTTTTTATATACGCAGGTCGATTACTTCTTTAGGTGGGGTTTGGACTATTGGGTCAAAATCTTAATTAGTTAAAACCCATTGGCATTAGTCTTTTAATAAAGAGCTAAACTAATGTCCAAATTTCTAACCCTTTGGATCTACTTCACCACAATCGTAATAGCCATCAATCTGTAGTTTTTTTTACAAAAGAAAATTACATATTTGAAGAAAAAAACTTCAAATTATAGAAACACGGTTAATTGTAAGTTGTAATTACTCCATACATTTTATGTAGATAAATAACAAAACGTTCCCACATTTGTTTTGAGATTTGCAACACAATATGCTACATTAGCAGTCTGTTAGAGACATATATGATTCTCGTATATCGTCGTATATGATCATCGTACATGTCCACAATCATAGATTTACTTCCCTCTCCACACATACCCAGCAACACTGGACTGTACAAGTGTACATTACTGTTTGATCATTAATCATCGTCTCACTCATCATTTCCACGTTTAAGCTGTTATGTTTATAGTATCCATTTCACTCTCAATACGTTTAATGGTCCATGTGACAAGTTAATACCCCGGTTATCCGAACAGATGAGCTCTAGTCCGGAGTAACGCGATATAATGTTACTGTTGTTATAGTTTGTGTATTCATTGCTGTTGTGTTTATCTTTAGCTCTGGACAGAGGGCATAAACAACTATTGATATATGATATTGGAAAATATTTTATACTTTTACAGTATCAATCTGGTTTACTGATTTAATAGTTTTAATATGTAAGTTGGATTAAACTATTCTCACTTACATATACTTATATAAACCCAGAATACCTTTATCGTAGTATTAATTTAAGAGGTACTTTTTATTTATATAATTACAACTGTTGGCTTCAAACACACCTAGTGGACGTTTTGTATACACGATTTGTTATTATCTATATTTTATTTCAGACCTGTACCTTCTTATAAGTACATTACGTCTTTGATCAAAATTACAGTAGTGAAATGAAATAATTTGCACATGCAGTTTAATTTTATTTTTTTATAATACCTGAAATAGATTGTACACATCTATGAATCTGTAAGGGATCTGAACTACATTATACACAATAACAATTTACACAAACCTTAACGGTCTATTGAGTTTCGTATTGTTTATAAGAAAATACTCATCAATCATAAATGTGTATGTGTTACAGTATTTGACAGTAAGGAAGTGTTAGTAGTCTTATCGAAGTTTTGTTTCATTTAAAACTAAGCCTAACACCTTGTGATAAAATATGAAATTCCTTATAATATTTCTGTAATAAAATTCGTTTGCGAAAGCTTTGTCAATTGCTATTTCCACCACTGTATCAAGAAACTTTTATGCTTTAATATTAAAAGAGTTTTTTTAATCAAAGATTTATTCAATGAAAGATTTAACAGTATTAAAACATCCACAGCAAAACGAGAGACAGCAACCATTGTATTTCTTACAAATAACTTCCTTACCTCAACCCCAGCTATTTGAACGTAAAAATCGAGGTTAGGGGATGGTCAATAAATGATTAACTAAACCAGAAGATGGAATAATTAATTGAGATAATTATTGTATCTGTTTGCGTCGAATTAGACATGAACTGCATCGATTTAATTACTTTGACTTACTGATTTGGTTCACTATAATAAAAGTCCAGATTATTTCCCAATCAATCACAGCTTTCCTAGATTTTTCATAAGGTAAATATACTTGCCACAGTTTTAAATGTTGGTAGGAAAAATCAATAAAATAAAACGGTTAAAATGGCGGATTGCCACCTTGTGATCCAAGGGTTTTTAAGACATTTTCCAAGAAAACTAACAAGGCTTGAATCAGGCATTTTAACCTTTTTATTTAATTGCCACTCAATTTGGTCCGGATACACCACAAAAAATTAAGTAAAAATCAAGTAAACCGATGTATTTTGTGCTACCTATGTAGCCGTTGGATAGACTCCCGATGTGGTGGTGTGATGCTACAAAATCTGTAATTTTTTAATTGGTACAATGTCTACCAATTACAAAATAGTTTCAGTTTCATCTCGGGAAGGTAAAACCGAAACCAATTTCACTAAAGTGCGATGAAACACATAAATACCTTTTGTTCAGCTTAAAGATATGAAACTTCTTAACTTTGTCCATCCGCAACTCGCCATTGAAATGTATAAGAGAGACATCCAAGTTTGTCATGATTTCGTTGGTACAATCGTCACGCACTGGTCCAACGAAGCGAAAACTTACACTCCAAGAGAAAGTATACTTGCCCCAGTTGAAACTGTATGTATTTCATATGTAATGTTACTGTGATGAGTAAAGTATATGAAAGGTTTCATACCATGTTTTATTTTTCGACACAATATCGAATCTCAAACAAATTTTTGAGTGTGTCAAACCTCACGCCATTGATATGATATTCACTTTAAGTATCATACACAAATTAACACACAAAACATTTGGGTTTCCTAACCAATATGACAGACTACAGAAATATTTGTTTTATTTTAGTTTTAGCTAATTATTTACTGTAAAAATATTTAAATGGTGTACAATGTGAAACAGTGATAAGTTGTATGTAAGTTATTTCGCTACTGAAGCACAATGCACAAAAACAGTGTAATACGAATTCAATGAACCGCACCAGCCGCAGGGAAGATTATTGTTCCAGCATCTGTTTCAAATGTTTCAGAACCTTTCAATAAACTACGTTACATTCAGATTTTAAATGACGGACCAGTCAGGTATGTTGTTGCTTCCCAAATGATTTGTGATTTTCCGTTCGCCAGTCATAAAAGAATACTGGCTGGCAATAATTGCACATAATTGCCTAACGAAGTAATTAATAGATCGTCAAGCTTCCAATAAAAACTTCTTTTGCAATTTATTATTTATTTTAGACAAATATGTATATTAAAAGGCAACCATGTTTCTTTAAAACCTTTGTCTCAGCTCGTATGCACCGCATGGAAAACCTATGCATACTGCTAGAAAAATATTTTCCTTTAGATGTGCAGAATCACTTTGTAAATTAAAATAGGCAAAAAAAACACAAAAATTGATTTAAAATTAAAAAAAATATATTGGCCTCATATATTGCCATGTTGGTGACTAAATAACAACAAAATAAAACAGAAAATCAACACAAATGGAAGAAATTTCAATCGCATGTTTTCTTTACAGCTTGGGGTTAAAATAGAGACGTCTGTACATTACATATTATTTTTAGTTGAGTTTTCTACCACCGGGCGACCTTTAGTTTATTAAATTACGTAATTTATCTTTCATTCTCTGATGGCGTTGCCCAGGTTTTAGTTTATATATCAAACCTGCGTTTACGTTTGTAGTATTGCCGAATTTGTTACTAATATAGAACTTTTTGGTAATGATAAGTCACTTAAAACTTCATAAGCCTCATTGGATATATTTAAATGCATTTAGAATCCTGTGGGTTTCGACTGCCACTTTGTTAGTGGCTCAACCAATGATACTTCTCCCTCCTAACCTTGTAGAATCAGTTTCTAGAAACACACGCAACGATTACGAATTTAGACTTGGATTGCGGAAAATTAGAAAATTCTCCCCTGCAATTCTGAGTCCATTACGCAGCACTGAACTGTTAAATGATCCGCGAGTCGAGGAAAATACGACTACCGGTACCTTGACTTCCTTTTGGTTAATTAACGGATGTCTACAGTCACCAGTGATAGTAGAGATTAATTCGTGTAAAACATTATTTATTGAAATATATTTAAACTAACGATCAGTAACTTAATGTACACACTTGAGACGAGTTAAATCCTAATTCATGGTTTAAACCTTTTCTTTTGAAGCCTCTGATCGGCTGGAATCTTAGAATTACTTTTTTTCTTAAGTTTCCAAGCTACGATATAGTCGTACCTGTAAAGTTCTTCAGCCAGTAGCGTCGACTGATACACTCATAAATTTAAGTAGTCATTCTAAATTACGAAACTGGATTGACGTTTAAGATACGAATATAAATTATTTGAAACTAAAATATGATTGTGTACTACTATGGTTTTAACATATAGTACGACGACAGTAGGGTACGGATGAAAGGTCCGCCACTTCATAGAAAGTAAACATTTTATCCCCATGTAAAGTTGTAACCAGAATTAAAATATAAAATAATATAATTCAAGTAGGTCATCGACAGAGTGCGATGGTGTACAATACATAATTCTTTTTTTACTAGCTTTTTTAATCATGCCAGAATAGACAGGCTGTCTATCTCAGTATCAAAATTCTGCTATCTATAAACCTAAGTTCATAACCCAAAGAGATCGTCATGAAAATATAGGTGTTGGCTCTATAATTAGTGCCGGGTTTGTAACTATTTTTTACAGTATATTCAAATATTATCATTATTATTTTCTGTATTCTCATCCCGCTGCAATGCACGGTTTGAGCAATTATTTAAACTTAACATACAGGCGATGTATTGCTTTTTAAAAGCTGAAAAATATGTATTTATAATTTGACGAGTGTAATGTCAGTTGAAAAATATACACGACTTTTCGGTCAAGAAGAAGAACAAAGATAACTAGGGGCATGTTCAATCTAACGTGTTAGATTTACAGTAACATGTTAGATCTAACCTGGTTTAATCTAACATGTTCAAAATGTTTCAAGAAGAGAAATTTAGAAAACAAATGTTAAAAATTCTTCCTAAACAGTGTTGTTGAGGCTTAAATGTAGTGTCACATACAACTACTTCAACTAAGAGTTTATAAATTCCGAACAAAACCTACTTTACCTCTAAAATCATAATAAAATCAGCTGCATACATTAGGCCTGTGAGAAACGAGGAATTGAGCTTTTCTAATTTCACGCGGGACGCACACCAAATACAATTGAAGTCGAGTAAACCTAAACGACAGTTGCTGTCTGCAAGTCTAAAGCAACTAAATATTATCTCTCAGGAAAGTAGCCTATAGCACGCTAATGAAAAATGTATGGCAAAGTTAAGCTATCTTTAACAAGCAGAGGACCCGTCCATCGTCCGGGGTTAATGTATGTTTAAATAGTGCTTTTTGAAATCTGACATGAACAAAAGAGTAAAATGAGATTAAATTCCAGTAAATGTACCTATCAAAAACTATTAACTTACTAATTAGATAAAAAAACATTTTCAAATAATAAAACAAATGAAAAACTCAAAGCTACTTACTTTTAAATGATAAAATCAAACAAAGACAAACAATAATATTTACATAGTACATTAAATCATAATTTACATAGTAATATGAAATTATGATTTAAACATTTGTGAAAAGGCAAATGGTGTGAACAATATTTCTTTTTTTAAATGGCAAAAATATACAATTAATGATAATATCTCCTTGAGAAAAGTTTCAATTTTTAAGATACCCTACTCTAAACACATGTTAAGTGTTCACAAATTTTAAAATGATTCAAGTAAATGTGAACTTTATAATTTCACTATTTTTTACACCAAAGTCTTTCAATACAATCATTCTTATTAGCAAAATTTTAAATAATTAATTAGGGGTTGATACAGCAACAGATATACAATCTCACTTATTTCATAAAATCAATAATCAATGAACCATCAAATATAAGAATAAATAAACATGTCACATGATTGTAGAGAATATTATATGCCTATTTATAAACCAGCTGTGGAATTGTGAATTAATGTGGTTTGAAAGTTCAGCTTGTTTACATTTGGGTGGCATAGCAAACTGCAAACATTGTATGTGTTCTCATGGCAGCCATGGAGACCAATCAATATTTACTTTTAAAATCCTCACCTCAGAACTTTTAAAGCTAAAGGGGCAAAGCACACAGTCAGTATCGAAGTGTGAATAGTCCTATAATGGTCCTTGGTATGGTAGCTATATTTTTGTAAAATGTAAGCCCAGTCAGTTCAGTATTTTATGCGCCTATTAGTAATACACATACAGACAGACACCACTAGATTTTTATATAATAGTATAGATTGTTTTAGTTTCAGTATGTTGTTATTAATTGCTAAACTCAAAATGTAATTATCAAAGAGGAAACACGAGGAAAATAGTTTGAACAAAAGTTATAACAGAAATAGATGCCTTAATTTTGTTAGAAGTGGTTTTGTTTTCAAGAAATAGAGACTGAAATGTGATTGAGTTGTTTTATTTTGTATGTCATAAAAATATAAACCCTTAGCCACAGAATACTCTGCACTATTTTGATCAAATCATCCTCTGGGTAAGATAAATAAACACGTTCATTCAACATAATTTAACTTATCATCCGTATTTCGATTGAAAAATGATATACAACATTGGATAAACGATGCATTTTCTTTAGTTTGGCACAAAAAATATTGTATTTCTTGTTTTGGAGCTAAAAAACAAGAAGGTATTATAGTATGTAAAAGATTATTTTATTAACACACTGAACATATTTATTGTGTCAGTTGAAAAATTCAGTTTGCATGTCATCCAGGGAAAACATCCAATTTGGATAAAAGTGAAATGCTTAAATGACAGAATCATTGAAAATTGACATCCCACGTCATGCGTGAGGTTGATTTTTCTTCTCACAATGTAACCTATGTCAAAAACGTACTGTATCTCTTTTGTACCAATAGAAATAATTGAAACACGTAGAATTAAAATATTGACCGGTATTTTTAATATCTAATCATGCGATAATCGATGCTTGCTGTAATATATACTTAAATTATTGGTTCCTTTTAAGTCAGTTTTATTGTTTTTCTATAACAAAACATTTAGATTATCTTATAAAAAGTGCACTTTGTTGCTGATTAGGTTACTTCTACATCAAAGATCTTGTAAAATACCATAACTAGTTATCATTTTGTAGAAATAATATGTATTTAACTTATTTTAGATTCAAATGTTACAATATATTGTTATAATTAAAATACTTGTAACTATCACATAATTAATATGAGGCTTCGTCATAGATAATTATAAAATAATATAAACTACATTCGAAAAAATCATTTGTACAGCTTCACTTGTTGCTTTTATTTGTTTTCCTGATTCATTTGTTTCAGCAATAACATTATGTTTAATATCTGTAATATGATCCCAATAAAAAATACTGGTAGTTACACAAGACATTGTAAGGTTAATCCGTTTAAATTATTTTATTTTCCAATTATGATTTATTGTTTATCTTACTTGAAGGCAACACAAACACTTTGTAATTATTGTTAAAGTTGTCATTTTTAACAGTACTGTGCCTTAAAACAAAACTGAAACCGTTATGCAATCTAAATTTCAGGGCTTAATAGATTGGGCATATGGTTTCTTTTCAGAACTAAAAACATAATATTAGGAGATAGTTAAATTATAGACCTACAAAAGTGTCTGTAGAAAATTATTACTGGATGCAATACAAAAAACTCTTCATGCAGAACGAAATAATAAGTATTATCTATCTACCCAAGAGATAATTACCAAGTGACCACATCCTGTATTGTATTGTTGTATTGTGTATTGTATTGTTGCCGTGTGTTGTATTGATGTGTTTAAATATCTGAGGTTGGGGATAGGTATTGATTGCATTGTTCATTGTCTTGACAATAACTGCAGGTTTATTAGTATCCTATTGTTACATTGTTAACTAAATACGATTGTATTATGTATTATTATGTTTCAGCACACGTTTATGATGTGATACAATATAAAAATTAAATATTTCATCTGTTCTATACGTATAAAAAGTGATTTCTACCGTGATATTACAAAAAGTTCGTTTACAAAATGAAATAAATTAAAGGAAAAGAATATAACGCAATAACAAAAAATTAACTTTGATGAAATTACGACAAAACTATTTTACCGTTGAAATTTACTTGAAATAAAATACAAAGAAGCCCTATTACCAACCTAAATAAAAACGAAGTAACCCATCAGACAAACTCATTTTCGTTGTTTATCAAGTTAAATAAATGTTCTAGTAAATGTTGTTGTAAAGGAACAAAGACAATTGATGTCAATATTACTGTCTTGTCTTTATTGACGTTTCCTCTATTGACTTAGCCTCTGACATTGCTCAGCCACAATAATGAAAGAAACTTCTCAGGAAAACAGAAGAGAAATTGTTTTACTGTTTTTTTCATCGTTTTCAAAGTTTGTAAAGACACGTTATTCGAAAAGTTAAATAATCTTAATATAAAAATGGATTATATATGTGTAACATCATCGGAATTAAAAATTGCCTAGCCTTCATTGTCTTTGATGGGTTACAATAGTCTACATGGAAAATTGTATAAAAAGGGTTTTTAGTTGACCATGCGATATGAATTAAATCTATCTATCTATATATATAATACGTGAAGCCGTTTTTTGTTAACGCAACTCCTCCCTTATTTGTGGACCAATTTCAACGTTTAAGGTGTCAAAAGATTTGTCTTAATATGTAGTTTTGCAATAAGGTTTTAGAATTCTAAAATTCCTGCCCTTAAGAGCGTGAGGCCCACTCAAAGGTCGGGTTTTCCCCATAAGAAATACATAGAACAAATTTAAAACCAAAAAACAGCTGTTTATAAGAAGCTGTAGCTTTTTGGGAGTAAATATTGATGTTTGTAATATTTAGTAGGTTAAGACCAAGTTAAACAGTTCAAATCAGTTTTGTTGGAAGAACAGAAAATGCCTCAAGTTCAAAGAAGAAATATTGAACACGGTAGTAGGACACAATTAATAATAAGATATTTTGTGCGTATGAGGAGAATAGAAAAAGAGAGACCTGGTCTAACAGATACCCATCCAGATACACATTCACTTTGTGAGATGAATAATATTTGCCAGTTCTGCTATGCAACTTACTTTGGAAGTGAAAAATATACGAAGCTCATAGTGTTGTCACGGTGGGAAAGTAAACTTGCCTAAATGTCAGATCAAATGAATGCATGCAAGAAATGTTTACTTCAGACACTGACAGATCGAGATATTTCGAAACATTTTGTTAAAATTACGTTAACCAACTTTCAATGGTGTTGCTGCTTTAGCCTATTCAAAGCAGGTTATGGCTGTCCAGTTGGTAACCCCGAGTTTGTGGGTAAAAAATGGAGCACATGAAATGGTTGACATCACCCCATTTTTCAGGTTACTCTACGGAGAAAATTCGTTTGATCAGGGGATGTTTTAAATCAAAGGAATAAAATGGCCCAACTTTAATTACTTAAGAAAGGTTATCAGTTCTGTAACAGTGTTCTTAAATAATTCTTAATGCTGGAAAAACTTTGTTGCAACATGTTAACTCGAATTGAGGCAGATCGTTTAGCATTCATTAGAAGTTATCAGTTAAAATCGAGAGCAGAAATGATGTAGGTGGACCTTAGTGACGCCATTAGAGATATTTAAAATTAGTTTCTAACAAGTTTTCAAATAACTCTAAGATGTAACTAAAGTTACTAGAATATAAGCATAAGGTTTTCCTCGGCGTTATGATTCATACTATGCGGCTCATTAAGCCGCACGGGTTCCCTAGTAAGATATATTTTTATAACTTTCACTTAATAGCTACCAACACATCAAGCCCGTTTCGTTTATTAACTCCTTATAATATTCAGTATTAAAGATCGAATCTGCATTGAGCCTTACCATGAGAAAATGTAAATTTAGATTTCTTTATTTTCATGCATGACAAACACATATAATTGAAGTATGTAATCCCTAAGACTTTTCCTCTCTACAAGTTTAATTCCTGTGCAGCTTTTTGTTTCGTCAGGGTTATACTTAGGCCTACGCTCTTTGAGTTAGTGATTTATATTATTGAACACGCAATGGAAAATACGTAAGACACGTAATGGTATTTAGACAGGTATTTATGCAATAATATTCAGGTGAGGTAGAAAATGCAAGTTCAAATATGGTCCCATTTGAATGTGTAGTCTCTAATTTTATTTAAATACATAGAATAAAAAAAACTAATTAACAGATGTTGTCACATTGTTAAAATGCAGAACTTTAAGGTGTTATCAAGCTAGCATATTTAATCAAACGAAAAAAAGTCTAGATGAGGGACTCAATAAATCATATGAATAAAATTATCTATAAACAGTTCACTTTTTTTATTCGAGTGAATATTTTATACGATTAGTTATACTAATAGGGAAAAAATAATAACTTATACATTTTTCCAGATATTCTTCATTTATTTACCAATTGTTCATTCCCTTGATATGCCGGTTTGCCCCTTGTTGGTAAATACAGAGGCTTAATGCATGATATATTGAAAAACCACTGGAGGTGAACCTATTTAATTTGCCGTCCTGGAAATATATTTTATATTTTTATCATTCATATGTTTTCGAAATCTTTTCGAAATAAAATATCATTTTATAGTCACGATATGACATTTTATAACCGCTAGTCTACTTAAATCAAATATGGACTAGATAGGAGCGTAATTAAGCCTTGATACATTAAAAAGAAAACAATCAAAGTAAATATTTTATTCAAAATCAAAATTGTATAACTTACATTCAGGTTATATAGGTAAGCGTTTTAGGTGCGATAGCTTATAGATAGCCAGATGTAGAAACTTCATACACCTCATTAGTGGGTTATACGATTTTATGAAGATTTTTCAAACATCAGGTACATAGACATTTTTTATTTTTGTATATAAAGATCTTTGACGTTATTGGTCCCAGAGTTACTTTGGTCGTTCAATGAGCCTCCACTAGTTAGCTCGAAATCAACCTTCAAGTGAATGTAGCCTATGAACCTAAAAATAATATAATTCATAATTTAAAGTTACATAGCATTTTATAGCTACAATTAAAACTTTAACTCATAGTCTACACATTTTTGATGTTTCATACAATATATCCCTGGACTACAATTAATTAATACGAAAAGTAATAATCAACCTTTGTCTGAGATTATAAAATCCATTAATCATTTGAGACGGATTTAATTGATCACACACTCGTTTGCATAATCCCCCATGTTTACGCTCAATTTATTGACATATTAATCTCTTGCTCGATCATTGTTGGATTGATTCCGCTCAGATTAATTTTATATTTTAAGTTTATTAATTTATGAATGCATACAAACATGTTTATGTTAATAATATATAGAACACAAAAATCACTGTATCATAATGAAAATCTATTAACTGACAACTAAATAATGTTTTACTATTAAATTACCTAATTCTTAATTGTGTTTAAGTCAGTCAGAAAATGCAATGCGAGGTATTTTTATCTATGAAACCAATGTTTAAGACGGGGTTAAAATACGTTACTTAGAGGTAACGTACTAGACTCAAATTCAAAGATTAGAAATTAAAAGAAAGATTAGATAAGAAGGATTAGGTTCAATCCACGATCAAAGATTGTCAATTTCATATTACATATACAATATAATTAGTATTTTACTGTTTTTAATTTTAATACATGACTGAGAACTCTAAGCTTTGTGGCGTTAAATATTATTGTTACGTCAAACAGTTTCAAAGGGTTGATAAATTATCATTAACTGTTAATGCACATTAACGTTAATAACATTAAAACACACGAAGGAATTACAACAGAAAATGTTCAAGTCTATTTTGACGACGAAAATGTATTGAAGGTAACAATTCATACGTTATTGAATATTGATTCGTAGGGCTACTTAAATAATTTCCAAATTCTACGGGAAACGTGTGTTTTGCTAAACTGGTACTCACTTGTTTTAAGGTTGTTCTCTTGTGATGAGTGACATTTATTTTGAGATTCATAAACTGTAAATCCCCTAATGAAGAACCCCTTTTGATCTATTGTTTTTAATATCAGTGTCGCCCCATCGCAATAAAAGAGATAAAAGAATCATCTTATTTCGCACAAAGAGAAACATTTCACTTTTTGCAAAAATGGTGCACTTTTCTCAACTTTACCTTTTAGAAAAGTAGGCTTACTATTTATCGATACTTTATATCTTTGCAAAATATTGACCGTTGGTTTTTAGCTATTCGTGGGCTTTTTTCGCTACAACTTTTCTCTTGGGATATCCAGTTTACCTTATTTAAAAATATATAAAAAACACAAAACTATACAACACATTGAATTTTATATAAATAAAGGAAAGGAGTTAAGAATATTTAAGATAATATTTAGTAAAAAAATATAGTAATGTTTTTTCGTTACTTTTCATTTTGAAATTTAAATGTGAAAGCAAGTTTTGTACAATATATTTTGAGTGTAATAATTGAAGTATAAAAAAATTACTAATAACTCAATGCAAACATTAAGAAGTGTGAACTCAACTTGGTAGAACATTAAGTACAAAAAAAGAAAAAGTAACTAAATGAGGTAAAGGTAAATTTGAACAACCAAGAAACACCAAGAAACCAACAGCTGTGGAACATTTTTGGATCCTTCGAAAACTATTACCTTTTTCTTAACCATTTTATGTAAGAAAATATTTTTTCCAAAGATGTTTCTATCTTTTGAAGAATTAAATTAAAATTATAAGTTTGTTACACTTGCAGAGGACATTGATTTTTGCTAAATTAATGTTTTAAACAGGCAAAGATACCAACTACGATCAATAAATTGTAGGTAGATAGCTAACAGTCAATTACTTAATTGATCAAACAGAAACAGTAATTATTCGTTATATTATGCACCTTGGTTAGTTTGTAGTGTTTGGGAGAAGGTAGCAATAGTGATTGTCCCTGATTGCATTCTTGTGGTGAGATAGAGTAATTATTATGATCCATTTAATCATTTGTTGGTATTCTCTATATACATACAAACAACCTTTAACAATAAAAATAACAGTTTTACGCCAATGCTATACAATGAACGGAAATATGTTTACGTTAACGACTACCTTTTTTCTCCTAGAGTTTATATACCAATCTTATATTCAATATATCTTTAAAAGGGTAACTTTCTATTACAGTTTGGATAGGGAAGTTTGGTCAAGAGTTCAGTCAAGCAAGTTCTCATTGCTTTCAGTACTCTAACTGAAGCTATTCAGAAATTATGATATTCAGCTCCAGCTAAACTCTGCTTATTATTGGTGGACAAAATACAATGAATAGTCTAAAAGGTTACGTTCCATATTTAAATATCTTCTGTTAATGATTGTTATATACATGTTTATTACACATAGAGTAACTGATTGTGCATATCACTTAAGTGGATCTTCAATTAAGTTTACTCACCACACCTCCCACAAACAATTAACACAGTACCCTGTGTATACTCTATGGTTTAGTCTAAACCATAGAGTATACACAGGGAGATTAGTGGCTGTCCACATAAACACTTAACACATCTGCAGAATGTTAATGCTTATTTGATCAACGTCGATGCAAAAATTCAAACGATACATAATATTTTTAAAACTATGTGTTCAATAAAATGTGTATTGTGGGTATTTAAGTACCGATAATACAAATTTAATTTATAAATATGTTTAAATTCAAAATTACTTAGTTAAACTAGGTAGTAATTAATCATAGTGTAATTGGTAAATAAGTGAAATAGAAATATTCATAACAAACTACTATTATCACTTATCTCCTTAGGAGGAGTTATTAGATTATATAGTACAAATTACAGTTGGAAAATCTAATAATTTAGTTGAGTTTTTTTATGTCTATTTACATCTATCTTTTACGTGAAATACTAATCGGCAATTAAACTTCTTATAAAGCACATATATAACTTCTTCTCTTTAAATATATAAATCCAGTTATGGTTAAAATGGCCAACTCTTTGTTGGGAATATTTTAATTCAATCAACTTAGAGTTGTTTTAAATAAACTGATATAACCTAAAGAGTGAGTTAAACAGTTGATTTGCAAAGTACAATCAAATGAAACATTATACTCTTTATTTGGTTTTACAAAAGAAAAGTATTAGAATAGAACACGTGGTATGTTAAATTAAGTAAAACTCTCAAGCAGAAACCAACGCTTGTGAATTACAGAATACTTTAGAAACTATGCTTCCCGTGTGTGATCGCTCTTGATTCATAAAGTTGGATTGGATTTGTTGAAAAGCTATGGCTTTGTTTGGATTAAACTTAAAGAATTCCTTTGTAATTAAACTGGATGAGTACCAAACGATAACTGGATGAGTATTAAACGATAAGTTTTAACAATTTTGTTTAACCTTTTATTTGTTGTTGGAAACGTTATAATAAACTGCTTTATAATGTTATTTGTCAGTAGGGTTTGTAGATTATTTCGGTCCACTATCTAAAAACGAGATAAAGTACATTACATTGAAATATCTAAGTTGGACCACATATTAAAGAGAGAAGACATCTACTCTACTATCTATCATCTGTGGTTGAATGTACAGTTATTCAAAACATATTGATGAAACTAACCACATGTTTTCACAGGTTAACGAACTAACATATTTTAATTAGCACAACTTTTATTGAGAGAAAACTTTCAGTTCAGGAAAATGAAATCCTGCTTAAAGACGATTAAGCTTTAATCAAGAATTATTAAACAATAACTTGAATTGAAATTTACATTTAGGAAATGTTTTGCCTATCTGCCTTAAACTACTAGTATACTTATTGGATTTAGTTTAATAACTATTAAGGGCCTGAAAATCTTTTGATTAATGCTTGGACAGTGATTATTATATTGTGTCCGATTCCAATTAATACCTGCCTAGCTCCAACCCCAGCCATTTAAACATAACAATGGAAGTCGGGAGATGGTCAATGGATGATTAACTCTGCCGGGGGTTGGAACAATTGACCTGATACCACCAATGTGCTTGGAGAATTTAAGTAAAACCATAAACTATAATTTTTTTTAGTGTTTAGTGTTCAATAAAATTTGCTTTTTTATGCCGTATCAATAAGAGAAACTACACGAAGCAATGATTTAAAAGATGTGTTGAAAAAGCATTCCAAAATTGCAAGAAATCATGCTTCAAAATTCAAGTTAAAATAATTTGAATACTAAGTTTCAACTTAAAGTAATACAGTACACATTACAGTACAACCTTATTTATCATTACATCATAATCCTAATGTATGAAATTTAGTTTTGTATAGGTACATGTTGTATTTTACTTCATTCAATTAATTTAACATTTACATTTAAAATAATCACTGATTTACATTATTGGAAACGAACATACTTGATGAAATGTTCCATAATTACTTAACTCCAAAGACTTACAGCTGTTAACATAAATGAAAATTTTTCTAAAATATATTGATAATACATACATTTATTTTATTATTACCACGTTTAACCATGGTATTACTCAATTGGAATATTTCCCGCCAACGAGAGTAGTTGTATTTCCGGTCACGTGATGTCTTCCCTCCGAACTTGCTGCCAGACAGTAATATACACTTTGTCGATTATTGTAGGACTGGGTTTGTTTCTTTCTTCTAACTTGAAACTGAAAGCTGAAAGATATAAATTCAATTTTTTAATACAAATGCATTATTACTGTACAAATATGGTGTACTAAACAATATATTTACTAAATAAAAACACTTTTATCACACCTGTTAAAATTCTAGTATTTTACTGTGATTTCCGATTATGTTTTATCAACATTAATTTTAGGTGAGTTATTTTAAAACATAAAATAAATCCAACATTACATGAAATCCATTTTAATCACAATAAAAAAATCAAAACAAACAATTAACTAAATTAATACTAAAACCAATACCTAGGAACCTATATTTATTTCATTGATAATTCAATATTTGGTATTTTTTGGATAACAGGAACCATTTGTAAAAAAATACTGCTTAGTATTTATTAAAATAAATTTATTCAAGAACAAAATAACATTTATGTGAATAGGTTGCTGAGTAAATAATTGAAATGAATGGTAAGTAGACCAAGCGATACCTTTTTATTTTCTCTCCTTTTTAATCTAAATATGAAATGGTTCTACAGTAACAGTAAATATTCATTTGAAAATTAATTTACAAGGATTAAATGAATCCATGTACTACTATAATGTATCTAATACAGAATATAAAATATATATAACTATATAGAATACGTAGAAACACTGTAACACTTAATACTTATTATATTCCATCAAAGGGGTTAAAAAAGCTAAAAACAATAAGAAGAACACAAAGTACAACAACAGCTAACGTTAATAGTTTAAATGTATGTCTCTGATCTCAAAGTGTATACGTTTAGTATCCATTCCGTGTGGAAATAACACTTGGCCATTTTATACATGCGTTTTATCGTGGACGTCATCTCGAATAAACGAGTTATTTAATGCCAGTGTAGTTACTTCAACTTCGGTGACTTTACAACTCATCGTAAAACAGTCTTCAACCATATCTTACGTCCTTGGTCCAACATGTTGTATGCCTCTTTCAAGTTCAAGGAAAAATGAATGCATTTTTAGTTCATGTTTTTATTTTAGAATTAATTAAAATCTGGCATGAACATGAAATATTAGAACATTGAAATCAAATTCATGATTAATTGTGGTATCAATATAAACTATTTGCGTGATTAAAATTGAATACAAATTTGGGAATACATTTTTTATTTGCATGTTAGTCAATATTCTTGAAGGTAATTTATTTTTCTATTTTACCAGTTATTAACACATTTTTGCTTCATAATACTGATTACTTTTACAATTTTTTTTAAGTGATTATCGTTAGGTTACAATTAGTTCACATAAATTCTAAACAGAAAAATCGTTTCAAAATATATATATTCATACATTTCATAGTTTTTATATCGATCACTAATTTTGAGCTCTTATAAGGTTGTGTGAACCTCGTAAAGACTGAAAGCTATATTTTCTACACCTTATAGAAATCGGTGTTCAGCCATATGTTAACATAGACGCAACCTAAATTCTTCCTAATGTGAAAATTCAAAGAAATATATGTCATGAAGTCTTTCAAAATGGGCTGGAACTTAGACGAAGATAAGTACAAAATATTGAATAATACAGAGAAACGAGAGAAAAAAATAATTAAAAAATAAAATAATTTAAGAGATGATATTTGTGCACTTTATGTCTATAAAGTATGTTATTGCTTAGTGTATACGTCTAGACAGAGTCAGAAAATCTAGTATATATTACCCAAGAGTTAATCACCACGTTTGTGTAATGTAAAGTTAGTCACCACATATGTGTGACGGTCTGTATTGTATCGTAACGTTATGTTGGCTGAGATGGATGCAAGGTGGATGTTGATTAATTATTACTCATTGGCTTACTAATACCTGCAGTAATTTCACCATAGTAAGGTTTATTTAATAAGAATTCTTAAATTTAAATAAAGGGTTTCACTATGTTACATTATATTATGTTTTGAATTCAGATATTCATATCTAAGATGATACTATAACCTTTAATTTAAAGTAATTAATGTGATCTGAGAAGTAAGAGTGTGGAACTGCAATTAAAAGACTAAAAAAAATGTTTGATTCCCTAGAAAGCTTTATTTTCATTATTGTAACTGAGTCATGTCGGAGGCTAATTCGATAGAGCGGAGTCAATACTGTCAATACATCAATCGTCTTCGTCCCTTAACAACATTCACTAGGAAATATATTTGTCTTAGATTGAACATTGTTAAAAGGTTGGGTTCATCAGCTTTAGCTTCATTAGATCATTAGCTTTTTTGTTCATGTAGCTAATCAACAACTTCCTTTCACCAATAACACATAATAATTATAACTATTTTAGAAAGTAAATGATATTTTCAAGTATCAGTGCGGATAGAGGAAAGGTATATTACAGTTAATCAATTTGGGAATCAATATTTTTTTACATTAATAAAAGTTTTTACAACCCCCTAAATAGTCGTGTTGGATAAGTTTTAATTTATATTTTCGGAAAACTCAGTATAACTCAAATCTTTCTAATTTACTGAGTTAGGTAAATGAACAGGTTCAAGAAGTTAAGGTGTGGAAGTTTTAATGTTTGAAAGGGTTTTAGGGGTTGAAGGGGGGATTCAAAGGGGGGTTATCTTAAATGTTTACATAACGCATTTCAACATGTATAGTTATTTTTATGTATGTGTGTGTTTTTAATGTGTGTGTGTGTAGGACTACAGACCATAATATCACAACCCTTGTATTCGCACTTTTATATGGATACGATATAAACACTTGCAACTCATCAAAGAGTACGGAGATACCAAACTTATCAAATGGCTCATTGTTACATCGATCACGTAGACCTTTGTCATATCAGACGAGCAGGAACTTATACATTACTTTGAATATAGTTAATTAATTGGGCCTACTCAAGGTACCTCAGTGGATAGGTGAATTATAAATGGTTATAGTCTGGCCAATGACCATTGAATAAAGTTAAATTTATAAAAACATAGCTATTTAAATTACACAGTGTAAAATTTTGTTTTATTAAGTCATAGTCAAAAACATAAAATGAATAAAACCTAGAATTATGTACCTAAATGTCTTTTTAGTTCAGTTTTTTTGTAAGTATTTAGCATGGTGAGTTTGAAGCCTGACTTACAGATTTAGCTTATTTAAAATTGCATGCTTTTGTTGACAAGCTTGAAAATTCCTCGTTACTTAATAATAATCATACCAATTTGTAAAAACACGTGACAGAGGTGATCAGATTATGTAGCTTCATAAACATAGCACTCTGCAACGTAAAACATTTTCTAAACTACGTTTTTCTCAATCCAAAGGTGTGTAGCCTTTCTTTATGAATATGAAATATATATTAGAAATATGATGTAATCAATAGCAACACTACTTTTCATTATAATATACGCTGAAGATGTTTCCCGCCAACGAGAGTAGTTGTATTTCCGGTCACGTGATGTCTTCCCTCCAAATATGATGTGAGACAGTTATGTTTACTTTGTCGATCATTGTAGGACGGGGTTTTCTTGTGTCCTACTCCCAAACGGGAAACAAAAAATTTATATTGAAAAAACTATAATGCAAAAATACCGTATCAAATCATTAGTGGTGTCCATTAATATTTAAAATATACTTAACAAATTAAAATTCACATTAGTTTTTCTATGTTTTTGTTTACATGTTTAACATGTTTCTAGTTCCCTAGTACGACGTTCTATTTTGTTTATTCTAGAGAATGTTTTAAATGTAACAGATATTTCTTGGAACAATGATTTATTCCTAGTCAATAAATGATTTTAATATCATTTGTATATAATCACATGTAAGTATATTCAAAGCTAAACGTGATTTTTTTTAAGTAGTAATTTACCTTGTTTTAATTATTCAAAACAACAGTTGTTTGGAATCGCTACTCTAAACCAAAAAGATCCGAAACTAAATAGTTAAATACTTCTAAGATATTTCGTTACATTTGCAAAACAGTGAATATCACGATTACTAGAAAAATACGTGAATATCATAAATTTAATGAAACGCACCAGCTCCAGACAAAATTATCGTTTCAACATCTGTTTTGAATGTTTCAAAACCATTCAATGTGATTATTTAATTCAGGCATTCGATTAAGGGCGTACTGGTTTTCTTTGTTTCTGTTTATGTTTCTTTGGTTATCTTAAGAAGGTCAAGTTGTTCAAACTCTTTTTAAATTAAATCATTTTATATGATTTACAATATGATGTTGCATAACACAACTTACCTTGGATACGTTGGGGACAACATAATTGGATATTAAATATTAGATTAATATTTTCTTTCAACAGTATTTCACAGAAGTCAAAGAACGTCTTTTTCCACCAATGATTAATGTTGTTGGTTAGTTGTAAACACAGCTGAAATCATTATTTTATGGTTTAAACAATGATAACAGCTATGTATTATCTAGTCAGTGGCTTAAATTAAGATCGGACTCGGACAACCTGTACAGTAAAGTGTGAATCGTTGTTGGGGGATTTAAACAGTAAATATATTCTGTTTCAAATGCATTTCTAAAACTTAAAATAGTTATGTAAGCTATTAGAATATGAGTTATTGATCCAGTTTGTATTGTGAAACTTAGGGTCTTAGGTCTCGTGTCTACATACACTCGCGTTTTCTTTTTATCCCAAGTTTTATTGTTATACAATCGTCTTATTGAATATTTTATTGAGCAGATACTTCAACTTCGGCGACTTCGTAAAAACAACTTAAAACCATATCTTACTATGTAGGCTCTTGTGTGTCTTCCTTGCAAAGTCGAGGAAAACAGTACGATATTATAAGTCACCATAGAAATGGGTGAAATTTTGGCAGGTACATACATATAAAAAATGTTGTAGGTCCATATTCTAGAGAGTTTATTACTGAAAATTATACTTTTTTACCTGCAATCACTTGACAATCTATTTAATCATTAAATATTTACCACATATTTATTTTAGACCTACTATTTAAATTGTTTCGTTTATCACCTTTTTTTAAATAGTTAAGTCAAGTCTTGCTTGGAATTACTACTGGTCTTATTAATAATCCCCTTCAAGGGGAATTTAATATACTTTTCTTTTAAGAATTATTTGCAAGCAGTCTTTTTTTACTATATTTAATATTTGATTTTACCGAAAAATAGCTAAGGTATATTAAAAATTCTTAAAGTATAATTGCTTAGTAAAACTGATAAATTATTCTGAAATTGCTTTTAACAATGCTTTATTTTCAATTACTTCACTTTCATTTGTTATTGTTTGAAACAAAACAGTTAGAAATAAATGGTTGAGTGGATAGTGAAAGTACAATTACAAGTTATGGAATGAAGTCCGCATTAAGTAGCCACTGCTTATTCTAATCTATCTATATATTAATAGGCAAGCATGTTTCTTTAAAACCTTTTTTCTCAGCTCGTGTGCATCGTAGGGAAAATCCACGCATACTGTTAGAAAGATATTTTCCTGTAGGTGTGCAGAATCCCTTTATAAATTAAAATAGGCTCAAAGATAAGCACAAAAAATGAATTTGAAATTAACAAAAAAATTACATGGGCTTTATGGGTTGCCATGCTGGGGACAAAATAACAACGAAATATAAACAGAAAATCAAAGCAAATGTAAGAAATCCCAACCACATGTTTTATTTACAGTGTGGGGTGAAAATAGATGGGCCTGTATACATTCTATCCCCATGTTAAAGTTTTCACCAGTTTTTTCTTTAAATTTGTCGTAGTTGATGTGAGCCAATAACAGATTGCGCTGATCTAAATTACTTATTTCTGTCGAATACTCGATGTTTTTACCAAGTCAAACTTATGGAATAACGTATTATGAGCTAAAGCAACTGTTATGACCCATCAACTTTGTCAGCAACAAAAATAAGGTAGAAAATAGAATTTAAGATAGGCATTCGGTAACTGGCTCACACAACTACAGTATCCAATAGTCAATACGTGTACATTACATGTTTCTGGTCGAGTTTTCGACCACTGGACGACCACTAGTTAATCTAATTACTCGTCGTCTTATACGATAGAGGCAGTAAGTCCATTATCTATCTACCCCAGAGTTAATCACCAAATGACCACGGCCCGTATTGTCGTGGGCTGTATTGTTGTGTTTAAATGGTCGAGGTTGGGTCTATGTATTGATTGTATTGCTCATTGTATTACCAAAAACTGCAGGCTTAGCAATAACCCTTTCTTTCCTAGGACTCTAGGCACGAGCCTGTGATTGTTTTTTCACATTACTTCAGGCTAGACCTGGTTGCGGCATTATCACTTAGATAAAATCTATTGGTGACTTGGCGGGGATCGAACCCGGGACCTCATGGACTTAAGTCCCGCGCTCTAACCACTACGCCAGCAATAACCCTTTACGCTCTTCTCTTAAGGCAGTTTTGTCATGATTGTGGCAAAGTCAATAGGAGATTGGCAATAAACATATACAGTAATATTAACGTCAGTTGAGTTTATTCCTTAACAACATTTCCCAAAAATAGATTTTACTTATAAATGTCACAAACGTTTTCCGGGTGTTAGGGCTGCCTCAGGTCATCTGTTGGTTTGATTGACTTCCGGGATGTTAGGGCTAGAGGATTAGCATTACACTTTGTTCTTAAGTGCCATTGAAATTGATTAATGTGATAATCCAAAAAGCTTTCCTGACTTCAAATTCAGCCATTACACAACTCTTAACAACTGACATCACAAACAAAAATGAAGCTTTGAGAGTTTTTCTTTCCAATAAAGCTAACTAAAATAGTCTTGAAACCAATTAACCAAGTCATATTTAAAATCTAAATCAGGAACATCATTTGTAATAGCTCTGTATTTTTTATTGTAATGTTTTGCTGAAATATTTATTAGTGTGAGTTAAGCATAGACTATCGTGAAGAAATATATACAAAGGAATGACCAATTTGTACTTATTAGTCATAGTTAAACACATGTTTTGTTCTCAGCTACCTACTACTTTCAAGAATGAAGAATCATTTTAGGTTATAGAAAACAAAACTAAGGCATAAATAAACATTAGAAATAGGACTCCTTAATACTTTATCTTTACCCGAAGCAACAAGAAATATTGGTACAAAAAAAAAGTACAACAGTATTATAAACACAAATAAACATAAGTTTAAGAGTATTTAAGAAAATGTTTACTTTTGTAACGTTCATAAATTTAATTTTATTTTTAAATTGTATCAATGCTTTGTTATTAGATTGTAAAAAATACATAGTGATTTTGTTTCAATCACTCACTAGCTATACAGCTTTTAAACACAGAGTTCGGAAGTTGATGGCTTCTTTTTGTTGAAAAGTTTACCAAAGTTTTCCAATCTGTTGCTAAGACCCGCTTAGGATTGCCTAAAATTACATGAAAACTCTTTGAGATTACAAAAACGGTCCATTTTTTTCTTTTAGTTGGGGTAAAACTTACATTAAGGATTTTTACTGAACGACATTCAAATCGTGTTACGTTTTGGTAATTGAATATACAGCGTGTCTCACCTAAAGTGAACCACTAGCTAACTTTTTGTATTATGAGATATAGAGTTAACTTCTTATGGAGCACTCTCCTTTATTTTTTCAGATGCGTTTTTGGATGGTTTTAAATTTTAAAAATGTATCCACCATGTTCCAATATGGCAGACAACTTAGTTATATCTTATGAAACCCCCTGTATTTTATGATTGTTTCGGAATGTAAATGCAATTTAAAAATATTTTTACACTTTATCTTTTTTCTGTAAAGCTACTCGTTTAGTACAGTGTGTTAAACTTTAAAAAAATTGTTTTTGGTGTACATTCTGCATCCTTATAAACGAGTAAGCTTAGAAATAAATTGCAAGGGATAAATAACTCTTAAAATCGTATCAACATACAACAAAAATTAAGTACCAAGTTTTCCAATATTAAAGTTAGCTGCCATTTTTGAAAATCGTTGCCATTTTTAAAACAATTGGATCAATATTTTTAACGTATTTTAATATTATTTTAGAATGTAGTTGCAATCGACTTTTTTATTCTTTGCATTTTCTCTCTAAACCCACTCGTTTAGGAGATACAGAATGCAGAATGTGCACCGCAAGCCTTTTTTACTTAGGTGTAACACGCTTTAAATTTAAGGAATAAAAATGTTTTTATATCGCATTCACATTCTAATACATTCATATAATACAGGTTGTTCCATTAGTAAATTACAAAGTTGTTGACCGTTTTGGAAAATGGCGGTTTTTTAAAATTCGAAACCATCCCAAAACACATAATAAAGGGGAGTGTCCCACAAGAAGTTAACTCTATATCTCACAATAAAAAGGTTAGCTATTGGTTCACTTTAGATGAGATGACCTGTATATATGTATACATATACGTATTCTGAATAAAAAAAATCTCACCTTTTATGACAGATAAGCTAGTATGAGCCAATAATAAAATCGCACAACAATGATTGCAGACGAACAACTTTTGATGGGAAGTTAAAATATAGCCATTCATAATGTGAAACAGAATAGAAAAGAATCTATTGGTTTCGAGATTTTTAAATCTTTTTTCCTTACACAAATAAAATCAGTGACATCTTAGGTTTTAAATATTAAATATAGTTAGCAATGGACTACAGGCTGCGAGAAAAGGGTAATTGAGCTTTTCTAATTTCACGCTAGACGCACACCAAATACAATTGAAGTCGGTAAAACCAACGACTTTTCCTGTCTACAAGTGTAAAGCCTTGTGCAGCTTTTTGTTTGGTCAGGTTTGGACTAACACGGAACTTAGTAAAATTGTTTTTTACTTTGCTCAGCTATGGGGGTTGATATTTTAGTGTATTTGTTGGAGTTCTTGGTGTAGGAAGGATGATTTCCACTAGATTTGCACTTATTTTTTATTTAAGTTACTGATAGGAATTTACAAGTAAAAAATTAAGACACAGTTAAATAATTTTAGCAATATAAACTATACATTGTTTGACATTCATTAGATCATTTGTAGTTAGTACACAGGGATAATATCTAGAAACTAACGTTAACACCTTTATTTTACTTCCTTTTTACCGCCTTCTTGATGATCCTTGTAGGAGTTGAAACTCGTCGCGTTTGTAATTTGAATGGATTTTACAAGAATTACAACATAGTGTTATACACAGCTGTTTCACATCAAATATACATATGGTCACTTGAATCCAAAAAAACTATATATTAGAAAAACTACATAAATTGTCTTTTTAGTTTGCTACAGATTGTAATTTTTCATATGAAAATTCACAAAATATTGTCTAACCGTGAACTACAACGGAGCGATTCCAATAGAAATTTGAATAGAATTGTAAAGTGGAAATTTATTAAAAAATTGTTTGTTATTCCAAATAACATTTTAAATTTCAAAATAAATTTAACATTTAATTTTTAAAAATTCATCAAAACTTGTTATTATGTACTTTTATACCTTTTAGACTAGGAGTATTATATATATTAATATTTTATTTATTTATTTAATTAGTACATCTATACCTAACGCAAGTTAGAGAGCGCAAGTTAATTCAAAGAAGGTCCCATCTGAATGTGAGGTCTCTAATGTAATTTAAATGCATGGAATATGAAACCCAATGCTACCAAGATGTTTCCATACATAAATTGAATACCGAATATTCCAGATTTGCCATAGCGATATATTTAAACTCACCAATGAAAATAAATGTGAAACTCAAATAACTAAATATCAAACCATTTTGCTACTCTGATTATTATTTTCAAGTTGCATATACATATATAAAATTGGGATCTTTTCTTATTCGTAAATCAAGTATATATCCATCGTGTTTTAAATTGACACATCCTATATTGTATTATAATTATTTAAAATATAATTATGTTGCATTCAACTGTCAGAAGAAGATTTTTTTTATAAAACATGAGGCATTATAATAAATTAAGATATTTTGAAAAACTTAATATATTAATCACCATATCTATAAGCAGAATTCATTTTATTTGATTCCTTTAAGTAGGATCGACCTAATCGGTTCATATGTAGCTTATACACAAATTACTCAGGTTATTGACAATTATGTTAAAATCTTAATATAATAGAATTTTTAAAGGCAAAAAACTAAGTTTAAATAAAACTTAAACTAATAATACTTAAAACTCGCATAACTTTTCTTTTTAAGTGTGTAGGCCCTAACAAAATATACTGGGTGCATCTTTAGCCGTTGTCAACGAGAACGTGACTTCCATGAGAAATGAAAATCCAATCAAGGATTGAGGGAAATATTTAAATTTGTCTTTCTCATTGGGTCTTGGAAACCCAATAGCTTCACCTTCCACGCATATTAATACGTCTAATTCCCGTCTTGAAGAAGTCTATTGTAATGCTTCAACATGTTCAATCTCATACAATAATGAATTAGGAATTTAAAACTGTAGGTTAAAATTGGAAAATTTTGAATTTGAATTGGTCAGTGTAGTACAAATACGTAGATATTGTTTTGACAATTATCTTTGCCTTAATAGTTGTTGTTTATTGCAGTTGTCTTTTTATAAGTGGTATTTGTAAATATTTAGTTTTTTTCCTAAGCCCTATTTTGTCTTTAATTAGAGTTTATCTTTTGCTTGTTTCATCTTTATAATTTTGTGTTTTATATACATTTCAGGTGTTAAATGCAAACGGGTGTTAAATGTATCATTTTATTTACCAATTGTGTAGGGATATTCTGTCTATTTTTGAGCAACGTTTTGTTCGAACGTTTGATAATTAGTTATGATTTAAGATTCGTTCGAGCGGTGCCTTGGTGGTCCATTCTTAACGAAACAGTGCCTTAGAGGTGCATTTCCTTCGGAACAGTGCCTTTGGATTAATACATTTCGGAGCTTTACCTGACTTGTCACATTCCTTTGAAGCAGTGCTTTTCGCAGAATGTCTCTTAAACTAATTCCGCGCATTTTACAGCAAGTGGGTTGTATTTTAACTAGGGTTATATTATTAACCACAAATAACCATATTGTGGTACATAAGGATCACACAGATGTTGTGGTGTAGGTGAACGTGACCAGCACGTCAATTAACGACAGCTCGTAAATCAATATGGCGGCTCTGGCCACGTGGCCACGTCAAGCCGCTTGGCGCCATTGACTCAACCTATATTGTGTTGCTTTGACTTAAAAACAATTTTAAAAGAATCATATTGAGCAATTTTTTATTGAAATACAAGTAAACTTACTTCTTAAAAATCATACCAAACTTGTAATGGTCGTAAGTGTCATACATTAGAACATTTTATTCTATTATACTGATAAATAATTTTGTTATTGTAGGGGGAAATATATACTTTCGAAATGAAACAAGAAACCCCATGTCTCATTTTACCATGTAATAAGCTGTACAGTATTTACAATAAAAGCGGAGCACTGGTATAATGGGTAGTTATGTTATTTAACTTCGGGTAATTTATTTAATATCTCTCATTTTAGGTGTAAAAGGTGGCGTAAACCCTAAGATATCTATCCGTGTAATTTAAATCCCATACATAGGAACACATTTTTAGTTCCTGAAATTGAAGTACCTTTTATAAACTAATGAGAATTCAAAATTAAAATCCCCTACTTACAGAACAAGAATATATGAGAACTATACATTGATCTTCAGTGGCATACCTGTTGTTGTTTAAGCAGGATTTTTCTTGTTTTCAGAAATAAATTACATCTTAAAAACTAACGTAACATATGTACATATATTTCAACTATGTGTTGATTATAAACTCCATTAATCATTTGAGACAGATTTAATAGACGGACATTCATTTTAATAATCCCCAATGTTTACGCTCAGCTTATTGACATATTAATCTACCTCTTGGTCCAAACATTGTTGTATATATTTGGTCATATAAAGTTGAGTTTTAACTCAGTGGTTAAAAACTAAAGCTAACACTCTAGTACGAATCAAGAGACCTCTCAAAACAACTTCCAGCTTGTTTTCATTTCTGCTAATACAAATAAGCAGCTGCTTAGTAAGTGATTCAATCATTTCGCCTTATACGATTGTATTAGAGTACATTATACCATCGATATGTCGAGCAAATGATAACAATAGGCTAAAACCTAACCTAATAAATCAACCGATAAATCATTTCGATCGATACGATTACCACAATCAAAATTTACAACTGTTTAACACTGATTTTTACTCCTTAGAGACTAAAAAAGATTTCTACTCCCTATATAGTAAAAATGCTACTTTAGACCCGCAACGCATTTAATACAAACGGTTTTTTTGCTGCAGTATGACGAAAAACTTATTTATGTGTTACTATTTACTTTAAGATACAATATTACACAACGGAACCATATAGACCACTGTGTGTGTCGAATAGTTTGTGGTTAAATATGTAAACTATTGAAGAGGTATATTACATTATACTGTTACTGCATTTTTAAGAACAGATTAGTACGCAAAACATTAAAAACAGGAAAATGGGTTCTTAAATCACGAAGGCCAATCATTAGCAAGGACCAGCTGGTGACGAAGAGACGACGAGATTTGACTAATTGACTAATTAAAGAGATCCTAGCTTCATCTGAGAGGTTAACCTTCTTACGTTTTAACTTATTATTATGAATGTAATAACGGAAAGCCAAAACTCTTTGATTCAATCTCGCATCCGTTTAGGATAAATGATATTTTAATCCTACTTTTAGTTCGCTTAAATTTACTGTGTGAAATAGTTTGAATAGATTTTGTAAGAAAATAATTATTTATACAATGTATGCATGTATAAACAAGTTCAAATATAAAACATGTTAATAACGACGTAGATGGTACTGTGTATATTTTAATATATTATGGGAGAGTTTCGACTAAAGTGAGTACTTTTGTACCGGTACTGAGTGTATTGTGTATTGTACCGAGTACTGAGTGTATTGTACTGAGTGTGTGTACCGGTACTATACAGAGTGTTCAAAAAAGGTGGGGACATATTTAACGTAGTGATTTCTTGGATCAAAACGAAGAGATAGTCAAAAATCTAATTTATTCCAAAATCGCTCCGTTAACCAGATATTCGCCATATCGTACTTTTTACATAAACATTTTTTATCTTTAAATTTTTTCAACCGATCTTTACAAAACTTGGTATGTATGTTAAGGAAGAAAATGTATGTATGTTAGACAAAAAATCTTCTTGGTTCAACCTAAAATAAAAAATGGTGGCCATTTTGATTTTTTAACTTAAATTACAAAAAATGGCTGATATTATGAAAACATGTCAAGAACAGTTTTATTTGGCATTTATATAGCAAACAATGCCAAGTTCAAATAGATCGAATAAGAAATAGCTGAAATATTCGATCTTAGTTGTAAAATGGTACAAACCTGACTACAGTATCTTCTGCTTTGTTTACCCATTTTACAACTAAAAATCTTAATACTTCAGATATTTCTTTTTCGATCTTTTTGAGCTTGGTATCGTTCTACTGGGAATTTTAAATGCTAAATAAAAGTGTTCGTGACATGTTTTCATAAAATCACCCATTTTTTTATTGTAATAAAAAAAATTAAATTTTAAGTTGAATTAGGTGATTTTTTTTACTTGGGCTCTTATACCTCAAGAAACATACCAAGTTCATAAAAATTGGTTGGAAAAATTCAAATATAAAAAATGTTTATGTAAAAAATACAAAATAGAAGCGATTTTGGAATAAACGTTTTTCTTGATTTTCCCTTATTTTGACCCAAGGAATCACTACGTAAATTATGTCCCCACCTTTTTAAACACCCTGTATTTAAAACAAACCATACATGGTAATTATCATTGTTATTTAGTAAGATAAAGCTTGAAAAAATATGTATATAGACCATTCAGGCTTTTCTGTCAATAGGTAAATGTACTTTTTACTTTTAACTCGTCAATATGTATGGTTTTAGGCACTGTTTTGTTACTTGGTTAATAATACCAAGTAAACCTTTACAGTTAAAGTAGATATTGAAAATACCTGGCCTATATGATTTTCCTAAATCAAAAGCAAACCCATTTCATATGTTAATAAATACTTAATATTATTGTTCCAAATCCTTCATTTTAGCAAGAAGGTAATTTGAACTGCAGGTGTATGTAACGTTAAAACGTTTCCAAATAAATTAAAATACTTGTTAATTATAGCAAAGCAAACAATTATTTCCCAAAAACGTAGTTTTACTTTAATAACTCAAACCCGTTCTTTATTTTTGTTCAATAGACTAAAAAATTTTAATTTTTGTACATGTACTTAAGTATTATTGTTTTTGGGTTAGATAACATAACTTTTGGGATTAAAAAATAAAAATCCCTTAATGAAGAACCCCTTTTGATTTATCGTCTTTAATATCTGTGTCGCCCCACCGCAATAAAAGAAAGAAAAAATACCTTCTTTAGCACACCGTAAAACATTTCATTTCCTGCCTAGAATGGTGCACACCCTAGTGTTTAAGTTTTATTACTTTAATTAAACTTTTGGAGAGTTTAAAAAGGTTTATTGACTTTCTTGCTTTTGAATAAGGTAGCCATCAAGACTGTACCACGTTAGTCGTATATTAAATACATAAAATTAAGTTCAAAAGCAAGCACATTTTCGGAAGCTCTATTCAATACAACTTGCTGATTTATACTATTTATTGATTTATAATAGGATAAAGAACGGTCCAGATTTTATTTTGGATAAAGGTTAACAATACTACTTACTCAGACAAAAAGATTTCTAAAAATGTGTTTAATTTTCTTAGCGGAGTTAAAAGGAAATATTTGAGAAATAAGATAAGAGTGTTTTGTTGCTTGTAGTGATTTTGCAGTTTAAGTGCATTAAGGAAGGAAATCAAATACTTTATGTATCTTTTTATTCGAAGCATATTTTGTGTTTTGAAATGAAGGTGAAATAGAATTGACTGGGTTTTTATTTTATCTAAAAATATACAGTATTTAGTTTTCTACATGTTAAAATATGAAGTGAGTGCCAAAGTATGAAAGTAAGTATGCAGTATATGTATCCATTTGTCGTTTATTTATGGATATACAGTATTTGTAAGCAACCATTTTCCATCCTAATGATCCATGGGTCAAAATTATTGGATTTTTAAATTATAATTTTGTACGTTGGCTTTGCTGCGCAGCTTTAGACCTATAAAACCTGGGGATTGCATTTGTCAAGGACCAAAACATTCTAGAAGTACTTTCATCCCCTAAAGACATGACTTCTGCTACACTAGGTTTATGATGGGTATAAACCAAATACAACATGGCTGATTCCTCTTCACTTTGGGAGGGTTTTATGTCATTGTGTTTAGGGTGTAATTTTTTTAATGATAAAGTAAGCCTGTAGTGTTGTTAGCCAGGAGCAATTACTGTAACAAAGAAAATAACACAAAATTAGTAGAGTTAAGATATCGCATCAAGCAGGAGTAAAACGAAAAATAACATTTTAAAACTCGGTTAAGATAGAATAGAGGCAGCTATAGATTTACCCTAAAGCTTTTCATTAAAGAAAAATCTTATTCAATAAACAAAAATCGTGCAGTCTCATTTTTACTATATAAAACCCTTTTCAGCACATCTAAATTTTAAAACTTAATTTAGTCTTAGAATAAGATATTTTGACTTAAGATTAAGTTGATATAGGCTGTACTATTTCTTTTAGCTGAATCCATGCGATTTATTTTGGTCACAAGTATTACAGGATACAAAAAAAAATGTTTTACAGGTTTCAATTTAATAATATTGTAAACCCCTTCATTTAAGAACATTGTGTTTGAAAGCAAGCACATATTTTACATATTATATACATATTACATTATATTATTTATTATATACATATATATACAAGTTGTACAGGGTGTCAGAAAAAAGTGTGATGGGCTATACAGGGCCTAATTCTACATGCAAAAATAAGTCAAAAATGAAGAATAAAATTTTTTGGATTTCGGCTTAGTTTAGCCGTAATCCGCCATTTTGTTTTTTGGGGAAAATATTTATTATTTCAAAATCCCTTTCAGATATTTTTACGAAACTTGGCAAAATTGTTTACACTATAGTAAGTAACATTTATAAAAAAAAATTATTATTTTAACTTTCCAAATTTCAAAATGGTGGCCGTTTGAATTTTTTAATGACAAATTTCATGAAAACCGGTACTTAAATCAAAATTTTGTGCATTAAAAAATTCAAACGGCCGCCATTTTGAAATTTAGAAAGTTAAAATAATATTTTTTTTTATAAATGTTTACTATAGTGTTAACAATTTTGCCATGTTTCGTAAAAATATCTGAAAGGGATTTTGAAATAATAAATATTTTCCCCAAAAAACAAATTGGCGGATTACGGCTAAACTAAGCCGAAATCCAAAAAATTTTATTCTTCATTTTTGACTTATTTTTGCATGTAAAATTAGGTCCTGTATAGCCCATCACACTTTTTTGTGACACCCTGTATACACATATTATGATACATAGAGTAATCACTTGTGCACCGCACTTAGGCGGACTTACACTCATGTTGTTTACTTACTGAACCTTCCCACAAACAATTATCACAGTCCCTCTATGCTAACTCTAGGGGTTTTTGGCTATACAGACATAAACAAACATCTATGCCTTTGGTTTGAGGTCTGTTTAACACGTTGGGTGCTGATGACGGGAATTCCCGCAGTTGCTTAACATTGAAATAAATGCAAATTTTATGTTCAAACATGTCGACAGCACAAATAGTGTTAAGCCACCAATGTGACATTTTAAAGTGCATTTTTCATATGACACTATTTATAGGTGCAATTCTATAATTTTTACTGAACAAATTTGTTTTATAACTTATGTGATTTCATTCTGTATCTGCTTTTTCCAGATGAACGCAGAAGCTACCTATCCAACTGGGTTACAACTTTTCACAAAGTAAATGACAATGTCCTCCAATACATTCCAATACATGTCCTTAAAATAAAACTCCGGCTTCGCTCTTACGCGTCGGAGCAATAAATTGTTACAATTAATCAACAATTAAATATAATTCAAGCATGGCACTATTAATAAAATACCCCCGCCACAGCAAACCTGCAGACTTAGCGAATTTCCATTTGCCAGATTGGATTTACACTAAAATGTCTCCTTAAAAATATCACATTTATTGTCTATTTAAATAGTTTTAGTTTAACGAGTACTTAGGTTTGCTGTAACAGGGAGGGTAAAAACGTGTTTTTTTTAAGTAAAATGTTAATAGGTACTGTAGTTTAGTAAGAAATTAATGTATTTTCCAAATTTGATCAAATTATGTTCATAAACAAGCAAACTACAACAGTTGACTTATTCTCCATAAGAATAACACTGGGAATTTTAAAATTAAATTTTTTTTCGAATTTTCTTCTTAACCTTTAGGCGCATAATAACGCTTCTATATACTAAATTATTTGTTTCTTTAAGCTCTACATAATGGTTTGGAAAGAAATTGTGAAATTTTGTGTTTTTAGGGTCAAAAATGGGAAAACCCTATTTTTACCCCATAAAACCCCCCATAAACCCCCGTTCCCATAGTCCGATCATGCTGGTTCGCGAACTCATTCAAGTTTATCCTGCTTTACACCTTTAAACCAAATTTCATTAAAATCGGACTAAAATTACTCAAGTTATCGCGTTCACGGACACACACACATATATATATATATAAATCTATGTATATATATATATATACATATATAAAAATTTTAAAGAATGGTGTTTTTGGCCACTGGGGACATCAAAATGTAAAAGTAAATCGGTCCCGGGCCTAGGTCTTACCATGCCACCTACGGTAATAGCTTACTTCCCTATAGGGAAATTCGCTAATAGAACTAATAAGTCTTGATTTCTTTGAACTCCCTTAGGTCAAAATCCGTTACGCGCCCACAACTCTATTTTTCCTATTACACTTGTATAACTTGTTGAACCCTTTTATAGGTAACTTATATAGGTAATAAATAATAAACATACAATATTTAGAAAGGGTTTTTGATCACACGCTATATAAATTTGGAGAAAACAGACGAAATAGTGGATAACTACCGGTACTGCAAATTTTAAGCTGTTGGATAAGTTTGGTTAGTTAGGTTAGGCTAGGTTAGATGACACTGTTCTAACCTAACCTAACCTAACTAAACTACTCGAACAGCTAGGTAAAATTCTTTTTTGAGTAACTACGTTTTGTACACTTTTATGTTCATACTAGCTGTAACCCGCGGGCTTTGCCCCGTTTAACTTCTTAATTTTCAAGATTATCTCGTTTTATGGCTCAATCACGTCCTGGTTGAAGTTTGTTCGCTACGCTCACTCACCTTTAGGTTGGAGCTCGTTTGCTACGCTCACTCACCTTTAGGTTGGAGCTCGTTCGCTGCGCTCACTTGCCTTCAGGTTATCTCGTTCGCTACGCTAACTCCCCTCCAGGTTGAAGTTCGTTCGCTACGCTCACTCACCTTTTGTTTGCAAATTAGCTGTTTTCATAAATGTAAAAGAAATAATAGTGCTGCACCCTGTTGGTAATCCTTGTAACTTTAATGCTATGAACATCATAGAACAGAACCAACTTGTTTAATTGAAACAGCTGTTAAGATTCAATAATTCCATTTCTCATAAGGTTAACATGGGAAACTCCAGAGCCACTGGGGCGGAGCCCGAAAGGATTTTTGAAATAAGAATATGCCTATATGTTAATCGGGAATGTGAGCTATCATCATGCCAAATTTCAGCCCAATCCGTCCAGTATTTTTCGCGTTCACTTGTCACAAACATACATCCATACATCCATACATCCATACATCCAAACTTTCTCATTTATAATATTAGTAGGATTAGCAAGTTTTGATTCAAGCATTGATAACCAAATAGTAAACATATTTACTTAATTATAATGACATGTATATAACTAATTTACGAGTATTACTAGTGTTTATATAATCAATGGTATTATTACGTAGTCTTTTTGTATAAAGAAATCCTCCATAATGGAGTTTTTTTTCCAGTTAGTGGACCTTAATTTTTGGCCTCCAAACAACTTCACGGCTTAGTTTAAATCTATTGGTGATTGTTGGGATCTTAACCTATGCCCAGCTGCATTAGACCAGCCATGTATCTAATTTTGATCACAATTTAGTTTATTGGTGCTAATTAAAATTGTAAAATAAAGTAAACTGATTAATAAGAAATTACGTTCCAAATTAAACAAAAACAATTTAAAAATATCAATATTGTATGAAACACAAAAAAATCTTAATCGATTTTAGTTATTTGTGTGTTATTATTTATATACAAGTGTGATTTAGTTACTTATGTGATAATTTATATCAATTAATTAAAATGTAAAGTCAAGGCTGGTAGTGCATGTTTACAACTTTATCTGCGAGAGATTGTGTTTATCTGAAGCCACTTGAATCGACCCCAATTCAACTAGTGTTATCTACCCGGCAGATGTTGTAGCTGTTGTGATGAAGACACTAGTAGGCCTACTGTTGCTTCTAACTGCTTATCAGGTAGGCATGACTGCTAGCTTTATCTAGTCTTTTCTGCAAAAGCAATACTAAAGTGTTTTACGTTTTTAAAACTCTTTTTAAATCAATGTATGTATAAAAATATCATGAACTGTTCATAAAAGAAACTACCCAACAAACTGGCTTTTCTTTTGGAAATTCTTTAGATTTGTATAAGTAAAATTTGTAAAGGATCTTATACTTAATATTTTTATTGTACGTTGTATTAAAATAAACCAGAGATTTAAAAACTTAACATTAGGCTTCTTAGAGTTCAAAAAGACAAATTATTCACAAAAGACTCCTAAAAATTGCACTATATATCAAATCAACTATCTCACTAATACACCAAAGGGAGAAAGCAAATTTTAGATCGTAGCACTCTCTTATAATTAAACTATATCATTTTAAATGCTAAATTGAATAAGTCAGGTCCATATACGAGGATGTCCCGCATATTTTGTGTCTACTTAAATACCTGAAAGTCATTTCTAGTAAGTACACTCTGTAAGCGACAAATACCCTAAGTACTTTCACTACAAAATTGGCAACAGCTCATATGGATGTCGTCTCCTTTAGTATCCACAGTCAATGGTATTGTTGTTTGTTGTAGAGCTATGCAGCTACTACAGACTACTACACAGCCGCTGTGGTGGAGTATGGATCCCCGACCTACCCTAGCTTTAGCGCCGACGAGGTTATGCTGGCCAATGCTGCAGTTTTCACGGATTTTATGCGTAACGCATCATTAAGTGAGGTAATTTGTTCTTTACTTGGAATTATTTTACAAGGTCTGACAGATAAGGACAGTTTTGTAGTTTTTTGCCGCTTTGTTTAAATAAGTTTCATAATCAAATGTATGTACAACACAAACATTACCACATCTCAAATGTATGTAAAAAGGTTTCTAGAAGCACTTTTGTGATCAGAAGACTTAGTAATATAGTAAGCTTAGATATTTTGTTAGCAGTTTATTTCTCTCTAATTCAAAGTCACTTGATGTATGGTATTGTGATTTGGGGCTGTGATAATAATATTAAGAAATTGTTAGTGTTACAAAAAAGAGCTTTGAGAGTAATGTGTAAAGTAAGGAGAAGAACCCACTGTAAGCCACTTTTTAGAAAACTAAGAGTGTTAACTGTACCTGCATTGTATGTGTTAAATTTATTGCAATGTATTAAGTCTAACATAAATGAATTTCCTACCAATAGTTTAGTTCATAGTCATTGTACTAGACAAAATAGTTTTTTGAGAGTCAATCAGTGCAATTATCAAGCTACTATTAATTCACCTTTTGAAACAGGTAAAAGAATCTTTAACTATCTTCCTCAAAATATTAAGTTGTTAGATGATAAGAAATTTAAAACATGTTTAAAAAGTTTATTGTTAGATATTTGTATATATGATGTGAATGAGTTTGTAGAATATTTGTCTCAACCCAATCTATATTTCAACTTATAGGTCTAGTCAATAGAATGTTAAATAGAAGTCTTAGATGTATACTAGGCCTGATGTTAATTATTATTATACTGTATTCTTCCCGGACGATGCCATGCATGTAACATGTTTTAAAGGCAATAAAGTTTGTCATTTGTCATTTGTCATTTGTCAATATTTGGGGTTTTACCAAAGATTACATATTTTACCAAGACATACACTGGATATTAAAATTGAGGAAGCGTTTATGTGTAACTAGCAATGCGTTTTTTTCTATTTTACTTTGGAAATGTTTTTAAAGATTAAAAATACACTGCTTCATTACTTATCAGAGATATGAATGCTTTGTTTTTTTTTATTCAGGCTAGGTATTTATAGCCTACACTTGGATGTTATATCACTCAAGCGTGCTTCGTATACTTATCTTGTGCATTATTTATTTTTCGCTAAGACGTTGTAATCTTTATTGATGTATTTAACAACCACAACTGTTAAGTTTGACTAATTCCTTGTTAATCTCGTGTAGAAAGATAGATATATCTAACGACGATAATTTTACTCAATACTGTCATTTAATACATTGGTATACTTAAATTGATCAGGTTTAGTAATTGGTTTCCGTTATAATATTAATTGTGACCTTTTCCGCAGGTGGATATTATAGTATTTCCAGAAGGCGGACTGTTTGGCCACAATGTCAGAAAATCTATTGAACTTCCATCACCTGACGAAAAGGCAAACCCTTGTACCGATTCTACCAAGTACCATACGGTAACGTATGAAGATTAGAGTGCATATACTTTTTTAGATATGACCCAAGAAAAGGTTTGCGTATGTTGTTTTTGAACCAGGATCCTCTTTAGTCTAAGACCACAATATCAGTAGTATGGTTTTACTATGTCAATTTTTTCTTATCCGAAGTTTTTTTTGTCGTAATATCTATGCTGCGACCGCATTTCACCATCGTATTTAAAATAATAAGACTTAAGACTAGGCCTAATGAAGTATGTTATATTTACTATAATGTCAATAATTGTAGGAACTAATTTATATGTTACCTAAATGATATTATATATATGTGTCCGTTAGCACGATAACTCGAACAAAAACTATCCGATTTTGATGAAATTTGGTATGAACGTGAAACCTACGTTTATTCGAACGAGTTCGCGAACCAGCATAATCGGACCATGGGAACGGGGGTTTATGGGGGGTTTTATGGGGTAAAAATGGCTTTTTCCCATTTTTGACCCTAAAAAAATAAAATTTTGTAATTTCTTTCCCAACCATTTTGTATATCTTAAAAAAATATTTAGTATATTGAAGCATTGTTGTATGCCTAATAGTTACGGAGAAAATTAAAAAAGTGCAAATTTATAATTCCCATGTTATTCGTATGGAGAAAATGAAAACTGTTGTAGTTTTCTTGTTTATGTCCTATACTATTGACGTTTGGTCAAAAAACACTGATCACCTTCCCCGTAGCAGCAAACCTAAGCACTCGTTAAGTCGGTACTTTCCTGTTAAAGGGAACATTCATTATTATCGATGGTTTTTTTCTCGATATATCGATTTTAACAAATTGAAACATATCAGCAGACAACTACGATAAATATTGTTCAGTATCAACAAACAATAATACAATTAAACTGTTCTAAAAAAATTACCTAACATAACTAACCAAACTTGCTGTAACATTTCAAAATTCCGTGTTTAACTTGCCTTTTCTGTTATCAAACGGAGTTTTTAAATGGTACAGCAAGTTTGGTTGGTTATGTTAGGTAGCTTAGAACAGTTTCATTTCTTAGTCCATATAATAGACTGTTTTAGCCTAAACAAGATCAGTTAGTTAGTTGTTGTCAATTTGTAATGGATCGGAAAACAAAGATATCGATATATCGAAAAAATCATCGATAATAATGAATGTTCCCTTTAACAGGAAAGTACCGTTAAATCTAATGTTCTTTAAATTGGGAATAAATATGTCTTATTTATGGAAATATTTTAGTAAATATGTAATCAAACAAGTTGAAGTTCGCTTAGTCTGCAGGTTTGCTGCGGCGGGGGTATTAATATCAATCCATTAGTTTGAGTTGTTTTTGGGTTTATCCTAAGGCACATACAACAGAAACCACCTCCATCTTATACAGTGTTATATAGCTATACCATCTTATAGAATAATCCTCTTAAAGGTGATAATACTCTACTAACATCACCTATTATATTTTAGGCTCTTGTACTGCTATCCTGTGCGGCAAAAAAGTACAACATGTACGCTGTGATAAACACAGGAGAACAATACTACAATTCGACAACTAACAAAACTGAATACTACAACAGCAATGTGGCTATAGACAAGAATGGAACTGTTGTGGCAAGGTGGGTGTAGTATTACTTCTTGAGACACAATCAATCATAGTTTATAGTGGACGTTAAACTAAGATTCACCAAAAAATCTCCTATTTAAAATTAGATCCTCCACATACTTTACATATCATCATATTGAAACTGTTAAATAAAGTTATAATTTTATGAGTGTAGACTCTAGAGATTTTGCAACAATTTTGTTTATATACTCACAAGTTGTACAACGCGTTAAATTAAACTATATTTTCAATAAACTAGGAGTTGCTGAACATGATGTATACAAAAATATAGGACTTTTTTTGTACGTAAAAACATGTATGTTTGTGTTTGAAAGATACATATTTTTAATTTCATCAACTCAACAACCCCATGCTATATCCAAGTATTCTAAACTAAATTGTGTTCTTTGCTACCATACTTTAATGATATGGATTCTTCTAAAACAAACACAAATCGAAGCATAGTTTACATAAAAAAAAACTTGAACAAGCTTAGATGTGATAAAAATATATGCTTTTTTACTCTATTTTACTACCTACAATGATCAGTTAAAAATTTTTGCCTCACCTACTTTTTTATACTTTTTTTAATTTTTGCCTACACTTGCTCCGGTCCGTTAAACTTTCTTCAAAGGCCCTCAACAATCTCATATATTTTGTTATTTTTAATTCCACATCTTCTTTGGCTGTCCAGAAGGGTCGGTCTTCTTCTATTTGGAGTTTCCTTCCGTATTTTTTTCATTATTCCTCCACTTCACCTTATACACCACCATTGCCTAATTCATCGCCTACGTCTGTATATTGCAGTGAACACAGATTCTGTGTATCGCTGTTTTATGGGCTCTGCCCCTTCACCTTATGGTTCAAACGTATCTGTTATTTTATTATTTGTTTAATTCTCCATTAAACATTGTCTGTTGCAAGAACAAAGATTTTCATGAGTGCAACATTATTAACTAACCCAAAGGTAAATAACAAAATCCTAACACAGATTTTTTTTTAGGTACAGGAAGTTTAACCCTTATGGAGAGCCAGTCACCAAGCCTGCTCTAGATCTTCACACCTTCACTACAGATTTCAATGTGACCTTTGGCATGTTCATATGCTTCGATATAGACTTTGAAGAGCCAGGAGTGGTTCTAGCCAGAGACTACGGAGTTAAACACTTCGCATTTCCTCATTGCTGGATCTCAGAGCTACCTTTCCTGACAGGTAATGTGGATAAAATAAATAAAACCTTGTCAATCGATAACAGTTCGGGTAAAGTGCTGCGTAAAGTATACTATTTGAGCATTAAATTACCAAAATGGCTTTTACTACTGGGGAGCTGATATTCCTCTCCTAACAATCAAATGATAGGCAGTTTGATCAGATATGTCAGTAGTTTTTTGATGGCTAGAACATGGATCCAGGTGTCCTTGATCATGGAGCTATTTGTCGACCATAGTCGGTGATGAAGCTGCCCAGATCATCCATTTTATTCTACTAATTTTATCATTTAATGTACACAAAGAACGGCAATTTGTTAATGAATAAAATATTTCACTCTAGTCCCAAAAGTGACCTCATAGAAAGATAGCGTGGTGAAAGCGAACGCGGAAAACACTTAGTCCCGAAATGATACTTTTGTGAGGGTAGTAAACGATATTTTGTTTGAAGTAATCAAACATTATTTCAAAGTCAATTAATTTAATATCTATCTTTCATAATAGTTTGATCAAATCTTAATAAAAAATACTTGTAAAATACTAATTGATTTACTGCTCTGGCATGTGTCATTTTAATACAATAAAGCTTCATATTAGAATTAGACTTTTATGAAGAAAGATGCTATACAACGTTCAATTCAATTCACCTGTAATCAGCTGATTCCATTTCTAGCACAGTTTGGTTTCGACGTGTTTGCCAACATCATTCCACGAGGGCCACTTAAACCTAATCAAATCAATTGACACTTACCTATTCATTATTATAGATGTAGTGGCAGTCAATTATTAAATTAACTAGTACATAGATACAATGAGTTATGACAGTGTTTAGTCTTCAAATGTTTCTTTAACTTTAAATTTAAATATTAGGTTTGTGTGTTGATCACGGTAGAAATGTTTATATCAATTGTATGAATTCCAATATTTAAAATTAATATTGCTAAAACCCTACATATTTTAGGGGTTTGTTTAAGAAAATTTTCTGTTTGTATAAAAAGTTAGATCTCATGTATTCCTTCCATTTGCTGCTAAACTATTTTTATGGCTATTTCCAAAATGATAATATCTTACAGTATTCGACCTTTTAATATTCAAAACCCCTTTGACTTCAATCGATTATACTGTCTGTTCATTTATATTTTATGATACTAACAAAATCAATTCATTGGCTTGGTTGGTAACAATGTTTAAAGTTCATACGTATAACATTCCAAATATTACACTTCTCACTGCGATTAACGTAGAATGTTTTATCTGTATTAATTAAGTCTTTTCAAACAATTTTAGTAAAACCCATTACTAACAATTATTGTTAATAATGACGATTTAGTGTTTAGATTTCAATAAAAGAATCAAATTTGATTGATAGTTTGATTAAACAAGGTTGACAACGAACTGAAAAAAGCAAACAAAGAATAGTAAACAGGTTATAAAAATATATTATTCTAATATGTGGTCCGGAGCAGTGAAGCCAAACTACTTCTAACAATGATATTTTGCATGACTGATACTATGTAACAGTTTACATAGTTTAGAGAATTTAGGGTATTTCATAAACATGTTCGGAACAGTTTAATTACTCAGACCTAGCATCTTCCTCACTAAAATATTAATGACAACTTAATACAATACCCGATGTCTTTTTAACATACAATTTAAAATAGATTTGTTATTCAGTTACCTTTATTGTATTTAGCCATCCAGGCCCAGTGGGGATTCGCCTACAGTCTAGACACAGTCCTCCTTGCCTCAGGGTGTAACTACCCTTCTTCAGGAGGTACAGGTTCAGGGATCTACCACGGCAGACGAGGAGCGCTTCAGTACTTCCAGACTAACTCACGTACCTCCAGACTACTCATAGCCAACGTGTCCAAGAACTTCGGTGAGAGTTGAAAATTGTAGATTTTTTTTAGTAGATTTAGCTTATTACACTATTCAAGGACGGGAAAATATGCCTTGCCGGCTGCACATAATATTTTACCAGTAAACTTATACAGATTTGAATAAAAATTTTATGTACCCCGGAAACGATTAGATAGTACCAGTGGTTGATATTTATAAAATTTGTTGCCAAACTTTAAATTTTTTAATGTTTTCGTGTCAGGATTCAGATTCCAAAACTAAATCCCATGGCCCTTTTCAAGTCAAAACTTCAAACTTATTTTTTCCAAAAGGGATGGCTGACAGAGCCAAGAGTGAGTACAGATTACACTATGAATGTTATGATATTAGTCTACATTTTCCTTTTTTCATCGACTAAAGTAAATAAATAGATATCCCCACCACATCAAAGCTACGGACCAAGCAAATTTTCCGGTTTGGTTGGAATATCACTAAAATTTTCCAATCAAACTGGCAGATTCATAGTCTATTTAAATATAAATTTGAAAGGGTGGTGATTTTAGGGACACAAAAACGTAAAAGTAGATCGGTTCTGCGTCTTAATAAGTCTTACCATGAGACCTACAGTAATATCTTATTGTTTTAAATAACGGGGAAATATTCGCTAATAGCTGGATAGCTGAGTGGATATACGGCTTGCTACGGATCTGTAAATAGCCAGTTCGATCATATTACGAGTAAGTAGCATTTTGAGGGTCTTTATTTGAACTTGAATAAATAGCGCTTGTATAAATAGCGTTAAATGAAAATTATACTTATCCAAATATTACTGGTCTGGTCTAAAAATACTAAAGAATTTGTTGAGTAACAAAGCTGGTTAACTCACTTACCCTTCATCCTACATACGAACTCTTTTCCGCCTAAAAATACGCAAATTTGTTGGCGTTGTCAAAATAAAATTCAGGTCAATCATTCGAAGTTGATTCTTTAGCTTAGCCCATTTGTGTCTATCAAAATAATTCAATGAATAATAAATTTACCATTCATAAAAAGACCGATCAACATTTACTAAGATTGAACTCCACTCAAACCATCAGGTGGACTCTGTATCCCTCAGTAATCAAAATGTTCACAACATACATTATCTTAATTGGTACCTTAAAGTATGACTCATTTCACAGAACCTGACAACAAACTCTTCCACACCAAAGACCCTGCAAGGCCTACCACCTACAAGGAGCCTGTAAAGAATGTTGTATCCAATGAGTTCAGCGACGTAGAAGTCCATCTGCTAGAAGATCAACACACAAACAGCTCCCTGTTCCTCCTGAGGGACTACACGGATGTCTACAGGAGTCGTCAGTTGTTTCCCTCGGGATTTTATCCCTCGTCAGCCTCGGCGGCGCCGCTCCAGGACTCCTCCCTGGCTTTGAATCTCACAACAAAGACTACTATCTGTCAGGGAGTTGTCTGCTGTGACTTTGAGGTATCAGTAAAATATAGCCAAAATACAATAAAGAGATCCACAGTCAAAGTAGACAGTTGAATTTTATCTTTTGGAGGTGACGTTGTAGATTAACCAGCAAAGATATTAAATGACTTAGCTGATACGTTTAATCAATCCATCTTGGGGAAAGTTGAAACTAAATTGGGTTGGTTGTAGTTGTTTTCAACGGAGTTTACTTTCAAAAAGGGACCTGAAAATGGGCACCTGTTACACGCTTGAAAAGATTTCAAGTGCTAAGTTTATCCATTGGCCTAAAAGTGTTTAAGCACTTTTAAGTCTTGTTTTTACTTACCCCATTAATTAAGAGTTTATATAATTAGTTCACGTTTTAATGATAAAACTAACCACTAACATTCTTATCAAATGACATAAAGTTACACATAATATGAACATATCCAAGCTGCATAGAGTTTACTACTGCAAGTGTTACTTCATGGGTCATTGTCAAAAGGTCAAGTTTATCAACCAGAATGAACTGTAACTCCACAACTGTTTATTTATACTATAATCTAATCATAGCTTAGATACCCCTGCAATATCCCTGTATTGGACAGTATCCAATACTTAACGTTGATTAATGTTAGAGGAGCCTGACACGATTGAACATCGTTTATACGTAAATTTCATAGATATTTACAATAAATTAGTCAGTGTTTTATAGCTCCTACAGAGTTATTTGCTTTCAGGTCAGAGTGACTAGTATTTTCAATGCGACCAAACCTTCAGCACCATCCAGAGGAGACGACTTCAGTCGTCAGTTCTATAGACTTGTGGCTTTCGATGGTGTACGATGGTACGGCGGGGGAGTTGCCACTGGTGGAGTTCAGGTAGAGTACAACTGAAATAATTAACACTCACACACACAAAATTGAGTATTAAGAAAATCATCATACTGTCCAAAAAGCGGCCGGTTTTAGTTTTCTAGATTTTCTACAAAATCATCGTTTTTAGGTGGGTAACTTCAAATAGGGAACATAAAAAACAAATGATAATGTTTTTGGCTCGCTAACCTCAAAATTGTATCTGTTTTTGTAAACAACGCAGCATTAATGACGTCTTAGTATAACCTCAAATTATGTGCTAATTTTGTGACGATTAGAAGGTAATTTCCACAGTATGACGAAAATAGTGGTTCATCACACGGAACGAAAGTGTCTTTTTGGTACTTAATCGTATTTCCAAGCTTGGACGATTACGTTTTAAAAAAAGCATCTTTCTCTCCTAGTGATGAAAACTACTATTGAGCATATTGAAAAGGCCAGGTGGTTAATCTGACAAGATTTACTCTTAAAAACGCTAAAAATATTTGGGACTTTTAGTTTGAATAGCAGAGCATTTCTAGAGCAGTTTTAGTTTGATTGAGTATGCTTGTTGTATTTAATGAAAGATATTTTATACATTAGAAAAGAAATGTTATTTATATGTTTGTTGCATATATTGTAAGTAGTAAATGAAGGCCCCCTTCTTGGTTGGATTTCTGGTGGAAGTTTGGATGAAACTGCTAATGCCCTTGATTACTTTTACCGGCTTTGCCGGTAATTCGGTTATCATCTTAAGCTGAAAGCTCCACAAAAAGGTAGTTTCTCTAATATATATTTTCTTGGTATTAAAGAACTCTCTCAACTTAAAGTCATACGAACTAACAGGACTTATACTAAACTCCTTAGGCTATACAAGGTACTGTAAAATGAAAATCCTAAGAGATTTTTTTTGTTAACTTTTATTGTTCAGTTATGTGGAGTAGTTTCCTGTGTCAACGATTCCATCTCCTCCTGCGGTCTCAGGTCGGACGACTCCTCCGCCCAGGTGGCGACCTACGGCCAGCTCTTCAAGACTGGGACTAGGTTCGAGTCTGTCACTATCATCGGGACTTTCACCCATAATCGCACCTTCATCTACCCTGACATCCTCACCACGGCCACTGGGGACAACTTCGGAGCTCTCGTACCCTCTGCGGCCTTCGCCTACGAGGAATATCCTCCCTACAACGGATCCATCATTGCCTACCTCAAGGTCTGTAGATAAAACCACATTATGTGTGTGCAGTTACACACTTGTGGTAACAAAAAGACTCGCTTTACTAAAGAACTGTACATTCTTTGAAAGTTTAATTTACGTGGTGGTTTTGGTCAAGTAATAGAAACTCTATTATAATATATTTCAAAGAAATCTCTCGTTTGAAAGAATTAAAGATTACATGAATTTTATGAAAAACTGATGTTAGAGGGATTCGGAAGGTACTGCTGGTTTAACATTTAAATTAAATTTAGTTTGTTACTTTAAAGTTGAATACGCACAATTGCTATCAATTTGAAAAATCCTAAGAAACATGTCTCATTTTTACCAAATTTTCTTTAGTTGGTTAGCTTTTTCCCGTGGAGCCTTTGCTTTTATGTAGCTCATGACTCAAACTAGGCCTCATATACGTTGTTTCCATGGCGTCTAGTACAAAAAAGATCCCTCGGAGAGTTACTGGCTGCAACTGACTAAAGTATTTAGATATCTAAAAGGCACTTCAGGTAGGTATTGTCAGATAGATTTCACAAGATGGTATTTAGAGGCAAACTGATATATTTATCCGTCGGGAACTTATGAAGTTCAATATTGAGTGGCAAAATTTATATTAAAAGATTGACTTTTATAGTATTATCTTTTAAACTGGTTCATGTTTTTTAGATCAACTACCCCATAGACAACCTAGTCACTGCTGCCATCTACGCTCGCCAGTTTGACCGTGATGGGCAGAAGAGAACAGAGCTCCCTCTCAGCAGCTACGCCCACCCCTTACCTGGGAGTATCTTCTTGTTAGGGGTGTTTTTCCTTTTATTTTTCAATTGCATCCTCTCAACTGTACATTGAAAATATTTTAAAATAATTAACAATATAATATTGAAGGAAAATGTATTTGTAGACAAACTATACAAGTTTAAGGTCAGTTTTTATGGTCGATTAAAAACATATTTTTAACTAGGAATCCACAATATCTGTTAATAAATTAAAAGTATTATAGTCAAAGAAGAGTCCTTGTGAGGTAGCAAAATTATAAATAGCCAATAATGACTCCACCACCAGAAGCGAAACCCGTACGACACTGTCAGTAAAACTAAGTCATTCCTAGAATTTTAGTTTCAGTACTGCACTTGTAAAAGTTAGGTTATGTTTGTATGAATCAAGCAATACTTTTAAACCATGCAGCTGTTCCAAAATGAGTGTCAGAACTGCAACGCAGAGAAGAAATCAGATAATACATAGCTTAAAAATTAGTTTGTATGGCAATCAAATCTGAAACATTTTGCCAACATTTTGTTAATACAAATGCGCAAGCTGAAATTTTCATTATATATTTTCAAGACCTACTTGGTAAATTATGTAAAATTTCAAAACCTTTTGTGCTTAAATGCCAAGTAATGCAAAGGTACTCGTAAAACCAAACGTATAAACCCCTCCGTGAGATGGCACCTTGTTCATTAAAATTAATGTTGTAATAATATAACAGTGGCCAACACAGCAACAGTGTTATCCATTCCCATCATAATACTTCCATAGGACTCCAGAGGTTATCAGTAGTGATGGTCAGTAATTAAAAAAAATAGTCGTAGGTAAAGTATTGTGTACAACTCGCGTAATTAGCCAATCGAAGAAGTTTTGAAAGCACTCACCAAGGCTAATACCTTAAATTTACTACTCGTCTTCACGCGATCGTTGCATACACTACTAGGGTGAGGTGGGGTAAGAGCATAAATGGGGCAAGAGCATACGAGGTACCTCAATCGCTTACGTTTTGCCCTACAGTACCAGGATTCGCAGCAAAAGCTTCCTTTTATTATCATACTTGATGTACATTTAAAGCTATATTTCCATGGAATGATTTAAACATGTGGAATAAACTTTTCAAAGATCATGTAATTCTTCCTCCGAGGGAAAGATCATATAGGTATTTTTAAACATGACAAAAAAGTAAAAAATTGTATTATTATTATTATTATTGGTTTATTTTGTACAGTTTTAAGTGTACTTTTCAGTCATGTTTGGATTTAGTTTCCATCTATTATAGTTTAAAAATTGATGGGCGTTGTGCACTTGCCCCCTATTTTTGTTGATGTGGGGCAAGTGCACACACCATGTGCAACACACATGTGTAAATATGAAAAATAAGTGACTTTTAGAGTGAGTGAGTGTTTTTTATAACTTAATTTTTAACGTAAAAAACAGTTTTCATGTTTGAAAAGTTATAAGGACACTTAAGGATACCCATTTTTATCAATACCATTTATTCCCATTACCAGGAAATAGATTAACCCAATTTAATAAGTGAAATCAAAATTACGTTCTTAAGCATTTTTAAAAACAAGATTTCTCGCCTTTGAAAAAAGTTTGTATCTAAAAAACTGTAAGAGATAATTCAGTTCTGTAAAAAGTGTTAGAAAGCTCTCAAAAAGTTCTATATGCTCTAACCCCACTGTTTTCCTAATACACTTACCATGGGATATAGAGAGAGAAAATGCACTTGCCCCACTATTTGGGGCAAGTGCATACACAGGGTAGAAACAATTAAAAAAAGAAAAATTATAAGAGTTTTATTTTTAGGAAAATTTTAAGACTAATAGAGAACATTCTTGAAAATGCATGGTAAAAATATGAATTTTCTACCATTAAAAATGATGTGCTCAGACCTGGTCAAAGTTAAACTTTAGATTTTACGTAGTGCACTTACCCCACCTCACCCTATAGCCTTTGTGTTCTCATTATTATGTGGCATTGGTTTTGCATAGTAATAAAAGATTAAAACATTGAACAACGAATAATGTAGTTAACGTCCCTGCTTGATCAATTATTTCAATGTGTAAACAAGTTTACAAGCATTGTTGTATACAATAGGATTAATCAAGCTGTATAAACTGGTGTGAAGGATGTTGTAAATTTTTACTACCTGTCAATATCAATATCAATCAATTGTGATTCGCCAAAAGTAACTAAATACAAATGTATAATGTTTTACTACACTTTGTATAACCCAAAAAACTGTTCTACATTTTATCAAGATTGTTAACCAGAAGGTTTTTTTTAAACGTCATCACGGTACTAAACAGGTAAATGAGATTTGTTGATGACTTCCCCAGTTAATGTTTCTAATATCAAAGCTGCTGTTGGCAATAAAAAGGTTGCGTAGCAGCGTCTTCTTTGCGTCATAAAATATTTCATTTCTCCGCTTCACTAACGCAATTTCAAATAGCCTACTTGAAGTTGGTAAAAGAAGGTAATGTTAGTGAAGAATAGCAATAATATCATATTTGTATCAAATATATGCATTTTAAGAGTAAGTTTTCTATAACTTTTGGGTGTTTTACTGAACGGAAGTAATTTGTGTCATTGCTTCTGCATGGAAAGAAATTGTAAACATATTTTATTCCATCTAAGAAAGTCATTGCATCATTTATAAAGACAAACTCATGCCTGTATGGAAATAATTGTTGAATTTTATTGGTAAAGGGCTAGACTAGAATTATAATTGGAAACTTTTCATAAAACAATACTATCGTTCTTTTGTGCACCTAAACACAGGGTAATGCTAAGTGATTGATTCACTTTTGAAACTCTATAAATGAAAAACTATACAACCTATTATCACGGGATGAGAATCAATTGAAAGAGGAGATTCTAATGTTTTGTTTGACACCACTTTGGTAAACATCGTTGCAAAATAAGCCTCTAAAGACATTTTTAGATTTTAACGATTTTTAATTGATTACACAATTTAAAATCAATGAAACTCCAAAACACAGAACCACAGTTCCTCACAGCTTACAATAGTGGTGTACAACAATAACAGAGCGGTAAATTATAGAACTAACTGACCCCTAGTGTTATTACCACAAACGTTTGACAATTCAACATATATGTATGTACTATAGTATGAAGTTTTGAGATTCAGAGAGGTAAATGCCCGTAGTTAATTTAAAATCGTAGTTGAAATCTAAAAATGTCTGTATAGGCTAAATCTGCAACTATGTTTACCAAAGTGGTGTCAAACAAAACTTTAGTATCTCCTCTTTCAATTCATTCTCATCCCGTGATGATAGGTTGTATAGATTTTCATTTATAGAGTTTTAAAAGTGTATAATCATTTAGAATTACCCTGTATTTAAAATTAGTTGCAGCTCGAATACGGATGATGATTATAGCTTATTACTAAAAGAAGTAGAACATGACTTGGCTGTTTCTAGACTGGTGTTCCAACTGATATAATTGCATAGCACTATGCCATTGTTGCGTTTAGTTAATACATAGCACATTACATGTCCCTGTGGTCATCATAGTCCTGAGGGGTTCCTCATGCTTGGACTATTGTCCCAATGTGAACACAAATTGGTAACATTATCGTCTTCACCACAAATTATAACAGGTTAGCAAAATATTTTATGTTGTTTCTTAAAAATAATTCTAAAATAATTAATATAAAAACAATTAATATGTTTTGTGTTAAAAGTAGTCTAAAATATCAAGTAAATCGAAAGATAATTCAATATTGAAATATAACAACCTGTCATTGAAGCAGCTCGCTGGATCAAATTATAAACGGCTTACATTCCAGAAGGGGAAGAATTGACGGACAGGTCTATAAACTCATCTTTTGAAAGTTACCGAAGTTGCGTTTTAAACACATTGTTTAAAATATTACAATTGACGTTAAGAGTTAGGACAGTAAATCTTTAGTTTGCAGCATGTATACTTTAAAGCTTAAATGGAAGATATTTAATCAGGCTCAGTAAGGTTGAATTATGTTAGATTGGGTTAGGGGTTTTCAGAGTTAATCATACCATAAGAACATAAACAAAAAAATTGTATTTTTATTAAGTTCTATAGAACAGTTATATATAAGATAAAATAACCAAAATATCTTTTTTATTATCCTTCGTGTCATATAGCTTGGAAAAGGGGTTGAAGTAAAAATAAAAATATATTATCCTAAGATATATTTAACAATGTAGCCATTACAATCAAGTCATGGGCAATTTAGCTGAGATTGGTGGTCCCTTAGGTCTAATATATCTTTAGCCTTTGTATACAATTTTAACCTAAATAAGACAGAAATATATTCGCCAGAATTTTGTGTTTAGACCGGTGATTAGCAACTGGATAATCAAGATGACTGAATCGAACCCAAGATCATCGACATGTAACATAAGATAAGCGATGAACATAATCATCAATTTTGTGTTAATGCAGTATATGTACATTAGAAAACTTTATTTCTTGTAAAATTTATATTTTACAGATCTATATGATGCATAATAACAGGGTTTTCATTCAAACTAGTTGCGTTTCCGATTTTGGTTGTCTCATAAACTCATAATAATTTTGTAAAGCCTCTTTTTATATAAAAAAAAAATGCTAAAAATTAATTCGATAGTTCCAACTTGTGTACGTGATTGGAAACCAAATGGGTTGTTCCGTAAGGAAAGGTGGTTAAAATAACTGGACGTATAAAGTTAATTTCGTTTTGTCAAATCAAACCACAATTAAAACTAGAAAACCCACGAACCATCTACTTCACAAGATTAAACTGAGCTAGCCACTTACTCTCCAAAAAAAATCTAGACACAATAGGTGCAGAAGGTAATCGTCGTATAGTGAATTTTAATACGATCATTTCCTTACCAATTCAGTACCATTGCTCGAATATAGCTAACATATCCCAAGTGGGGTTTTGAGTTTCGTTGGTTTATCGTGGCAAAGTGGTGTCTCAATTGGATTAAAGTCTATATCTCACTTCATCATTTTAAACTTGGTCTATTCTCACTAAAAATTTACGTTCAGGAGGTTAGGACACCCTGTATAGCACGTTGATTATGATGTGTTCTCTAAAACTACTTCTTAAATCACGATTATAGGTACAAATAAATTGTATATTATTTATTTCCTAAAAGGTTTGGAAGTGAAACATTAAAATATAGCTATTAAGTTTAAAGTTGATGGAAAATAATAGTTTTTCCCAAGTAACTCAATTCTCTTGATCAAAACCAGTTAACCAAAGTCCCGTAAAATTAACCCTCAAACCCTCAATGTTTACTAAAGCTCCCCTAACAATAAGATCGACTTCTTCCTGTTGCTTGATTGAAACCTCAGTGTAATCGTGTTTTTACAATAAAACGTGTTTTGTAAATGTTATAAAGTACCTAAATAAACAGGAAATACTGATTATGGCTGCTATACATTATCATAGAGTAAGCTATATGTGTTATTGTTAATAGTTGGATTATATTTGGTTAGTACAACACGTACAAATAAGTTTTTATTATAAAGCAGTTATAAGTTATGAATGAGAAGAAAGTTTTATTCCTGACTGAGAGAAGATGGTTTTGGCCAGAGCTATTTATTAGTCTTAATGAAAAGAGTCTACTGATTGTTCCAAGGAATTTCAGAGTAGACGAACACTTCAGCAACTCTGTCATCTAGGTATGATTATACTACAATACTATGTACTAAAATGTAGCTAAGGAGAAGAGTAGCTTAAAATAAATAAACAGCTTAAATAAAACACTCCCACCCAGGATTGTTGACAAGATAACTAAATAAATGATATGTCAGATTGCTGATACCGTTTATTTTGTTACTGAAATAGGTGAACTGACTCAAAAGAGTATCTATTGTATATTAATAGGCCATCATGTTTCATGAAACCCTTTTTTCTCAGCTCGTGTGCATCGCAGGGAAAATCTATGCACACGGTTAGCAAGATATTTGCCTGTAGAAGTGCAGCTTCGCTTTATAAATTAAAATAGGCTAAAAAATAAGCCAAAATAAAATAAATAGGACAAAAAATGAATTTAAAATTTAAAAAATTAACATGGGCCTTATGGGTTGCCATGCTGGTGACGAAATAACATCGTAATATAAACATAAAATCAAAACAAATGGAATAAATTACAATCACATGTTTTATATACAGCGTGGGGTGAAATTGGGGAGCCTGTATGCCTAAATTACATATATTTGGTTGACTTTTCGACCACTGGACGACCCCTATTATATCTTAAAAGTAACTATTATATCTAAAGTCTAAATACCCTACAGAAATCAGTAATTTATATCAGCACTTAACTGTTAACTGTTTGGTTAGCCGAGTGATTATAGTGCTCACCTTCAAATCTGAAGGTCACTGGTTTGAATCTAAGTTAGATCGTTTCGGAATGGCACGAATCAGATCGTGCTTACTTTATTTTTATGGGAGTTATACTTTTTTGTACCTTCATAAAAATGCATGTTATATATCAAACGAAATATTACCACGTATATATCTGTTATATCCACGTATATTATCAAAAGAATTTGTTGGATTTTTGTGTGCAGCAAATTTACCCCTAAATATTTATTTTTGTAGGCATATATGGTATCAATTTAAATTGTTTATCCTCTAGATGTGCCTTTTGCGGGTTTGGATGATATCACGTGAATGCCCTTCGTCCTATAGGCTTTCAAAATTTCATAGTTTGTGCTGAATTCTGTTTTCAATCATCTGAACTCTTTCAAGTTTATATTGAATAAACAAATTTTGTTTACATCAAAACTAACAGATGGTCATTATACAAAGTTGTTTACATCCATACGAAAATTAAGTTATGTAGTTGGTGATGTTTCAGTGAATTCAAGTAAAACTTTGTAGGTAATGTTATTTGTATAAAATATAAAGAAGAAAATGTTTTAGCCTACGATAGTTTTTGTGTTGTGATATTATGTTTCATTGGTATTTGTAATTTTTCTAAGATACCTCGAAGAGATCGCTCACGCAATGAAAATAATAGGGCTCGCAATGCATATAATAGATATATAATGAGAAATGATCCTTTTTAACCTTATCAACGATAAATCAAATCACGGTTTTTGAAGTGACGCAGGTTGCTAGTCATGTATTAAATTGTAATTTGTATTTTTTTACCATATTGAAAATAAAAATACAATATGTAACACTATTTGAAATAGCTAGTGCAATAAGATAGCTACAAATTCGCTCATGATTTTTATTTCGCTGATTTCCCGTATAAATGTTGAAGTAGATCATGAGCCAGATTAATAGGTTACACTTGTGACATGATGATTGTTGAAATTGCTTCATTGACGTCATTCACCTTGCCAGTTAACTAACGGACTTTGACTAACAGTGTAGTAGTATATGTTGTCGTAGAGATCGTTGCAGGTATTATTAATAATATAAATTATTAAGTTTACTATTTATTTTATAATATTATATCTAATCAAGCATAAATTGTGTTATGGTTGGTATCACCAATGTTATTTACATTAGGTTAGGTATTACAAAAACACTACATTCAAGATAATTCATTCAAAATAAACCCTATAAGCATTTAAACGATGATTTTATATATTAAATTTTATTTTAATGATTAATGAGGAACTTGCATAACCTTAACAGGGTGCAATTTGTGTTATATGCAGATATTTTGCAGCTATTTACAAGTGCAATTTGAAGATATTACAATATCTTTTTAACAATTTGAACATGTATAAACTGGAGTTACGAGGCCAAATTTTATTTCTTGATGCATAAAATATTAAGGTATTCCATTTTCATTGGTAAAACTGTCCTAAATAGACATCCTAAATAGACATGGTGGAGAATTCCTTTTGCCATCTAGATATTTTACAGTTAGTTGTTTGCAACATAATTCATTCAGATTTAACTTCTGTAACCTTATAGATATTTTATTATACTTTTCTTTATTATTACGATTGGTAGTGCTGTGCATGTATACTTACACTGTAACTATTCTATATGATATTATGGAACCTAAATATATTTAAACGTAGTCTTAATTTATTTGGTTGACCCCATTTTCAGAAAATACCCTACCTGAAGCGCTGTTATGAATTTAATGGTTAGAAAATTCCATAACACTGAAGATCTCAAATTCTCGTGTTTGTCTAATGATAGACTAAGTTGTAGTTAGCTTTGTTCAAAACCATATTATGATCAAATTTGATAATTTTTTCATACTAAACTAACAATATTTTACTTAAAATTCATGTTCAACCTTTTCAGTAGTAGCAAACCTAAGAGTCAACGAAAAACTGTTACGTAGAATTTTGGTCTGCATAGCCCACATCGCATATGTGTACACTACGCAACTTTGATACATTTTACCACATCCAATGGGTCTATATTGTAGGGCAACTCTTTACAATTTCTTCCCAGTAACCTTACACATAACTTAGATATTGTATACATTTGAAATAAAATGTTTTTATGGAGGTAAAATCAGTAAATTAAAATCCGTTTCTTCTTCATTCTTTGATTTTTATTCGATCAAATCAATGTTCTTTAAACATTTAATTTTAACTTTTTCATTGAGGGGTTCTTTCAGTCATTTAATTTCAACTTTATAATTGATTTCTAAGTATGCATTAATATTCTGTTGAATTCATAAAACCAGGTAAATTTGACTAATTCGTCAAATTCATCGAATTTGTCAGCTCAAAAAAATTAAATTTTCATTGATATTTTATTTTAACTACCATTCTTTTAAAGTACAAGTGAATTCAAGATAACAAAGGCTATTGAAACTTCAAACAAATTTATGACAAAACATTAAATTAAGTTTATTTTATTGATATTTGATTTAGCAAGACAAATATAATAAGTACTTGAAATTGACTTACCCAAAGGGAGATTTCAAAAGAGCACTAATATTTACCATAATAACATGCAAAAAGTAACAAACTACTTTAACACAAGACAGACTGAGAATGAGGGTGAGTCTAGGAAAATTATGCTTACTGTGGATTTGTTCTCTCATTGGCTAAACGTTCCGGAACATTTCAGCCAATTAGATCACACCTTTTCTTGCTTCAACCTCTACGTCTAGATATGTGCTTTCCATGGAACATTCAAGACTTTCATGCTAAATTTTGTTATTATTTGAATCAATTTAAATTCATAATTTGCTCAAAAGAACAGTTTTCTCAAATTTACAACTTGATGAACAAATATTTTAATCAAACAATTCTAGTAAAACTTTGTCCAAGCAAGATCATTTCCAGACCCAGATGCTATTTGTCATTGGGCTATGAATTAATGATGCTATCTAACAAAAAGTTCCACGTTAGATAGTAACAAGACCAGGGTTTGGACCGTTCCCTTTCAATTCGTAAAAAGTGCCACTGGCGTAGAAAAACACAAATAAACTGAAAATAAAATGGCACATTATGTTACAGTGATGTTGAGTGTCTTCGTGTTGGTGATGGTAGGCCTACTAGCAGCCGCCATTGCAGAACCGTCTTCGGAATCACCAGCGAAAACTCTCAAACCATTTCTGGGAATGGAATACGTGGAGAAGTATGACGACACAAATATGTACGAGACAATGAAAAAAGCGAAATATTACAAACTCATGAAAGGACTAGGTAAATTTATGAAGACTTTTGTTATTTCTCTGAGAGTGAAAGGTGACAATCTTTATCTTCATATTCGAACCTGTTCTATACTGAGGTTTTCATTCATTCCGTTTGACATTAAGATAAAGTCAACTGTCTTGGGAGAAACAGGTTCATCTTCTTGGGAAAAACCTACCACTACCTACTCCATATGGGGCAACAGGTTGATCAGGAAGACCGTTGTTGATGAACATTTTTCTTATGTGATAACTAGAGAATTTTTTGAAGATAAGTTAGTAATGACCTATACTGTAAGAAAGAACGGGAATGATTTCGTCACGAAAATAACATCGCTAAGAAAAAAGAAGGGCGAATGCAGGATTTGATCAGATTTGACAAAGATATGATCTTTACAATAAACGTTGATTTATCTTGCTTGTATGTTTTTTTCAACATCCCAGTTAAGATTATTATATACCAACAAGCTTTAAATCACGAATTTAAGTTATCTATATTCTATATATCTATCTATATATTAATAGGCAAGCATGTTTCTTTAAAACCTTTTTTCTCAGCTCGTGTGCATCGTAGGTGAAATCTACGCATACCGTTAGAAAGCTATTTTCCTCTAGGTGTGCAGAATCCCTTTATAAATTTAAATAGGCTCAAAGATAAGCACGAAAAATGAGTTTAAAAATTTGAAAAAAATTAACATGGATCTTATGCGTTGCCATGGTGACGAAATAACAACGAAATATAAACAGAAAATCAAAACAAATGGAAGAAACTCCAATCACATGTTTTATTTACAGTGTAGGGTAAAAATAGATAAGTGAGTACAGTACATTGGACATTTTTGGTCGAGTTTCGACCACTGGACGACCTCTCGTACTTATTTAATACGCAAGCAGGTTTTTTGTGACAATTACTCCTCCGAAACTACTGAACCGATTGACATGTTTTTGGTGTCATTGGAAAGAGGGTAACGTGAAATTGTGCAGGAAACTTTCTTTTTAGGGAAATAATGAGAGATTGAGGCCCTGGAGCCCTTTAAAGTTTCGTATTTCTCCATAAGGATAACATGGGAGATAATTTTTACTTACAGAAACATATGTTTGTTACTTGAAAATAGTCAAAGTCTACTACATAAGAATTGCTGTGTATTATGACTCTTAATGTATACCTACTACATTTCAATCAAGGATTGTATACCTTAAAGTTTACCCATAATGTATCTTACTACTTTATTTTAATGCTGGGAATAGTAAAATTTAGTGGAGAATAAGTTACCATGATTTAGAAAACTTTACTATAATAATTTATGTATTTAAATCACAAATCTTTGACATTGTTAATTCATTTGAAACTAAACAGCTGATCGACAAATCAAACAAATCATATACTTCATGTGAATAATGTTATTACACAAACATAGTTTTTTTTAACCAATATCTTGATTCTTTTTTACTTGTGGGTGTATTTTGAGTTTGCAGTTATGAAAGCACCAAGCCAAGTAACTTTTATCAAATTTTCTTTATAAACCAAAAGTATTAATGAATTACTACAGGAACTTGACAAGTCAGGTAATTAATTGTCAGTATACCAAGGGGAAGAAGAGTGGGTCCTTGAAAACAAACTAAGGCGGAGACACCCATCTAGAAAATCCAAGAGTTTTTATATATAGAGGTCAGTGGATTGCCAAGACACAGGTTAGACTAATAAAAGGGGACAGTGGTTTTATTGATGAGGAATATTAATACATCAAAAAGGGCCTTATTAATGGCACAAGGCTTCATGTGATCAGAATGGTTAACAACTCAATAGAATGTAAAGTCTTAACTGGAACAAGTGAGTGGGGACGTATTTTGATTTCGAGGATAAAAATTTACCCGTCTGAAACAAACTTACCTTTTAAAATGGAAAGATGCTAATTTCTGTTACCTTTGGCATTTACAGCGCTGTTCTTACCCAGACCAATTTCAGTAATGAGCAACTATATTATATGTTGTTTTAAGTAAGGCTACATCTTTTAATAGAATAAGCATATTCGTTAGTACGGAAAACTCTGACCAGGGTAATCTTCCTGAAGGTAACTTTAAGGCTAAAATCGTAGTATTCATGGAAGTGCTTTTGTGATAAAAATATTGTTTTTAGTGTTTATTTATAAAAGTGTGTTTTCTTCAAGCAGCATTTGTATGACCCTCAAAATATGCTACATAGGCCTATTGGTTTGATATGATAAAAACTACCCTATAACCTTGCTCACTGCCTATAACATACTTGAACTTGAACACTTATTAATTTACTAAATATTATACACATACAGCTAGAAAATGGCTGGACTGCTTCCCTTCCATTCTTCCAAGGCTTCATTATTACTGTTTAATTTTCGTCGTCGAGTCAATATATAATACGATGAATTTGTTTTCTAAATTCATACGTTATTTTGCGGGGCATTGAGCCGCACAGGTTCACTAGTAATAATAGTTTGACAAATTTAACTCAGCAGTAATGACGAATTTTTTTGTGGAAGGTTATGGTGTGGCTTTAATTTAATCAAAATATAACCTTCAATACAGTTATGTTGGGCTGTATGCTTAACGATAAATGCAAGTATATTATGTTTGAAAATTATTTACAGCCTGGAGAAAAATCATTATTAGGAATGATCAGTTTTCATCGTAGTTGTACTACCAAACGATGGCGGTTGAAGACTCTCTATTTTAGCTTTTAAAAAAATCTATAAAAAACTTCTATTAACCACAGTGTGATAACCCAGAGTGAAATGTGTTCTACCCCATGTATGTGCTCTACCCATGAACCCTGGAAATATCCAAATTTATTCGCAACCATTATGTAGAACTTATAAAAAATTCAATATTAGAGGTGTCATGGTATTTAAATTGGTAATTATATAACTTGTTTATGAAATTATTTTAGTTCAGATCCAACCAGACAAATGTATACTAGCTTGTCTACACATTTTCTACTGCGTGTTAAATTTAAAATGACTATTTGCTTAACGTATTTGACATAATTCTTTTTTATATTCACTCCGAATTATTTGCAAATGAAGAAGATATACGGGTGGTGTTTAAAGGTATTCCGTCACCTAACGAACGAATTTATATTGTTGTACTTATCATGGTAACCATGTTTCTTTTTTTACCTTTAGAAGTTTGAACAAAAAATAAATAGTAACGATTTCAGCGTCTCATGCATTTAAACTGCTGAATCAACCAAGAGAAAAGAGACATTTCTGTTCCGTTTACTTCAAAGACATTTTTTTCAACAACCACTTTCTTATGCAGAACCTTAAACTGTCTTGTGTAGTTTAAAAGATAACTACATAATATTGTATTTCACTCAAATGCATTCTAAACTAATAAAGTTATTTGATATAAAAGTATTCAAATGTTTCAAAGAACTTATTTTGGAGATGTTTCATCATGGAAAATATACGCAATAATTTTTTATATGGCAAAAAACTTAAAACTGTTTGTTGATATGGTTACCAACCAAAGTATGTTGCATAACTTCTACGCATTATAAAAACAATATAACTAGGCTAAGTTAAAATAATGAAAAATCCAAACGTGTATAACAATTATTCCTCATGAAAGTTTCTAAATTAACGTTGGTTGACCTAGTTTCACAACGGTGCTGAAAATAATTTTAATTAACAGTATCTTTTGAAACAGAGTTTTTTGTTCTTTGTTCTTCGGACAATCGTTTTACTTTATCCACACCCAGTAAGACAGTAAGCAATATACCCCAATCCATATACTTTATCCACATTCAGTAAGACAGTAGCCAGGTAAGACGTGTGTCAGGGGTGTGTCTCCAAGGGATGTATTATAAACAGGTGAAATGTTATAACTACAGACTAAGCCTTCCTTCTGTCTTTGTCACTGTTATTTACCTCAATCAATACACTTCATCCACACCCAGTAAGACAGTAGGCAGGTAAGCCGTGTGACAGGGGTGTGACTCCAGGGGATGTTAAATAGACAGGTGAAATGTTATAACTACAGACTGAACCTTCCTTCTGTCTTTGTCATTCTTGTTTACCTCAATCAATACACTTTATCCACACCCAGTAAGACAGTAGCCAGGTAAGACATGTGTCAGGGGGTTGTCTCCAGGGGATGTCAAATAGACAGGTGAAATGTTATAACTACAGACTGAACCTTCCTTATGTCTTTGTCATTCTTGTTTACCTCAATCAATATACTTTATCCACATCCAGTAAGACAGTAGGCAGGTAAGCCGTGTGACAGGGGTGTGACTCCAGGGGATGTTAAATAGACAGGTGAAATGTTATAACTACAGACTGAACCTTCCTTCTGTCTTTGTCATTCTTGTTTACCTCAATCAATATACTTTATCCACACCCAGTAAGACAGTAGGCAGGTAAGCCGTGTGACAGGGGTGTGTCTCCAGGGGATGTTAAATAGACAGGTGAAATGTTATAACTACAGACTGAACCTTCCTTCTGTCTTTGTCATACTTGTTTACCTCAATCAATATACTTTATCCACATCCAGTAAAACAGTAGGTAGGTAAGACATGTGTCAGGGGGTTGTCTCCAGGGGATGTCAAATAGACAGGTGAAATGTTATAACTACAGACTGAACCTTCCTTCTGTCTTTGTCATTCTTGTTTACCTCAATCAATATACTTTATCCACATCCAGTAAAACAGTAGGTAGGTAAGACATGTGTCAGGGGGTTGTCTCCAGGGGATGTCAAATAGACAGGTGAAATGTTATAACTACAGACTGAACCTTCCTTCTGTCTTTGTCATTCTTGTTTACCTCAATCAATATACTTTGTCCACATCCAGTAAGACAGTAGGTAGGTAAGACATGTGTCAGGGGGTTGTCTCCAGGGGATGTCAAATAGACAGGTGAAATGTTATAACTACAGACTGAACCTTCCTTCTGTCTTTGTCATTCTTGTTTACCTCAATCAATATACTTTGTCCACATCCAGTAAGACAGTAGGCAGGTAAGACATGTGTCAGGGGTGCGACTCCAGGGGATGTTAAATAGACAGGTGAAATGTTATAACTACAGACTGAGCCTTCCTTCTGTCTTTGTTACTCTTATTTACCTCAATTCTTTATCCACATCCAGTAAGACAGTAGCCAGGTAAGACGTGTGTCAGGGGTGTGTCTCCAGGGGATTTTAAATAGACAGATGAAATGTTATAACTACAGACTGAGCCTTCCTTCTGTCTTTGTCACTCTTATTTACCTCAATCAATATACTTTATCCACATCCAGTAAGACAGTAGCCAGGTAAGACGTGTGTCAGGGGTGCGACTCCAGGGGATGTTAAATAGACAGGTGAAATGTTATAACTACAGACTGAGCCTTCCTTCTGGCTTTGTTACTCTTATTTACCTCAATTCTTTATCCACATTCAGTAAGACAGTAGCCAGGTAAGACGTGTGTCAGGGGTGTGTCTCCAGGGGATGTTAAATAGACAGGTGAAATGTTATAACTACAGACTGAGCCCTCCTTCTGTCTTTGTTACTCTTATTTACCTCAATACTTTATCCACACCCAGTAAGACAGTAGGCAGGTAAGACGTGTGTCAGGGGTGTGTCTCCAGGGGATGTTAAATAGACAGGTGAAATGTTATAACTACAGACTGAGCCTTCCTTCTGTCTTTGTCACTCTTATATTACCTCAACTGTAAAAGGGTGAAGATGCAGCATTTGTGGATTGTTATCGAAATTAATAAAAGGTTTTTAGTGCTTTTTAATCATTGCTTGGGGTTGTTTACAGTTGTTTTTGTGAATTCTTGTACACGTTACTCTATTATGACTTTGAATAATTTAGTAATATCCCAATATTTTTTGTACCTTAACTTTCTAAAGTAGTTAATAAAATTTGTCTATAATAAAACAAAAAGTTATGTTAATGTATGTGCAGCATTATCTAATATAACAAATTAAAATACACTATGATGCATTCTAACATTGAATATGCTAAAAAATGGGTAAAATGAGCTACTTTAAGCTTATAAATTATTGATTTTAGAACCACAACCCTATACTTAAAAAATACCCGTGTATTCTAGAATACTCAAAAACTGCATCCCCGTTTTAGTTTTACAACAGAAAATGATTCGGTCAGAAATAGATAGGGCCTAGTTACACAATTTTATTGCATCGCTTTTAGTGCTATATTATTTATCATATTTATTAATATTCAATGTTTTTTTACCATAGAGTGAGCCTTGCTATAAACTAGGGTGGTCTGCAGTGACACTTTAGACGCATAAATGAGCGAAGCATTATTTAAAGATTGTCAATAGCTAAAGCAGCTAACACCCTACAATATGTTCCCTTTCAACAGATTCACCGTTTGTTTGCCCGATATTATTAAGTTCTAAAGAATGACAAATTTATCTGATAGTTCATACTGTACCTTTGTATTGAAACTGGCCATCCTTACTATTTGCTTGTACTTTGTAAATGGGCATAGCAGGATGTACTCGTGCAATCAACATTTGTTCCACAATCGTCAGGTCAGTTAATTCGTTCGGGACACTTGACACATCCATATTATTTAACGCCGTGAATTTAGTTGCATTTGAACGACAACGCGAACAAATCGGTGATTGGTTTGAAGCTGTTAGTTGTTGGCGATGACAGTTAGTGCAAGTATAAAATTGTAGTGCATCTAATTCATGTTGGAATTGATTAGCTAACTGCCTATCATTATCAGATTTTTCCGCCACTGCTTCGTCTGGTTCTTCTTGTTCACGAGTCCACTATCTTACAATATTTGCATTATTGGTGCGACGACCAATATTACGACGTGCTCTTTGAGCCATGCTCAAAACGAATATAGCAAAAATGTTACTTCCATTGATAAACTAACTTTAACCTAGGATGAAAGTAAACATTGAAATGTAAACAAAACAGTTACAAACAATTAACATATGTTAATCTTATTTAAATAAAACAAGATAAACCAATATGTCATAAACCCAATATAATTTTTCTTTCAACTTACATTAAAATAACAAGCGAAATTGTGTGACCCGTAAAATAAAATCCAGAAGGAAATTTGCAAATATTTTTTTCCAAAACATTGTGCTCAGTATTCTTTAGCTGTCGGCCAAATTTCATATCAATTGGCCAAGCCTTTACATTCTGATGCTCTTACAAAGAAGTTACAAAGTGAGGGAAAGTGAGCTCCGCTCGCTTCGCTCAATCAATCATTATTTAGCTTGTTATTTCACGTTAGTGGGGACCAAAGCCCAGCTGAGTGGATAAACGGGGTCAACCTGTCATATAGATGTTATGCTATCGAACAATGGTGTATCAGTAATTTTGATGGAAACGTGTGGAGGAAGAAAATATACAGTTAACTAATCCTGTGATTTCAGTTGAAATTTCTGTGTGATCGGATTTTTTGTTGTAGCTTTTGGGAAACTCCAAATTATACTTTTGGGATTCTTCATAACTACCACTTGGGCCCTAATTTTAGGAACTTATAAGTTGATGCTAAGGAACTGTTGTAAACTGATCAACCATAGCATATAAATTAACCATTAACCATATAAACTATTGATTAACCATTATCATATACATTTTAACACATATGATGAAAGGTCTCCTAAAACATAATCGTCAATGTTATATTTATACACAAGACATTTCACAGTTATTTTCACAAGGTGTTACATGTGCTATGTGCAAACCCGCATACGAGCTTCCAAATAAACGTTCCGTTAATAACACGCATTCTACACCTTTACAAACCAGGTACGTGAAACTAAAATCCTTTTATGGTTCATGTTTAATATTGAAATTCAATAATTGCCAAATTGTTGGTTGCCAAACGTGTTATAAATTTGTATGTCAAGTATATAAATGATGAGGAATATGATACCTTTAAAAACCTGTTCATTTATTAGTTTAACTGTGCTCTTATAAAGTTTGCAAAAAACGTTGTTGAAAAATTAATAATTTTCTGAATAAATGGCTTTAGAAATTTTCAACCCAACATTAATGGGGAGTGCAAACAATTAGTATACAACATCAAGGTATACAAACTTGTCATCAAACGTTTATACTTTGGCAGTTTTAAGTCATGAAATCTTCGCCGGCAACTCAAATGCGTAATTTAAAAATTCATAATTTATCATATAATTCTATCCAAACTACTACACAATAATTCGGATTCAGTGATGATTAAAATATTGGATGAAAGATTATTGTTATTTAAAGTTAAACTACCCTCCCCCTAAGAAAATTAATTTCAGGGCGCTTTTTAATTCCTTTTTATACATTTTGTTGAGGAACAGTGGACTACAAAATAGTGATGGAAAATTCAATTTTAATATTTGTATTAAGATCAATGAGAAAAATGATAGTCATTATTTCAAAACTAATGGTTGGAGTTAAAAATTTGGTATCTCAGACAATCACTAAAGCACATAGTTTTTCACATAGGATTTACTGTTCAAATCAGAAATAAACATTCTACAGGAATAACAAATCCAACATTTGTGTTTATTTATGTTTGCGGTGTTGCAAAACTCCATTGGAAGGTCACGATTCCCGTTCATTGATTCATATCTTTAAGGTAAGAATACCAAGGAGATAATCGTTCAACATGTTGTAGGGTAATGGAAGCTACAGCTGTCGCGCAACACTCCAAAATTTTTTGCCGTAGATGAGGCGAACCCTGACTGCTTAGCCTGATTTTACCTGGGGCCTGTTCCATAATAAACTACAAGTTACGAGTTGTAGCTTGTAACTTGTAATTGTATTGTGCGATCAGGTGGTTTACTAATAATTAGTTTGTAGTTTATTATGAAACAGGCCCCTGGCCTGTAAAACTAATAATCGTGATCTTCGGCTAGTTATTACTCCATTGTTTTGAACATGGTGTTGTTTGATAGGAATTTGTAAATGATAAATAAGTGGTAGTTTGTTTTCATAATTTTTTCCAGCTATTTTTTGGTATTTCAGATATAAACATTAAAATGGCTGCCATTTCGAACTAAAAAGGCATTTTATTTTTATTTTTTATTTTTTTCGACTAGCTTATGACTATTTAAAATTAGACAAGAAATTTTCATAAATATCTTTATATCTTTAATAGAATAATATCTTTAATAGATTTCAAACCGTTTTTATTAGCTCGCTTTCTTGTCCGGTACAAATTTTGCAACCAATTTTATACTAACTTCCCGATGAGCTAGAGACTTGAAACTTGAAACATAGCTCACAAATGGAAGACAATGCAATATTATATCATTTCATTTTCATATTTCCCTTGGGCTAGGCCCCATGGGCTTCCATATTTTCCATGTTTACATTTTGAAAGAATCTAAATATATCAATTAATTTAAGTCAGCTGTAAATACTTAAATTTCACAGTTAGAAGAGCAGAGGTTAAGAGGAACAGGTTCTGCTCCCGAGATATTCTAAAAATATAAAACCAACATTTCAAAGTAAAGATAAAACATCTGATTACAGATAATAAGGTTTTGGTTATGTATTAACAGGCTATATAAAATAGATTTAACATATTTACACATTAAATACTTAATACCCCCGCCGCAGCAAACCTGCCGACTAAGCGAATTTCCATTTTCCTGAATTGATTTTCAATTAAATGTATTTAATTAACATTAGGTTTTATGAGTACCTAAGCTTGCTGCTACAGGGAGGGTAAAAAGTGTGTTCTTTAGTAAAATATTATTAACTTAGTACAAAACAAATAAATTCAGCCTACCAAGTTTGATCAAAATATTATATCCATAAACAAGCAAACTACAACATTTTACAATATTCTGCATAAGAATAACATGGGAATTTTAAAATAACAATCTTTTGAATTTTTTCCCATAACCTTTAATTGTAAAATAACACTTTGATATACTAAATTATTTGTTTTTTAAGCTCTTTAAAAAGGTCTGGTGAGAAATTGGAAAATTTTGTGTTTAGAGGGTCAAAAATTATAAAACCAATTTTTACCCAATAAACCCCCCGTAAAACCCCGTTCCCACGGTCCGATCATTCTGTTTCGCGAACTCATTCAAGTTTATCCCGCCTTACACCTTCAAACCAAATTTCATCAAAATCAGACAAATATTACTCAATTTATCGTGTTCACGGACATATATATATATATAATTTAACGAATGGTGTTTTTGGGCTCTGGGGACATCAAAATGAAAAAGTAAATCGGTCCCGGGCCTAGGTCTTACCATGCCACCTGCGGTAATAGCTACTTACCTATAGGGAAATTCGCTAAAAGTAGAAAATAATTTCTAACTAAAATCGTTTTTAAAAATGCCACGTTTTTAGACGCACTGAAAAGTATAAAATAATTTATAAATAAATATGTTGAGAGAATAAATACTTGTAAGATTTAAAACGAAAAACGTCGGGCGCATGCAATAGATAATAATAGTTCAATAGGTGAAGTTAATTGTAAATTAGCATGCGCCCCACGTTTAAACTATTTTATTACTAACATTATTTAAACTATTTTTAATTATAAATTATTAAGATATGCATTTAAATCACAAAACAAAATTGCGGATACCTTACTTACAAGTAATCTTTGATAAGAGAATAAGTCTTAATTTTCGTTTTAATTTTACTCTTTAAATATATCCAAAAAACTTTTGGTACTTACTTATGGTACACCTTGTTTAGGTATAAATTATAAAAAAATCTTGCGCTGAATTGAGCGAGAAACAATAGAAGCTTTGGTTATTTCTAACCTGAAGTTGCCTTAAAAATTATTACTTACATTAGGTCGTTTAGAACAGGATGGTCAATCAAGGACTGATGCTAATCGCTCAGTAGCGTATGAAGCCGATTAACTCCGCTAATCAGCTAATCTATTAGTTAATGTCTCATTAGCTCCTCCCAGAGGCCTCATGTACGTGACATACTAGTGATTATCTGGTTTAATAGTAACAATTACTGATTGGAAAGTCTATTATTTTGTGGCAATTACCTCGTTTCAATTAAATAATGTTTACGTTTCTGATCTTTGGTTGCCATCTCAACAAGAATTTAATACATACAGTAAAAAAAAATTATTTCATTTTTTCCATTTACTGATTTACGAATGACCGACGATAGTCAAAGCAAACACGAATTATTCCGTCTGGAATACACAAATATTTACAAAACATCTAGAAATGCTGAAAAAATAAATTTTTGATATAACGTAATGATAGGGTTGGAGGTTAAATTGGAAGAATAGATAGTAATGAAGTCTTCCTAATAAAACAGCAAAGTAGGAAGTCAACTTTTACTCTTGAGTCAATCTAATTTTATATTAATTACGTTTGCTGACAACTTCGTTTGATGATTTGGGCGTGTTTGTAATGAACGCGTATAAATGTAAAGTTATTTCTGTACAACTCAGAAATCAGAAAATCTTTATTGTTTCATATTTATTTACAAGCTTTTATACAGAGTAACTTAAGAATAACTTAGATTAACTAACTAACACACTTGTTTAACTATGAAACAATTCATCACTAGGTCAAAGACCTGTTTGGGATGTTCTATTACGTACTTATGTTTCACAACTCTGTTATCCGATTTCTTATTATTGGTTTGTAAATAACCTCGAAAAGTACGAAGGTAGAAATTTTAAACCAAGTATGAATGAAGACGAGTCTAGTTTGAGTGGCGCGATCTTGTAGTCTTGTTAGTGACTAAGGCCGACATATTCCTTAGACACAGCTGTTAGTTAATAGCCCATACAGCTAATGGCAACTAAGGTACCTACAGTTTAGAGTGGAATCCGAACCACATTTTTGCCTTGGTATTAAAGAATTGGTCTAATTATCAGGATAACACTGCGGATTACTCACTAGTGCGGACGTTAATCCACACTAGGGAGTATCGCATACACAGTGCATCCCTATAAATATCCACAATTCCTAGTAGCTGGATTACAGGACGACGCCACCCGTCCCAGAAGAAAAAAAATTGCCATACATTATATTAATTTAACTTTTTTTTCAAGGTAAATAAAAATCATACGGTCATATATTTTATGTTTTTTTTTATAGGAAATTTAAAGAAATCCAAAATATGTCTAAAAATATTTTATTTAATAATTTTTCCCATGTACACCCCCCTAATATTTTCGAACTACGCTCATCGACACCTGAGTCTATTGTGATGTTTGGAAAACAGAAGCTGTAGGTTTTGACAATGTAGGAAGGAAGGGTAAGGATATGATGGTTGTTAGAAGCACCGGGTGTTCGGTAAAACACAAAAACGTGACTAGGAATTGTACTGGTTAGTTAACAGATTGATTTCTTTAAGAACCGGTAATATAATTAAATAGGCTGAAATTTAATATTTACCATTGAGGTTTAGTTTATATACCCTACAGTTAAACAGTTGATATAAACAGTTTAAAGAATAGCCACAGCAAACTACTTTGAATTCGATTTGACCACACCAGACATAATTATCATACAAATAAACTAAAAATTATTAGTAAATGAATCAAATAAATAAATAAAAAAACCTTTATTTGCAAGCGAGTTCCATATACATGTTTTTCAAACTTAATCAAGTCAAACTAAAACTAAACTAGTCTAACATATACACAAATATAATATACAAATAACTACAAAGAAAAATATATACAATTTACATTTTACACTTGTTTTTTCTTCATGGCGGAAAAAAGAGTAAGCAAAGAAGTTAAAAGGTACTAGAATACTATATACATAGTGTTTGGCAAGGGGAAAAATAGGGAATTTTTGCATTTATAGTACAGAAAATAATTTCTTCAACATAAGTTGTTTTACAAATTAAATTAGTAAGAAAATATTTTCCAAATAAAGATATTTAGTTACGGTATTACGGTTGCCAAGAGTGGAATTAAAATTGTATTTTAACCAAGATTTTTCTGACGGCTTACACTTTTTTATCCAAGCCGGTGACTTTGCTTATTTTAATATTAGACTCGAAACACATGTTATTTTGCCCCAAAAGCAAATCAAATCAAATCAAAATCCTTTATTTCGTATAAAATAGACAATATTTACAAAATGTAATATATGCAATAGAAATAGGTTTTAAAATGTATAACTAAAAATAAACGAAATTAATCCCACATGGGATAACCCGTGCGTGGGAGTGAGTCGTATGATGTTTGTTTGAGCAATTCAACAATGTCCAAGAGACAGATTAATTTGTCAATAAATTGAGCGTAAACATTGGGGATTATTCAAACGAGTGTGTGATCAATTAAATCCGTCTCAAATGATTAATGGACGTCATTGTCCACTGACAGAAGCTGAATAATACTCAGTTCCACTTTCCTTCATTATGGTGTAGTGAATTTCTGAAAACAGCAACAAGTTGTTCGTGATTAGATAGTTTTAATTTTACCATAACGTAATGTATATTTTTTTGGAAGGAATTTTCACTATAGAATTGTATCTGCTTATGTAAAAAACATATATTGACTTTTTCTTTTATTACTAAAAATAAAGTATTTCAATCAGTAAAACTAAAATTTTTTAATCTAAAATTGTACGTATTTCCAAAAAGTATAGATAAATATTATAGCAAATAATGTTATACAGGGTGTCCCGGAACTCTCTACCAAATTCAGGCATTGTTGCTGAGTAAGAAACATATCTAAGTATCATATTAAAATTGTCCGGAAGTCCTTAGTTACTCACACAGCTGCCATTTTGTTTTTTTCACTTCTTATTTTTTGTAAAAATTGTTTACAAAAATGATATAAAATGTGAGTAACTAAGGACTTTCGGACAATTTAAATATGGTATATAGATATGTTTCTTACTCAGGAACAATGCTCTAAAGGTTTGGTAGAGATTTCCGGGACAACCTGTATATACAATACAACTCATAATAAAGTAATAAGTTATTCCATTTCTCTGTCACAAGTTGTGTTGATCATATAATATTCTTCTTTAAGTTAGGAAATGCAATGATTGATTTTAAAATATTAAAATATTGATCGAAATGCATGTATACCATTAATTTGTATTCACAGTCCCATACTTCTTTTGATTTGTTTGATTATCCTACATTGTAAACCTCACAAAATTCTGTATTCAATTTATATATGGAAACATCTTTGTATTGGGATTCATTTCCATGCATTTAAATTACATTAGAGACTTCACATTTAGATGGGACCTTCTTCGAATTAGTATTTTTTTACAACACTGAAAGGATTGCCTGTACCCGTGACGGAAGATATTAATTCGCTAAATTTATATATTTATGATATACTTAAACAATTTTCCCTTTGCTAGTTCAGTTATGAAACAATACTTTGTAATAAAGTCCCAATTTACCAACGGAATAAAGCTTTTTTCACGTAACACGCAATCGCTAAGGATGCCCTGACTAAATAAAGAGGCACATGCTTTAAACTTGTATGGTATTGCTTTAAACTTGTAAGGTATTGCTTTAAACCAAACGACTTTACCTGTATGGTAAAGTCGTTTGGTTTACTGTCTTAATTGTATTTAATGGGCGTCCCACGTGAATTTATAGAAGCTAAATTAAACGTTTCTCATTCTCAATGGGTGATGACATCTGACAGTTTGAGCTTTTGAACTAAATAGTTAGTTGTTATATAAAAAATGGATTATATATTAAGGGTGAAATAGTTTAAAAAAATCTTTAAGTCTATTTGGTATTGGGGATCTCATTTTAGATAAACTTAAACTATGTAGGGGATTACCTGAAAAATATACCTAAGCAATTAGTTGTAAATGTATTTTCTGATTTTATTTGAATCACTAAATACTATATGCAACTCATCAAAAAACACTGCATAAGATAAGGCCTTTTTAAATATCCACTGTTACATCTACGTTTATAGAAAAAAAAAATACTATGTGTGTGACTGTTATGTAATAACGTTTGTGGGACTACGTTTTAAATACCGATAAAACTCATATCATTTTAACTAAACTGCTAAACTATTGTAACTGTACTAAGAAAATGAACTCAACAAATAAAATTAGTACAAAATAAAAGACAAATTGACTTAATAAGCGTTTATGATACATTTACCTCATTTTATATTCCTGAGACTCATTCAAATGTTTTCAAACTATAAGTATAAATTAAGTATCGTACGTTTAAAGGTTCAAATTCTAGGAAATAAAAACTTTTATAATTTGTTTCTCTGATGTGTTTATTCGAATTATTGTGGCTGAGCAATGTCGGAGGCCAAGTCAATAGAGCAAACGTCAATAAAGACCAAGACAGAAATATTGACGTCAATTGTCTTCGTTCCTTTACAACAACATTTACCAAGAAAATTTACGTTTGGTTTTCAAAGGAATAATTAAGTAACCATTATTTATTTTTGTTTTAAGTAAATTAAAATATTTTGTACTAAACGTCCCTATCCTAGCAAAAGAATGTACGAACACTTTTGAATATCCTTTTGACTGAACATCTTTTACAAAGTTTTAGATAGAACACTTTATATTATAAAGTCCTATAAGCCCCATGGAGCTTGTAGATGTGTTTACCTTTTCATGACAAGTTGTAAATTCACTAATGTACAATGGCTTGAAATCAGAATTTTATATAAGATTACGACGTTATGAAAATAAGGGTAAGACGAAACCCCGTATTTAAAAACAGCAAATAAAATTATCGTATACAATTGCACATCAAAATTGACTTGGGATCGGATGAACTAAGTATTAGTAACATTTTGAGTACTTGAATCTTGAACAGTTGTGATATAAGTTTCTATTTTTTATAGTCGGTAGCAATATTTAAAATGTTTAACACGTATGCAAATAATTTATCATGGCTTGCATTGTGAGAATAAAAAACAAAAATCAACCGAACGTATGACGTGAGATGTCAATTTCGACGTTTCTGTCATTTAAGCATTTCACTTTTATCCAATTTGGTCACCATTCATCATTTTGGCCATTTTTTCGGCTGCAAAAAGGTGCTGACTTTTACAAAACACGCGTTGAACATTATCAATGTATTAAGGCCGAAGATAATTAAACAAAGTAACATGAAAACATAAGAAAATGAAAATAAAGTAACATGAAAACATGTACGACATTGGTGAACGTGAAACACAGTTTGACTCGGAGATTATGGTAAAACTATTACAGCACAGTTTATACAAACTTACATTTTAAATAAACTACTCATTTTTAGCATCGAGGCTAAACCTGGTAGAAAACTGTTCCATAACTGTAATTTAAAATACCAAATTGGAAATTAATAGTAACTGAATAAACGACTTTAGGACCAAAACATTTTAAGGAAGAATACGAAAAAAGTATCAATTAAATACACACAAATTTGTGATGTGTGAAATCTTTGTCAGTCACTCAATTGTGTAAAATAACTATAAATACCAAATAAACTACTTAACAGTAATTCAGCCACTGATTATAAACGATTATCCAAACTTATCCATTTCATATTCAAACACACCACTTATAAAGTTTTAGGGTGTTTTCAATCTTTTATGAAACATTTTGGCACTAATGAAGTACATTTACATTCATGTGGTTAGTTCAATAATATAACAATAGTCATTGTTTTAAAAACCAATTGATTAAATTGTGAATTTTACTCAACAGCCAGGTAATTTAAACTATATTCACTAAGTGTTCATTCAGTTTAAATTGGTTATTCAAATATTTAATTAAAATCATTAGGCTCAGTGGTTTTACGAAATTCAATTACAAGGTTGGTCACGATTCCCTTTTATCGATTCATAACTTGAAGGTAAAAACACCAAGAAGTTGAACGTACGACATGTTGTAGGGTTATAGTAGGAACAGCTGTCAACACTCCAACACCCAGCGACAAGCTACAATCGGGGATGGATTTTGGTGAGTGATGTTAATACATAGTACATAGGAAACGTATAAAATTGAATTTTTCAGTTGTAAAATTACTGTTCAGCTGGTCTTTAACTTTTTTTTGAATCTATACAGGTACCTTTTTCTATTCACTTTTTTCTCTTACAGAAATCAGTAATCTTTTTGTATTAAATGTATACATGCTTACTTATTTCATATTCTCAGTGATTTAAAGATTATAACGTAAATAAGGTAATTCACTATACAAGTATTTAACATTTAAAATCACATTGGCTTAAAATCAATATTACCCTACCCATATTCCATGTTACATCGGGCATTGAACTAAGTAACTATAGAAGATTCTTTTTCTAATCCAGAAAATGCACGGGGTGATTTTATTACATCAAAAGGTTATTTAGAAATGGTTATTCGACCAAAGACTACAGCTAATCGCTCAGTATTAGACGCAGTTGATTATTGCCACTAATCAGTTAATCTATTAGTTAATGTCTCATTCGCACTGGCTTTCAGAGGAGTCATGTGTATGACATATTATTGTAATTATCCTGTTTAATTACAATTACCGTTTTGATAATGCATTATTTAATGACAATTACCATATCCTATCAAATTGATACTTTATGTTTCCATTGTCTGAATAAAACGTACTACTCAACACACAACATATCAAGGTGAAAATTTTAGTCGTAAATAAACTTATCAAACCTATATTATTCGTTATGCGTCACGTCTTAACCTAATTTTGACTGATTAACTTATTACCTTTAATTCTCTTATTGGTAGCTATAATTGTTTATTGGTAGCTAAATTTTTAAAACACACATTTTGAATGAACAACTTCTGCTAAAAGTTGGTAAACGTACTGAATGTAAACATCATGTAAAGAACAAGGAATATAGCGTATATGTATATGTAAATGTTAACCCTAACGAACAACTTAATTTAAATCCATTCTTTCGAAATCTTCGTTACATCAATCTATATCCGTTGTTTTCTAACCCTAACCAATTACATAAAATGAGACAGTGAGGGCAAATAAGAGTGACAAAGACAGAAGGAAGGCTCAGTCTGTAGTTATAACATTTCACCTGTCTATTTAACATCCTCTGGAGACGCACCCCTGACACACGTCTTACCTGCCTACTGTCTTACTGGATGTGGACAAAGTATATTGATTGAGGTAAATAAGAGTGACAAAGACAGAATGAAGGATCACTCTGTAGTTATAACATTTCACCTGTCTATTTAACATCCCCTGGAGACACACCCCTGACACTCGTCTTACCTGCCTACTGTCTTACTGGATGTGGATGAAGTATATTGATTGAGGTAAATAAGCGTGACAAAGACAGAAGGAAGGCTCAGTCTGTAGTTATAACATTTCACCTGTCTATTTAACATCCTCTGGAGACGCACCCCTGACACACGTCTTACCTGCCTACTGTCTTACTGGATGTGGATGAAGTATATTGATTGAGGTAAATAAGCGTGACAAAGACAGAAGGAAGGCTCAGTCTGTAGTTATAACATTTCACCTGTCTATTTAACATCCCCTGGAGACACACCCCTGACACACGTCTTACCTGCCTACTGTCTTACTGGATGTGGATGAAGTATATTGATTGAGGTAAATAAGCGTGACAAAGACAGAATGAAGGCTCAGTCTGTAGTTATAACATTTCACCTGTCTATTTAACATCCTCTGGAGACGCACCCCTGACACACGTCTTACCTGCCTACTGTCTTACTGGATGTGGATGAAGTATATTGATTGAGGTAAATAAGCGTGACAAAGACAGAAGGAAGGCTCAGTCTGTAGTTATAACATTTCACCTGTCTATTTAACATCCTCTGGAGACGCACCCCTGACACACGTCTTACCTGCCTACTGTCTTACTGGATGTGGATGAAGTATATTGATTGAGGTAAATAAGCGTGACAAAGACAGAATGAAGGATCACTCTGTAGTTATAACATTTCACCTGTCTATTTAACATCCCCTGGAGACACACCCCTGACACTCGTCTTACCTGCCTACTGTCTTACTGGATGTGGATGAAGTATATTGATTGAGGTAAATAAGCGTGACAAAGACAGAAGGAAGGCTCAGTCTGTAGTTATAACATTTCACCTGTCTATTTAACATCCCCTGGAGACACACCCCTGACACACGTCTTACCTGCCTACTGTCTTACTGGATGTGGATGAAGTATATTGATTGAGGTAAATAAGCGTGACAAAGACAGAAGGAAGGCTCAGTCTGTAGTTATAACATTTCACCTGTCTATTTAACATCCTCTGGAGACGCACCCCTGACACACGTCTTACCTGCCTACTGTCTTACTGGATGTGGATGAAGTATATTGATTGAGGTAAATAAGAGTGACAAAAACAGAATGAAGGCTCAGTCTGTAGTTATAACATTTCACCTGTCTATTTAACATCCCCTGGAGACACACCCCTGACACACGTCTTACCTGCCTACTGTCTTACTGGATGTGGATGAAGTATATTGATTGAGGTAAATAAGCGTGACAAAGACAGAATGAAGGATCACTCTGTAGTTATAACAGTTCACCTGTCTATTTAACATCCCCTGGAGACACACCCCCGACACACGTCTTACCTACCTACTGTCTTACTGGATGTGGATAAAGTATATTGATTGAGGTAAACAAGAGTGACAAAGACAGAAGGAAGGCTCAGTCTGTAGTTATAACATTTCACCTGTCTATTTAACATCCCCTGGGGACACACCCCTGACACACGTCTTACCTGCTACTGTCTTACTGGGTGTGGATAAAGTGTATTGATTGAGGTAAACAAGAGTGACAAAGACAGAAAGGCTCAGTCTGTAGTTATAACATTTCACCTGTCTATTTAACATCCCCTGGAGACACACCCCTGACACACGTCTTACCTGGCTACTGCCTTACTGGATGTGGATAAAGTATATTGATTGAGGTAAATAAGAGTGACAAAGACAGAAAGGCTCAGTCTGTAGTTATTACATTTCACCTGTCTATTTAACATCCCCTGGAGACACACCCCTGACACACGTCTTACCTGGCTACTGTCTTACTGGATGTGGATGAAGTATATTGATTGAGGTAAATAAGAGTGACAAAGACAGAATGAAGGCTCAGTCTGTAGTTATAACATATCACCTGTCTATTTAACATCCCCTGGAGACACACCCCTGACACACGTCTTACCTGCCTACTGTCTTACTGGATGTGGATGAAGTATATTGATTGAGGTAAATAAGCGTGACAAAGACAGAATGAAGGATCACTCTGTAGTTATAACAGTTCACCTGTCTATTTAACATCCCCTGGAGACACACCCCCGACACACGTCTTACCTACCTACTGTCTTACTGGATGTGGATAAAGTATATTGATTGAGGTAAACAAGAGTGACAAAGACAGAAGGAAGGCTCAGTCTGTAGTTATAACATTTCACCTGTCTATTTAACATCCCCTGGGGACACACCCCTGACACACGTCTTACCTGGCTACTGTCTTACTGGGTGTGGATAAAGTATATTGATTGAGGTAAATAAGAGTGACAAAGACAGAAAGGCTCAGTCTGTAGTTATTACATTTCACCTGTCTATTTAACATCCCCTGGAGACACACCCCTGACACACGTCTTACCTGGCTACTGCCTTACTGGATGTGGATAAAGTATATTGATTGAGGTAAATAAGAGTGACAAAGACAGAAAGGCTCAGTCTGTAGTTATTACATTTCACCTGTCTATTTAACATCCCCTGGAGACACACCCCTGACACTCGTCTTACCTTGCTACTGTCTTACTGGGTGTGGATAAAGTATATTGATTGAGGTAAATAAGAGTGACAAAGACAGAAGGAAGGCTCAAACTGTAGTTATAACATTTCACATGTCTATTTAACATCCCCTGGAGACACACCCCTGACACTCGTCTTACCTTGCTACTGTCTTACTGGGTGTGGATAAAGTATATTGATTGAGGTAAATAAGAGTGACAAAGACAGAAGGAAGGCTCAGTCTGTAGTTATAACATTTCACCTGTCTATTTAACATCCCCTGGAGACACACCCCTGACACACGTCTTCCTTGCCTACTGTCTTACTATGTCTGGATAAAGTATTTCGATTTGTTTCTGAATTAAATAATTGGAGGACTCTTTTGGAACTTTAAGAAAAAAAAAAATAATTAAATCAAACGTACAGTTATATAAAATTTAAATTATTGTATCCATGATTTTGTTTCTACATCCCTAATCATAAATAATGAATAATAATTGTTAATAATCGTCAATAATCGTTAGTAAAGGTTCGGAAGCATTTCCAAGATCTTCAAGATGGTAAATGCGAGGAAAGCAATAATGGCTTCGGCATTACGACCTGAATAGCTCTAATCGTTTACCGATAATATAATATTTCTCAAATTATTCCTGACAAATTGGGAATATTTTTAACGTTTGATATTCCTAAGTATGCAGCAATTAAATGCACGTCACCGCTTATTAGATATTGGTTATTCGCAATACAAATTGAATGTTAATTTTTACACTTAATTTTTCTGTGATGTTGGTAGTAAATTTATTACTTCATATGATAATCTGACTTTGAAGCATAGAAGAGTATAAAATGCAAACATATTTTTGGGATAATATCGATATTAGTTTATAATACATTTAACCACTAATAACACACACTAAACTACAATCCAATCGATGCAAGTTATCAGTATAAAATTGAAAAACCATTAAGGCATATTTTAAGATATCTTATATACTAAAAAACTTTTGCAAAATTTATGACAGCAAGCCTGACTATACCATTGGACCGAATTACACGCGGTTGGTACAAAATTAAAGATATTTTCTTGTAGATGTGTAAAATCCCTTTATGAATTAAAATAGGCTAAAAAATAAGTACGACAAATGAATTTGAAATTTTATAAAAGTTAACATGGGCCTCATGGGTTGCCATGTTGGTGACAAAATAACTACAAAATATACACCGAAAATCAAAACAAATGGAAGAAATTCCATTCACATGTTTTATTTACAGCGTGTGGTGAAAATAGAGAAGTTTGCACAAAACATACTTTTCGTCGAGTTTTCGACCACAGCTCTCGGTAAAATACTAATGTCCTTCTTCTGCTTACCAATTAATTGTTTCGTGCATGGTATGGTATGATCTAAAACAGACAATTCATAGGCACAAATTTCCATTTCACGTTTTTCATCGGTATTTAAGGTTATTGTTCTTGGACTTCATTTATTGATTCAAACTTTATTACCACTATAAATTAGATGCATTTTACAATATTTGTTATATTGGGATGACGCACCTGGTGAAATAGTTTCTTATACGTTTAATGTCCATTTAAATAAGTTTTATTACCTTATAAAGTTATAATATTGTTAAGGCGTTGTTTATTTTAAAATGGGTTTTCTGTTATCTGACAATTTTGAGAAATCAAGGGCGTATGTGCAATAATTTATCTGATGATACTATATTATTTGCGAGTAATAAATTTGCAAAAGACTTATTTTAATAATTAACAAAATTCTGGCAGAGATAAAGAGATATTATACTAATTATACTAACCTAAAGAAAACAAAATTTTAAAAACAGCATGTACTCATTTTAAGTTTTTTTTTACTAGAAAAAAATTTCTTATATGTAAATCTGATCACATTTTTCTCTTTATGTTAATATGAGATTTATGTCAACAAAATTACATAACTAAAGAATTGTTTATCATCCGGTACAAAAAGTTGTCTTTTGTTCTAAAAATAAATAATTGAATTATTTCTTACGACTGTGAAGAAAGCTTCTTCTCTGATAGAGTAATGTGATTTACGAAACTTCCAGTTATTGTGTCTTGGCCGAGTTTTTCCTGGTGATACAATCTGTGTTGATAATCCCTAAACTTTAGGCTTAATTCCAAAGGTAACCTATGATATGAGGTCCTTTGGTACTCAATTAATATAATGAAAATTTTGAATCTATAAATTTGAAAATTCTGAAATACAAACGCTGGATTATGATACGATTATGATTATTGTAACACCACCAAGATGTTTAGTAAGTCATATTTTTTATCTGATAATGGAGGATTTTTTTTAACGATGTTAGTAAATATAATTCGTCCAACGGTTTGTATCAAACTTTTTCGCGGTCTGCAATAAGTATTTAGCATCGTCATGGCATTGCCTAGGAATAATAAACTTACAACAGTAACGAAGATTTAGGTATCATTTTAAATTAACCCTGCAATTATTTTGTGGAACTATTACTTCTGGTTCTAATAAAGAGTATTAACCTCAAGCATTTCTCTTAAAAAGAGTAATTAGTTTGTAAAAATATGAAAGTTAATTACCAATCGAACCCTGGGGTTAGTTTCGTTGATGTGATGAGTTGATTGTAAACAAAACCAACGTTGCTTTACTCAAAGTATATTAATTAACTGTTTTTCAATCTCATTCATGAAGGTAAAATATAATAACCTAATATTTAAATCCTAGGTGGAAAAATAATATTTTTTTTAATGTTTGTTTGAAAAGTTTAACTATTTATTCTTAAATCCATAAACTTACCTTTAAACTCTGAAGCGGGAAAAGCCCTCTGTAGTGTGGCAATAACTTCTGCAATCTCCTGTAGAGAGCGAGGTGAAAATGAAACAGTTAGTTGGTTCATTGTTGCACATTACCAAATGCAACTCACTATGTATAGTCGTAACCTAGTATAGGGGGGACCTCATGCTCTAATATTAGATGGGGGGACCTCATGCTCTACTATTAGATGGGGGACCTCATGCTCTCTCTAGGTCACCCGCCCCTTGACATTGGACTCCTCAGACTTAACTGTTTTAAATTTATGTTACAGCCTCAAAATTTAAGGTTTAAAATTATCCACTTTCCTCTTTTTTACAGAATGGAAGCTAAACTGCAAGAACTCAAGACAGTCGAGGGGCTGGAGAGGGTTGGTGCTCTAGACTTAACAAACCCAGCGGGGTACCCGATCGTTGGGTTAAGACCACACACGCATCTGACTTATGGAAAGTCTCTCATTGCAGAGGTGGATACAAACGAGTCATCACATTTCTTCCAAAGCGGTTCGCAATGAACTTGACCAATGAAGAAGTCGATAAAATAGCATTAGGAGGATATAAAATAAAATGTACGGGGATCGCAAACAGATCCCCGATTATTGAAATCTTTAAGTGATTTGTTAATAAATCATATGACATAGAACTCTTGTCTCATTCACACAAACCCTGACCATTCTCAACAGTCAAACCAGTCCGATGAGTCAAGGTTGCTGCAGGCGGAACCCTGACCATACCCAAAAACCAGTCACAAGGATGTTGCATCCGACGGTGACCCAGACACACCCAGTCTGACAGTTACCACTCGGTTGTTTCTACCCAGGTAAAGTTATCCTAATCATAGGCCACCCACCGTTGGATGTACCCTTCTGTGATTCTACGTGACCGCACCACCCCGATGTGGCCACACTCTGGCACGTCTATGTAACGCCATGTGCGCGCTCACAAGTATTGATTCTCCTACTATGTACCTAGACGAAAACTCAAACTCAAGAGCCACGTTCTCAGTCAAAACCTAAGGTTTAACCGTGTACCTAAACTCAACGTCGAGGTGTGGCCACGTTCTCACTCGAACCTGTGGCCATACTTTTCAACGAACCTGTGGCCATACTTTCAGGATCCCCACAACGGATAGCATAAGTTACAAGTACACTAGTCTCAAAGTCGACAGTGCAGTTGCAAGTACACTAGTCTCAAAGTCGACAGTGCAGTTGCAAGTACACTAGTCTCAAAGTCGACAGCGCAGTTGCAAGTACACTAGTCTCAAAGTCGACAGCGCAGTTGCAAGTACACTTGTCTCAAAGTCGACAGTGCAGTTGCAAGTACACTAGTCTCAAAGTCGACAGTGCAGTTGCAAGTACACTTGTCTCAAAGTCGACAGCGCAGTTGCAAGTACACTTGTCTCAAAGTCGACAGTGATACCTCATTTGCATAATAGATGTGGCCCAGTTTCCCTAGTGACTTCATTAATATTCAGTTTAATTTAATTTTTTAAGACTCAATTCACAGTTTGGATGTAGGATCATGTACATTAGCTTAATTACACAAATTTTTTCTTCTCTTCGTCACCAGTTGGTTCATCATTACTAGTGTTAAGTTTAATGGTTCATATATAAAACTACATTTTTCTCCAAGTTTAAGGGATAATTTATTAAATGTGATGTTAAGACGAGGATATAAACTAATTAGGTTGTACAGACGCAGGTCGTAGATTTCAATCACGACTGTGTTTTTTTTTTTTTTTTTTTTTTTTTTTTTTTTTTTTTTTAAGAGGTTGGCGGCCTCTTTTAACCTTGCATTTGCCCGTCCACATAGACTACAGATCTGTGCGTGGAACGTATCCAGCAAAGCAAGGAGTGAGCCGGTACAGTACAAAGGTGAACTGTACTGATAAAAGTTTGTGGCAGTGACCAGGATCCGAACCCACGACACTTCTGCCTTGGACCCAAAGTCCGTGACGCTACCAACTGAGCCACCGACTCACCACCTAATGAATTAATTTTCTTTAATTACGGTCAATATTCGCCGGAATGTGAGTTGATGGAAATTAATTTTGTATTTTCAACAAATATTTGATAAACCTTTAGTCAAATTTTGACGTGACAGTATAACCCAAGCTGTAGGGTATGGCAATGTAGGAAGGAAGGGTAAGGATATGATGGTTGTTAGAAGCACCGGGTGTTCGGTAAAACACGTACACGTGACTAGAAATTGAATAGGCTAGTAAGAGGATTGATTTATTCAAGAACCAGTGATCTAATTAAATAAACTTTAACTAATATGTTTCGTTTTAATATTATAGATTTAATATTGAAGTTTAGTTCATCCGCTTTGTAGTTTATCCGCTTTAATGACCAGCTTAGAGAAGAAAAAAGTTAACACAGTAAAACTTTGATTTTTTTCCAAACCATTAAACAGTTACATGATTATTTTTTTAATTGTCAACAAAAGTCACTGGAAACAATGGTATCAAACTTTTTTATGACGACGAAAGTAGATAACTTAATATTCAACAAACTGGTTTTAAAAGTTCAAACTACTTAAATCATACTTACTAATGAAAGTTATTACAATTTGCTGTAACAATGGTTTTTGTCTAAATTACACATTTCCAACCGTATATTTTCCAAAATGTTGTACAATTATCTCAGAACACAATATTATTTTGCAATAAATTAATCCAACAATGATCGGACAAGAGATTAATTTGTCAATAGATTAAGCGTAAACATGGGGGATTATTCAAACGAGTGTCTGATCAATTAAATCTGTCTCAAATGATTAATGGACTGTAGAGTCCACAGACAGTTGAATATAACTCTGTTGTCCTGATAGTTATGTAATGTATGTCTGTTAACGGTAAAATATGTATTTTTATAAATAAGCAGTTGCAGTTAATTATGCTACTGTAAAGATTGGTTATTATTGTTAGTTAGTAATGTATAGTTTTTTTAGAGGGAATTTAATTAGTCATATGTTCGTGTAGGGTATATGTTTTGTAGTTTTATTGTTATTGATACACATACAGTTAGCTAGTTAATCAATGTTATTAAATTTGAGATCAGGATCATTAAAAAGTTATGATCATGTTTAAATTACGAGGTTACAATAAAAAAGTAAGATAGGCCTATAACAAAAACGATAATTGACAAACAGACAAGTCTTTTATGTTTTTCCTTCTATACTTATTTTGAATTGAGCTTATCACTTTCTAATCCTCAATTAAAATATGGGTTTTTTTAATGTATACCGTCTGTAAAATGTGTACACTTATTTAGTTCGTACATGCTATTATCTTATTTTTAAGGTTTGTTTGAATACCATAACATGGTAAACGCTTGATATTCAGTATTCAATTTATGTATGGAAACTTGGTAGCATTGGGTTTCATATTCCATGCATTTAAATTACATTAGAGACCTCACATTCAGATGGGACCTTCTTTGAATTAACTTGAGTTTTCTAACAATACTGAATTGATTGTCTAAACATGTGACACTAGGATTGATAAATAGTATTGTAATTTTAATTCACATGTTCCGATTAATATTTTCCCCATTATTTCTTAGTTGGCTATGACACAATATTTGTCTATACATTCCCATTTTCCCATTTGAAAAATGTATTTATTTTGTGCCTTTAACACATTAGCGTAAGTGTTCAAGTGGAAACTTGTGGAAACAAGTGGAAAAGCTATAGAGGATTTAAACTTGTAGACAGGAAAAGTCGTTGGTTTTACCTACTTCAATTGTATTTGGTGTGCGTCTAGTGTGAAATTAGAAAAGCTCAATTCGCAGTTTCTTGAGGTCTGTCATTCGATTTTCAAACTGAAAAAATGAGATATATTGAAACAGTGTATATATTTTACAGGCGAAGTATGTAATACAATAATAACGATAGGATTTTGTAAACTTTGGCTAGGCAATGTGTATAATGCCAAGGCATTCTACAGAATTTCCATAGGTGTGTCAGGCAAAGTATAAAACAAAGATATTAGTTAAAAAACATTTATTTAACCAGATTGATCTATTTTGCTTACGGTTAGGTTAGTTTATTTTGAATCAGAGTTAATGCCAAAGCAGGGTGCGAAAGTCTAAAAAAGGTTTTACTACAGAGTATTTCATAATTTGACCAAATTACCAACGGACATTATATAGAATGACTAGGCAAAGTATATAATGAGGTCTATTTCATACATTCCTTGGTTCATTTTAGGCATTGTATGGAATGTCTGGTCATTCTATACACCAGATACCTACTAGATATATATTCTAGATAAGATAAATATTCTACCAGATACCTTATCCGTTAATCATAAAACATTAAGGAATTTATTCTTAAGAATTCACTTTTACAATTGTTGTACAACAAGTAATAAAACACCATATTTTTTAAAGTCTAGCAAAAATTTGGTTCATTAAATTTTAAAAACGCATTACATTTTTATTTTCCTTATAATGTTTCGTCTACAAGTAGGCTATAATACGTTCAATTCTCTTCTGTTTTCCTGAGAAGTGTCTTTCATTATTGTGGCTGAGCAATGTCAGAGGCCAAGTCAATAGAGCGAACGTCAATAAAGACAAGACAGAAATATTTACGTCAATTGTCTTCGTTCCTTTACAACATTTACAAGGAAATCTAATTATCTTGATAACCGTCAATGTTACATTTTCTCTAAGATTTTCCTTCTTTTTAAGGAGATTCATAAGCAAAAACGTTTTTTAACATTATATTTCCAGTAAATTACATGTAAGCATATAGAAATACATTCTTACTAACTAACAATTTGTGCCAGGATCGTTTGTTAGCATATTTTTGTTTACAATTTTTATTTTCTCATTGTTAATAAAAAATAGTTGAACCTTGTGCTATAACACACTGGAAGAGCTTTTAGGTAGGAAATTACTTATTCTGGCAAGATGACGATTTCTATAACAATTCGAAATCAAAACGTGCCAATACATAATTCATACAATAATATTTAGTTAAAAATTAATCAAGAGGAAACCACTCCTGTATTGGTAATACAATGGGCAATACAATCAATACCTAGACCCTACCTTAGTCATCTAAACATAACAATACACTACAGGACGTGGTCACTAAGTGATTAACTCTGGGGTAGATAGATAATGGACATGCTGCATCTGCCTGGGTAAGAGTAGCTTAAGTATTATGCTGTATAAAGAAGGCAAAAAACGTCACAACATACAATAGAATTTCTAATTACAATTTTATTGTTCTAAAAATAACTTAGCTCTAACTTCTTTAGTCTCTTTAAACATTGATATTTTGCTTCTGGCTATTATTTAGTTCAAAAGTTCATTGTCATTGGATGTAATCGAATGTCTTCAGCATTATTAAGTATCAACAAATTTTCAAAATTAATTCATGTAGATCATAGCTCAATTCAAATCAAATTTTTTAATTTTAATTTCAAATAAACAATTTATAAGAATTTTACAAATATTACATATACAATACATACTGCAAATCTTAAAATATAAATATGTGATATCGTCAAAAATAAAAAATAAAATAAATTTTGTGAGTGTCATAATTTATGTTTTTAACCAGTGGTTAGCTGAACAATAACATAATTATGTCAAATTAAATTATTACAGAGCAATATTATTTGAGCTTTTAACCCATTACTTAACCAATATCTTGGAACCAAAAAATATAAAGTAGCACTTTTCTTGTAAGTTACAAGAGGGCATTATTCATTTAGTAAAACAAAAGCAAAGCATTTCTACACCCATAGATCTATAGTTAGTTCATCTGCGCTACAACAAAGGATGTGGATTTCATCTTTTTATGAGGAGTTGTAAAGTCTTTGACGTAGATGTCACTCCAGGGACATCAAATCAGACATTATAAAGATAACCCCCTTATTTATTAGTGACAAATTAGCTCAACAAGAATTACCTCTTCACCATGTTTGCTCACAGACTAATATTTCAATAAATATTCTCAAAAAGTATGTTTAGAGCATCAGTGTGTCACATTTTTTTTTTTTTTTTAATTTGGATTAGAAATTTGCATTGTATAAAGTCGCGATATGACGTTGTTTTCATAGTTGGCAGATTTAATGAGAATGTAAACAAATTGGAAATCAGTTTGATATGGTTTGCATCGTGAGAATAAAAGACAAAAATCAAGCGACACACATGACGTGATATGTCAATTTCTGATTCTGCCATTTAGGCATTTCACTTTTATCCAATTTGGTCACGATTCATCATTTTGGCTAAATGTTGTTATATCATAACAAGCTGCTGATTTTTTTCAATATAGATGCTCAACATTGTCAATGTTCTTTCAGTTATTTAATTAACATGAAACACATAAAACGTACAACTAATTGAACGTAAAATAGAGTAGTTGTTATTTGTAGCTTATGTGTAGCTGTTACTGAACAAAAGGGAAAAACACAATGCTATGTAGCCGTAATGGTACTGTACTGTATATAGTTCTTTATTGGTTTGACATTCCATCCCCATGTTCAATTTGTAACCAGTTTTTTCTTATAAAAATTGTCGTAGTTAATGTGAGCCACCGACAGATTGTGCTGATCCTAATAACTGATTTCTGTCGAATACACAATCTTTTTTACCAATTCAAACTAATGGAATGAATTAGTTATGTCCCATCAACTTGGCCAGCACCAAAACAACAAGGTAGAAAACATGGGTTTTAGCCACTAGTGTGCATTCTGTGACTGGCACAAACAACTACGTTCTTTTTTAACAAAAAATTTGCTACAGCTGGTCCATATAGATGGGACGTCTACTTCAGTGTCCAATAGTCAATACTTTTACCCTTAAAGAAAATACGTATTTGGCTAAGTCTGGTGTATCCTAATAAACAAATATGGTAACCAAAACTTTACACTAAATTACATTCTTTATTCAATATACTGTTTGTTTCAATGCACTAGTTTTATTTCGGACTAGCTGGCTCGACAGACGTCGTCCTGCCCTAATGTGGTTTAATGTCAAATGCTCGTTCATTTTCAAGATGAGCTCGTTTGCATGGCTCAATCACGTCCTGGTTGAAGTTCGTTCGCTACGCTCACTCGCCTTTAGGTTGCAACTTTTAAATGCTATTGAACATCACAGAATCAAATTGTTTAGTTGAACCAGCTGTTAAGATTCTTTAATTCCATTTAAATATGAGTACTCATAAGGTTAAGATGGGAAACTCCAGAGCCACTGGGGTGGAGCCCTTTTGACGGATCTGCACCAAACTTCACACAAACCATCCTTGAATAATGCTTAATAGGCAATAATGCCTGAAAGTTTCATTACAATCTGTCGAGCGGTTTCGGAGTCCATAAAGAACAAACAAACATACATACATTGGATTTTATATATATAGATATCATTTTAAATCGGAAAAACTTAATTTTACTTAAACTTTTACTTTACTTTAAACTTCATTTTAAAACGCTTCATTCTTTGTAAATCTTATAAGATTTTGAAATCGATAACTACTTTATTTAGATTTTCACAACACCAATACTCTAGGAGTCTAAGGTGTGTACTATAAGGAGAAGAGTGGACGATGAGTGGTCAATGAATGAGATGACAGGGTTGTCACTAAGATCATCTTGTCATTTATCCTGGATCATTAAAAGCCCAAGGATCAAGAGCAGTTGGGTCCACGTACTGAAGTTGTAGACTTGCAGACAGCAACTGTCGTTTAGGTTTACTCGACTTCAATTGTATTTGGTGTGCGTCTTGCGTGAAATTAGAAAAGCTCAATTCCCCGTTTCTCACAGGCTTATATCTGCAGCTGATTTTATTATGATGTTAAAGGTACGGTGGTTTTTGCTAGGCTCTATCCATTATCCAAGTCTTTGACCATATGGGTTGCCTCTAACCTAAGTTGTTTAGCAAAATAATGTAATTATTGTTTAAGAGTATTACCTTTCAAACTAATCAAGTACTGTTATCAAAATATTCAGTTTTACTCAAATGTATTATATTAACAGATTTTGCGTCCTTTAGAAAGGTTTGGTCAACTCTCCATCAAAGTTAAACTTTAACAGCAGTTAAGTATAGTAAAAATCATGTAAACTGAAAAATCTATGATTACGTGGTAATCTTTGGAATATGCGTTTAACCACCACTTAGATTTTCCTTTTATTCCTTTCGGTCCTTACTTACGAATATTTTAAGATCCAACATTTAGCTTATAGGAAAGCGTTAACTTATCAGCTATACAGAATACTTTCATTTTACTTTATATACTGACGTAACCATCTTATCTATTTCTACTAGCTGCCATGAAGCTTATTTAAGTGCTCTTTCATAGTGTGTTCTACATGTGCTAATTAAGTATTTTGTTTAATTTAGTTTGCCATATTATACTAATTTAAGTTTACGTATACAATACTTGAAGTTACAATAAATAATTTCCAGTATTGGAATTATTCATAAACCGGTAAATAAGAAGAAAATTCATCACCTAGCACTACTTTCTGAAAGTTGTAGCCTCACATTTATTATTTGATTACCTTAGGGCAAAGGGGTGAAAAACTACCCTAAGCAGTAGCAATTTGGTCGCAATATCTGTTTCTATGCCTGTCCTGTATACCAATTAACCCCAAAATTTGAGTGGCAAAAAAGGTACCAAGACACATTTCGATAGGCCTATATGTTTTACAGAAAGAAACAGCAAGTAATAACACCTTCTCTTATACAACTAATAGCAGAGTCCTTCGTACGGGATTGGCATATAAGTGTAAAATTCTTATTTGCAGTTATACCATAGATGAAGTAATATAATGAAAGTTATATTGTAAGAAAGTAAAGATAAGACTTATATTACTTCATGTATGGTTATACTCAAGCTTTGCGTTTGCATTGGGGAAGGAAACAGTTTGATAAAATTTGGGTTTTTAAATTTACGGTATGCTATAGTATAACACATTTACCATAGCCATAATGTTCTACCATTGCACCTAAACAATGGGAAAAAATAAATTATCAAACATTCGCACAATATCACAGATTATTTATTAAATTAAAAACATACACATAACTGTAAACAATCCTACTTTGACAGTTCTCATTGTGTGTCACAGCTTTTTGTTGCTCCTTAGTTGAAACGGTTCAAATTAACTGTTGCTATAAATGAAAAAAATTGTAATAGTGCTGCATCCTGTTGGGAAAACTTATAACTTTTTATTTTGTCTATGATATCATAGAGCCAACTTATTAAGTTGAAACAGCTGACTAAATTCTTTAATTCCTTTTGAATATGAATACTCATAAGGAACATGGGGAACTACAGAGCCACCCTGGGGGTGGAGCCCGAAAGGATATTTGAGGTAAGAATAGGCCTATCTTAATCGGGAATGTGATTCATCATCGTGCCAAAGTTCAGCCTAATCCGTCCAGTAGTTCATGCGTGATTGAACTTCAAACAAAGAAACATGCATACAAACAAACAAACAAACACAAACTTTCACATTTATAATATATAAGATATCTGAACTGGACCAAGATATATTTAAAAAAATACTTTTTTGTGTGATCAATCTCTGGTTTAATTTTAGGTCTACCTAAAGACCCTCAGCAATGGAAATACTTGTACGCCAGGTGGTCGTATTTTCCTTGACTCGCGGATCATTTAACAGTTCAGTGCTGCGTAATAGACTCAGGATTGCAGGGGAGAATTTTCTAATTTCCCGCAATCCAAGTCTGATTCGTAATCTTTGCATGTGTTGTAGAAACTCATTAAAAAGGGAAATGAATGTGTTTTAATAAAATCGTTAAAAACTTAAATAAATTAGATGAAAGCATTGGTTGTTGTTTTGATTGCGTAGAATATTTTGAAGTGATATCAAAATCCTAGAAAACCTTTAAATAAACCCCACAAAAAGTTTGCATAAGAATTATAAACTCTCATTAGCCTTTGGACGAACATAAAATAAAAATTTAAAATTAACACAGAACGCATGATTGCAATTACGTGCAAATATCCAAAGTTTGGAATTTCACCAACCAATGTCACTTGAGAAAAATATTATTCATTATACTTGCCTAAGACTCTATACTTAACTGTAGATTACTTTCAGAGAGTATAGGAAAGAACCCATTTGTTTCAAGAATTAATATTTTACAGATTTAAAAAAAATATAAATTCACTTAATTATTGTTAATTGAATTACAGAACTTTGTTACAAAACTATTGTACAACTAGTGAGCAAAGTGTTGTTATTCGAACATCATAAATAATGATTAAATCACATTATCTTTGCACCCTTGCTTAAGACATTTTTTTCGCTGAAAGGCATGAGAGACCAGGCTTTCTAATTTCACAGCCTCTGAACATCCAAATACGGCTCAAGAAGGAAAAATAACCTGTTCATGAAGGGTTTACTTGTAGAACGTTAGGCTAAAATCACCTAATTTACGTATAGGCCCATTTGTTTAAGAAATTTAGATTTTTCATTGAATATTTATCATTTTCTGAACTTTGTAGGTTTATTTGAACGTATCGTATTATTCCGATCATAAAAATGACTTTTAACATTTATAATTGTATGGTACTGTTCAGATAAGTTTTAGTTTTATGAGTTAATCACATACATCTAATTAATTATTAATATGCATTTTTACTCAAGTAAAAAAAAATCTGTTCACTGATGTTTTACTTGTAGAACAATTATGTAAGGTCATAATTAAGTATTACTTAGTAATACTTAGTATTACTGTACTAAGTATTATGTATTACCCAAGTAGCCTATTTATGAAATATAGATTTTTCATTGAAGAGTTATCATTTTCTGAACTGTGTAGGTATATTAGATCGTAATGTATTCTTCAGGTCCTAAAATATATTTTAATTATCAATTTTAACTATTATTTTTTTAATTATCAATATGTATTAATTCACTCGATTTGAATCAATTTTAAAAACACTTATTTCAGACGAATCATTAATGTCAGGTTTCTTTTATAAATTGTCCAATGGGTCGATAAACCTTAATTCGAACACCAGAATATGGATATAAAATTGAATTTCAGTGAACCAATTTATCGTAGTGTTGACAAGTCTAGGGCCCCATATATCTAATATTATTCCATTAAACCTTAGTGGGGCTTCCTGAATTTCAAAAATAAGGTTTTTGGTCAAACTCCTAAATTTTTGTTTAAAACTAAAAAAAAATACAAAATAAATCTAAGTCTTCGACATCTAAAGATTTTAATAATATATCAGAAAACTTGTGTATATAACTATCTTAACCATCATGTATTACTTAAAGTAAACAGGAAATTGTTTCGCTGTTTAGTATGTAAGAATATATTTTATATAAAAAAAGTAATAATATTTATAATGAACTAGCAAAGTATCCGTCCTTCGTACGGTGTTGGCGTATAGGTATAAATGGTTATTGCAGTTACTCGTGCTTTGCGTTTGCAATGGGAGAGAACACGGTTTAAAGCCCCCCATACACTATCCAACATGTTGGACGGACATGTCGGGATCCAACGTCTTGTCGAACATATTGGACAGTGTGTGGGGTCCCGACATGCTCGACGGATATGTCAGGTCGGATGCTCGGTCCGGTAGCACCACCCGACTCGAGCCGTCCGCCTGACATGTTGGACCGTGTGTGGGAAACCGTCGAACTGCTCGCCCGACTAGCCACAGTTTCCAGTTGACTTGTATTTAGCGAGTTGTGTGTGATAACCGTCCCATTTTTCCATAATGTCATTTAATGATAATAAACAGTTCTGGTCGGAATTTATTTAACTCTACAGAGACCAGAAGGCGTTGTGGGATGTCAAAGTAAATTCTATTCTATTGCAACAAGCATGCGCGTAAAGAGGGGCACGATATCCTGATGGAAAAGTGCAAGGAACTGTATCCAGAGTGTGATTTAAAGTTCGTTAAAAATAAAATTGAAAATTTAAGAGCCTCGTTCCGTAGGCTCTAAAAATCCCTAAATTCATCGCTAAAAATCCCCCCACAAACAGCCACAGTAGTCTCGAAATCCATCTCAGAACTATATTTCACCTGACTTGTTGGGTGACATGCTCGACAGTGTGTGGGAAACACCCGACATAAGTCAGGTTGGATGATGGGTCCGTCGTCAGGTCAGGTCGGGTGGCATGTTCGATAGTGTGTAGGGGGCTTAAGAAAATTCGTTTATTTTAATTTACGGTATGCTATATATAATCAATCTAGTATAGCACATCTATCATAGCCATAATGTTCTACCACTGCACCAAGTAGAAAAGTCTGGCCACAGGTTCGTTGAAAAGTATGGCCACAGGTCGAATTTGACTTTGAGTTTTCGTCTAGGTACAGGTTCGTCGAAAAGTATGGCCGCAAGGTTCGACTGAGAACGTGGCCACAGCTCGACTTTGAGTTTTTGTCTAATGGTCACACTGGCCACAGCTTCGTTGAAAAGTGTGGAGATTTGACTGAGAACGTGGCCACAGCTCGACTTTGTGAGTTTTCGTCTAGGTTAATCGTAGGAGAATCAATACTTGTGAGCGCGGTGCGTACATGGCCGAGCGCGGTGTGCACTTGGTGTTAGGGTGCAGTGTGTGTATAGCTTGTGTTTGAGACATGTGTACTTGCAACTTGTGTTTGAGTGTATGCGCTACTTACCGTGGAGATCATGGCGTGAGTATTGAAACTCCATCAACTAGGAGAATCTGTGGGATGTTTTGAATAAGGAAGAAAGAAAATACTTCATCAGGTAATAAAATACTTTATTTTTTAAGCAAGCATTGTGTACATGTGGTATGATATTCCTTGTTACAAACTTTTATATGATCCAGTTTCATCTTCAAAATGCTCTCCAGCCTGTTGCGGAATCGAAGTTCATCCAATGCCACTTGCATCCAGGTTAAATCTTCCTTGTCCTTTTTAGGTGGTTTGAAGACCCAATAAATGGGGATGTTATCAATTGAAACTCGTTTTGTATCCATCTAAGCGATTATTTTATTCTGTTGTAGCAACCTCAATATTTGTGAAATTTCAGTGTCATGAGCGGTGTGACCGGCAGATTGTGACATAACTAGTAGTCTTAATCTGTCCACTAGTGTGTTGACGTTCTGGTTGTAAAACGTATACTGACGCAAACCGCTAACTGTCGGTTTTGGATAGAATAATGAAGAAACTACTGAAGTATATTTCTTCCCTTTGTTTGAATTTATATTTTTGCCAAAAGAGTATGATTGAAGGTGCGCGTTGGTAAGTATTAGGATTTCCTTGTATGTGGATAAATCATTTTGTTTGTACAACTTTGTATCCTTCATGAAAAGTAGTTCTAAAAGACCTTGAGATAATTTGAATGTTTTGTTCTTAACAAACACCTCAGATTGTGAAAACGTAATCTTTGAGTCTCCAATAAGAGTTCCACCGCTACAATTTGGACGAACTCCATAGACAAAGTCTAACTTATCTTTGTAGTCTGGACTAGCCAAGCGAAGTAGATAAGTTTCAGGTGATATGCCATCTTCTGTTTGAGTAGACATGTCGTTGTGTGTTGTAACCTCTTTACTCAGCTCCTCTTTCTTTATTTCTATTTTTGGAGGAACGAAGGATTTCAAACTTTCAACTACTGCTTTTTGAAATGGTTCAACGAATGGTTTGGATCCGATCTCTAATGAATTCCTCTTCTCATCTTCGTTGAACGGCGTCCTGGAGTGAACGGGGAAGCAGAGAGATGGTTACTCGTTGTGTCATGATTGCGACTTGCATTTTAGGCAGGCAGACGGAATATAAATACATTTACCATTTTTGCTTCAAGCAAGGTTACCTGCAATGTTCCGTACACGCCCTGTCCACCTTGTATGCACCTTGATGCAGTTATTCAAATGGTTACAATAAGATGTACAGTAAGATTAATATTTAATATGTTCAGCTCAGAACAATGACTTCTGAATTAGTTTAACACAAGTTTATCCTATTACAGATATAGAAATATCAAAGCTCCATTCTGCAGCATTGAACTTCCCCTCTAACAATTTTTTTTTTTACATTTATGATTTAGCTGGATTTTCTCTTTTACAGAATGGCCAACATCCAAGCAAAACTGCAACAACTTAAGGCAGTCGAGGGGCTAGAGAGGGTTGGTGCTCTCGACTTGTCAAACCCGCCAGGATCGTCGGGATGAAAACACACAATCATCCGACCTACGGCAAATCCATTATTGCGAAGGTGGATATGGGAGAGAAGAGAGTAATTACTTTCCTACCAAAGCGCTTTGCAATGAACTTGACCCCTGAAGAGATAGAGGAAATAGCTGGAGGAGGCTATAAAATAAAATGTACGGAGATCACGAATAGATCCCCGATTATTGAGATTTTTAAATAATTTTTTAATAAATCATATGACAAAGAACTCTTGTCTTATTCACACAAACCCTGACCATCCTTAACATCAGTACTATAAGGAAGCACAAGCTCCCAATAAGGAAATACTGCAGTGTGAGCGCTAGAGGCCTCGACCGCCAAAAAACAGGTTGACGCTCCAACACTGACCTTACCCACAGCACACCTCAGAACCTGACCTTACTCAACTCCAAACCTCCTAACACACTGATAGAGTTTCAATACTCACGCCATGATCTCCATGGTAAGTAGCGCATACACTCAAACACAAGTTGCAAGTACACATGTCTCAAACACAAGCTATACACTGCACCCTAACACCAAGTGCACACCGCGCTCACAAGTATTGATTCTCCTACGATGTACCTAGACGAAAACTCACAAAGTCGAGCTGTGGCCACGTTCTCAGTCGAATCTCCATACTTTTCAACGAAGCTGTGGCCAGTGTGACCATTAGACAAAAACTCAAAGTCGAGCTATGGCCACGTTCTCAGTCGAACCTGCGGCCATACTTTTCGACGAACCTGTACCTAGACGAAAACTCAAAGTCAAAGTCGACCTGTGGCCACACTTTTCAACGAACCTGTGGCCAGACTTTTCTACTGCACCAAACAATAAAAAAGGGAAATTCTCATTTTTCACAGCTTTTTGTTGCTAGTTGGTTCAAATTAGATGTTGTCATAAATGCAAAAAAAAAAACTAATTGTGCTGCACCCTTGTTGGTAAACCTTATGACCTTTTAATGCTCTTTAATATCATAGAACCAACTTAAGTCACTCATAAGGTTAATATGGGGAACTCTAGAGCCACTGGGGCGGATCCATACATCCAAACTTTCTCACTTTATTAGTAGGATTAATACATGGAAATCTAAATGTGTTGTTTGTTATAGTTGGGAAAAAATTAACTTACATCTATATTTTTGAACCACAGGTGGTTAATAATTTATTTTTTGAACATAAAAGCTAGTAACATAACTAAACATAAATAAAATAAACAGAAATTGAACATAATTGAACTACCGAAACTTTAATTTTGATTTTTAAAGGTTCTGAAACATTTGAAACAGATGCTGGAACAATAATCTTCCCTGCGGCTGGCGCGGTTCATTGAATTCATATTACACTGTTGTTCATTGTACGGAAAACGTAATAACCTGTATTCAACCTATTGTTTAGTTTTGCATTGTCTACATGTTATTTTTTGTCAATATAAAATACAAATTATAAATTTACTTTAGCTAGTTTGTTATGTTTCATTTTTTAAGAGTCGTTAATTTATAGCTTCGAAAAATATCTCTTTGCTAAAAATAAAATGAATACATATAATCCCATTCCATACAGCCTAGATTATTAAATTAGTAAAACGAAATAAGATTGAAGATGTAATATTTTGAAATTATTTCAATTATCTTAGAGTGCCTTGAATTATTTATCTAATATTCAGTTTTAGTGCACAGAAATGAGTTCGAGACAAAACACGATCTACAATAATCGACAAAGTGTATATTACTGTCTGGCAGAAAGTTTTGGAGGGAGGACATCACGTGACCGGAAATACAACTACTCTCGTTGGCGGGAAGCATCTTCGGCGTCTCTTAATACTTGCTTATTGTATGAAAAATATTATATTTTTACTAATGCACACATAAACAAAATATTATCCAGCCATTCCATTATAATGAGTTTGGCCAATCTTAAGATTCTGGAAAACCATAATCAATCGCTTACTTTGAACATTTATTTTTTTATTAGTAGAGAGTAAAAGTGACATTCAGATAAATTTAAGCTTTCACAGGACAGGTTAGTAAAAATATCGTACTGAAATGTAATGACATTGTGTTATTAAGGTAAGTAAATAGTGGGTTATTCAGTTTGAAAGCATTAAGGGTAAAATAATATATCTTTGAATACCTAAATAGTTTAATTGTGGCTTGAACGTAATTTTAAGTATTATTTGGGGTATCTTTAAAGGAAAGTTAATCTTAACAGACTTGTTAAAATTAAATCGTCATATTTATGTATTTGATTTTTAGACTTTGAGTAAAAAAAAAACATTCAAACACAACAATGAAAAGTATTGTAATTTCATCGTATTCCTCAGAACAAAACAATACTCTAACGTGTCTTCAAAATGGTGTAAGGAAAACTTCATAATGTAACCAATATATTCAAAGTAAGAATAAGTTTCCAACTCGACTGCTTGGGGAAGTCTACGTGACGGTTGTAACAATGAAAACATGAGACAGTCGATACGTTTGGAGCTCTCCTAGTTTGTCACTCAGTATTGACAAGTATATTAGCCTTATCTTGACAGAAAAACGTATTTTTCGATTCGAATGTGTTAAAAAGGCACTATTTCAGAAGCATTGTACAATTTCCTCTGTTCTTGAATAAATCTGAATGGACATTGTCATATGGGCAATGGTTTACAGGACATCAATTGTAAATCAGCTGTTCGATCGGTATTGTTGTCATTTAAATGTTGATAATAAGGGTGGAGCTTTCTTCCTTGCGACCTTAATTTTTTAATGAAGATTCAAAAAGATATGTGATTAAATTTATCATACCCGTATGATTTTTTTCATGTGTAAAAGTAAATAAACTATATTGTTAGTATACTACAGTGAAACTTTTAAACTGAATAAGCCATTTGTAAAGCACAATGGAAATACTTTTAAAAATAATATTTAAGAACAAATTAGGCTTAACTATGTTGTTAAGCCTAAAAATAATTTACATTTTTCGTCAAGGATCACAGATGTATAGTGCAATCCCGTGATAACGTTGATTAAAATTCATTTCAAGATAAAACCGTAGTTTTTTTTGGGGGGGGGGGGATTATTAAGTGTAAAATCAACAAACAGTAACAAATAGAAGCTTTTTTTAATTCTTAATTAGTGAAGTGGTATTAAAATGTGTTATTATAATTACAACCCTGTAGAACCCTGAGGTTAGATTTAGGTATATGTGTTGGTGGATTGTAAACAAACACAATGAGTTTTTTTAGCTTTACCAGTTTTATTCATTACGGTCTAAAATAATTAGTTGATATTAATCATATCTATTGAGTATACTATCTATTGAGTTCAACAAATAATAGTATTACAGATTAAAATTTATTTGAATATAAAATTTAAATATTGATTAAACTGTGCTTTTCGTAAAAACTCTGAGGTAGTTAATTTATGTCACCTCCAAAATTTGTTTTCATAAAGATTAACATTTATCTATCTTCGATTATCCAATTAAATAAACATGTTTGGGATTAGAAAAGTGTAATATTTTTATTGGTTTGATAAATTAACATTTAAATAAAAATTAGCACAAACCTTTACAATAACATATATCCTGACAATTCTTTTAGGATTATAATATTTAGAATGTTTTAAGTAAAATCTAAACAAGTCTTCCTACAAATTCAATTCAACTTGATGACGAGTCCAGAGCAATCCCGCACGCGATGCATACTTTTAAAAGTATTCTGTGTTCACAAGCGTTGGTTTTTTTTTTACTATTCATCTAAAACACAATTTTTATATTTTAATTATTTCCTCATTCAAAACTAGGTAGGATAAAATAAAATTATTTTAATGTCCGAATTTTAGTTAACTTACTATACTAATACAGTAGGTTAAAACTTTAAAATCTGAGCGAAATTAATCTTATTTAGGGTTATTTCCGTTTTTTTTTTTGTTTCAGAAAATGAGAAAAGTATTGTGCTGTAATCATTATACCGACTTATTTGCTGTCGGCTTAAACACATGTTACAAAGACTTTTTTGCTGGTTGTAGTACAAAATGTAAATCGCTGCATGTATGTTTGACAGTATCCTTGTGATTTAAATTCTTGGGACGTTTTAAGCCCGTTTGACTTTAACAAAAACAATATGCAAAGTGTGTAGAAAGTTTGTAAACACCCTGTGTACAGTAATTAGGTACAAGGAATAAATAAAAGGATAACAGATAATCTCGATTATTTCATACGTTTCTAATTTTAGCGAATTTCCCATATAGGGAATAAGCTATTACCGTAGTACTCATGGTAAGACCTGGACCCGGGACCGATTTATTTTTCGTTTTGAAGTCCCTAGAGGCCAAAAACGCCATATATATTTATATTTATATACATATATATATATGTAAGTGTATAAGACATTTTGGGGACTTGACTTTTTCGGGTCTCAAGAATTTATACGAAAATACACTATTGCAATATTTTGAGGACTTGAATTTCCGTATGTGTATAAGACATTTTGGGCACTTGACTTTTTCGGGACTTGAGAATTTAGTACTTTATAAGACTTTTTGAGGACCTGTGCAATTCATTCCATTCCAAATGCAGCGTGTTATTGATTTTCACCCTTGTGTGGGCCTCCCATTCACTGACGGAATGTCTCGTGGCGTATGACGACCGGATATAAATAGTCAGTTTACACTCACTTATCTCGTTATTTTTTCAGCATATTCCTCGACCCGTCTGCAGGTCTTATGTTGACGGGCTGTCAGAGCGTCTGTTGTAATAACTTGAATTCCTTATGCATGTTTGCTGCTGATTACGGTGAATTATTGTTAGAAATTCCACCTAATCTTTAAAGTTACCCATCAAATTCATAGAAATAATAATATTTAACTGTTTGACGAGTACCCCTATTGTATTCAAAATACTAAACGGCCCAATCCACTGTCACGTTTCGTATTTTGTATGCTACCGTTAATTTACACGGGTAAATTGTTGTGCAGAAATATTCCACAAACAACTGCAGTGGCAGTAGCCCAAGTTCCTGTGCGCGACCAGATCTGGTTGGGTATAGGTGAGGGGGTTTGCAAGGGCACTTTTTTTAAACCACTTGTGTCTCGCTCATCACTCACCCCTCCCCAGTACTGTCAATAACCGACACGAACGTTACGTTCGACTTGTAGTGACCCATCTACATGCACAGAAGTTTTAGCTGTAGTGTACTGCACGCTATTATCGCGCCAAACGCGCTAGAGTCAAAGAACAGGCCAGGCAACAGCCTACAAAAACAAATTCTGTGCGCGTGGACGGGTCGGGGTCGCGCTACTAGCCGAACTAAAACTTGCGGGTACCGGTTGTTGGCAGTGCGTGAGGGTAGGGGTGAGTGAGTAGCAAGACACAAATGTTTTCACAAAAGTACCCTCGCCAACCCCCTCGCCTAGATCCAACCAGATCTGGTCGTGCGCACAGAAACTTTGGCCGAACTGTACAAACCTCTCCTCTTCCCTCATACACCTCTATGCTCTTCACTAACACTTGACGTTGGTCTGGTCTTGGTCTTCATCACACCTACAGTAGTGTTAGTCGTGTGCGCGTGTTTTTACTTCGCTACAAATAAACTTTCATTGAATGTATTAATTTAGCCTAGGATTTTACAGTTTGAATCAAAATTCTTCTGCATTCATATTTTTTAAAATCGCTAAGATAATACAGAGTTAGCTATTGTCATAAATATTCAACGTGGTTACAGAAATAACACACAAAACATGAAATACACTAAAAAAAGTATACAAATTCGGTTTGTAGTAGATAATATTTTAGGTGATTAGGTACTTTCCTGTTAAAGGGAACATTCATTATTATCGATGATTTTTTTCGATATATCGATATTTTTATTTTCCGATCCATTACAAATTGACAACAACTAACTGATCTTGTTTAGGCTAAAATAGTCTATTATATGGATTAAGAAATGAAACTGTTCTAAGCTAATCTAACATAACCAACCAAACTTGCTGGACCATTTAAAAATTCCGTTTGGGTTTGATAATAGAAAAGGTAAGTTAAACACCGAATTTTGAAATGTTATAGCAGTTTTGGTTAGTTATGTCAGGTTATTTTTTAGAACAGTTTCATTTCACTATTGTTTGTTGATACTGAACAATATTTATCGCGTGGTTGTCAGCTGATATGTTTCAGTTTCTTAATATCGATATATAGAGAAAAAATCATCGATAATAATGAATGTTCCCTTTAACAGGAAAGTACCGGTGAGTAGGTTGAAGCATCGATTAAAAACGTGAGATAAGTCCTATATTTGTTTTTTTAGACACCCCCCCCCCTTGTTTACGACTATGTGGAAATGAGTGTCTATGGTTTTTCCCGAAAGAGCTCCCCAGGGCCCTGTTTCATAGAAATACTAGTGTATTTCACAAGTCTACGTTTCAAAAACCTACTAGTGTAGGGACTAGTATTACTAGTGTGGACAGCAATGTGTTTCATCAAGTTTTACTCTTGTAAATTACACTAGTAAATGCTTGCTATATTTGAAGTAGACTAGTATTTTTTTACAGAGTTTTTTAGTATTTCTAAATCTGTTATTCTAAGTAATAAAATTAGATGTTGATTAGAGCTGTCATTTTAATGTAAAACATGTAAAAGTTTAATTAATGGAACAAAATAATTGTGAGTAGTGCGGAGTTGAACCAGGGACCCCACATGAGAGGCGAGTACTCCATCTCTGAGCTACGTCCTGCCATAGCTCCAATGCCATGTTTTAAGTACAGTTGGATTTTTTTAGCTAGAAGCAGTTAAGGTGTGGTGGAATATCTTTGAAGATGAACCTATTTTGCTGTAGTGCAATCATGTGTTCATATGTGTCAAATTTTGAGGTTAAATCAAAACAAACAAACAAACATATATTGGAATTGACAATAGATACTTTAAACTTACTCTAGCCTACTTTTATAAAAGTATTTGGCAATTTAGAGAATATTTACTGTGAAATAGACATGTGATTCCTTATTCCAAATCAACTAATGAATAAGTTGTTATTTAATTATTGTCTCCAAATTATAAGTGATGGTTGCTTTGAAAATAGTTAATTATATGAGCAAATATTGAATCGTCTTGCATAATTAATTTTGATCATTATATTAATAGAATAATGTGGTGGCTATGACTAACCTAACATAAGATAGATATACCTAACATAACTGTTGGGACGTAGAGTAATGAATGATAATTTACGTTTAGTTTTGATTTTTAAATCTTCTCGCCTTTTGGGTTTCAAGTTCGTGACAAGAATTAAATACTCTTGAGATGACGAGATAAACCTTTAAAGACTGACTTTTGAAACATTTAAATTATAATTAACAGCTAATTGTAGTATTGATGATAATGCAGTATTGTAATCAGAAAAGTTCACTACGTAGGCTACTTAAACAGGATGAGATTATACGATAGGGCAAGGAAGCAAGATTCGAATTTGGTTTATAAAATGCAGTACCGGTAGCCTAAATACTGAAAGTTTTCTAATAAATTAGACAATGAAATATACAAAATGAATTCATTTTATATTAATTGGGCTTGGGCATTTCTTTAAAAAGTAATACAACACGGCCCCTATGCCTAATTGACATTATGCCAGTTTGTTTGTTTTGATTTAACCTCAAATCAAAATTTGACACGTATGAACACATGATCGCACTACAGCAAAATAGGTTCATCTTCAAAGATATTCCACCACACCTTAACTGCTTCTAGCTAAAACAATCCAACTGTACTATACTTGAAAACCTACTTCACCATTGCTTGTAACGGCGATGCAATTATTTGTTACATCAATAAACGTTTAGGCATATTATTCATAGTTTTTTGACTCTAAATTAGAATATCACCAAATGGTTTTTAACTCAAATATTAAAAACCGCGTCGGCGGGCTCATTGATGAAAATAAATAATAGCGTTTTGATAAATAATATGCGATTGTTTTACTTATGTGTCTAAATAGTTATTAATTAAAAGAAAACACTGCGTTTCTACAACTATTTACATTTTGTATAAAATGAAAACAAAATTAAAACCCTTTATATAGGGTTTGAAAACCCGTGATTAAGGTTAGAAATTAGTGTTGAGAGTTCACGTGACTAGTAGTTTTGGTCACATAAGAAAACACTGCGTTTCTACAACTATTTACATTTTGGTATAAAATGAAAACAAAATTAAAACCCTTTATATAGGGTTTGAAACCCCGTGATTAAAGTTAGAAATTAGTGTTGAGAGTTCACGTGACTAGTAGTTTTGGTCACGTGACTAGTAAAATACACCAGTATTTACCAGCGGCATACAAACGTTTATGAAACACAAATTAGTAGGACAGGTAAATACGAGACCAGTATTTACTAGACTAGTAATTACTAGACTAGTATTTTGATAAAACAGGACCCTGTAGTTCTATTTGCGACTCTCAATCTACTCCACTGATTTATTAATATAGTACCGTATTGATAATTTCAAACAAAACCAATGTAGGAAAAGGTATTGACGACAAAATTTGTATATTTGGATGATTTCCATTTATAGTCCATGAGGTTGGCGAAGGTACTCAAAGGGATTACAGCCCTCACACACACAGATGCTAACATTGCTAACTTAGGTGGTGTGACAACAGGACTGAATTTGACCTGGTCCGTTCTGGGTCCGCAGGCGCAGCCATGCGGATAATTTCAGGGGTGCGACATTAGGACTGAAGGCGGTGACACACTATCGATCTTTTCCCCGATCAAGACCCCGAACCGAGCAGGGAGAAGGGAGAAGGGAGATAAATATCAGCAAAATTTTACTCCGAACATTTCCCCGAACATGACCAAGACCAGACGAATTCTACCGAGCGCGGCAAAAGGAAGTTTGGAGAGAGATAGAGAGTGTGTGCGAGTGAGAGCGCGGAGGCAGTGCCGTTTTCTATTGGTTTTATTCATTGAAATAACGTTACAGAATGATCATTTTAATTGCCTTTAATAATATTAATGTTTATATTATTTTTGAAAGAATTTAAGTCAACATCAATTACTTAATTCAACCTTAATATTATTGATATAATTGATTTAACGGTTTCTACACTTTCAACCTTGACCAAACAAACCACAAACATTACATCTTAAATGATTATAATATATAACGGCAACATATTACCCAACATTTATTTATTTTACCAATTAAAGAGTTTAATTGCCATATTAAATCAGAACTATCAATGCTAGCGCAGGCGGCCGCTCGGTGCGGCGCTCGCGACGATGTACGGGGCAAAAATGTACCGTGACACACTATCGTACATCGGACCGTACATCGGACCGATCTTTTCTTTGATCTTTCGCCAAAAACCGCCTCCAGAGCGCTCGTCTCCCTGCTCGGCCTGATGTCTTGTTCGGCGTCTTGATCGGTGTACGGACCCGTGACACACTATCGAACATCCTCCCTTCGACCTCCCTTCTCCCTTCTCCCTGCTCGGTTCGGGGTCTTGTTCGGGGAAAAGATCGATAGTGTGTCACCGTCTTGAGGGAGATCTCCCTCACCGCGTCGGTTTCTTCCCGTTCTCCCGCGGCCAGCACCCTTCTTCCTACCCTCACAGACACAGGCAAGAGAACTAATCACCTAATGGAGTCGTTCACTAGGTCGTTGAGAACGCATCACCTCATGGAATCGTTCACCTAATTGCTGCGTCGTGTTTTTGAGAGAACTCGACAGTGCAGCATATTCTTTCCAGTTCAAAACTAAAATGTTTAATCACTCTAAATGTTGTTATATCCATTAAATAATGAATAAAATATAGGCTCTATTATTTAGTAAGTTACATAATGTATAGTGAATGGAAAAACGAGGAGTAAAATAAAAAAGCTGTTTAGTTGTACACTGTCTTAAATATTTAAACAAAATTGGCTATTATTTTCCGAATTCGTTTAGCTCTTCTACCCGACCGATTTTCATGATTGAGGTCTCAAATTGAAGGTATGCACGCACAGATTTGCCATCAAGCATTGGCATATAATTATCTATAGTCTCACTCGGTCTATACGTAAACGAAATTTGCTCACCATGTATTTCTTATAGGAGTAAAATTTGGGTTCTCTTTGCCGAGTTCTAGCTCTTCTACCCGACCGATTTTCATGATTGAGGTATTAAACTGAAGAAATGCACGCACAGATTTGCCATCAAGCATCGGCATATAATTATCTATTATTCCACTCGGCCTACACGTAAACAAAATTGCTTCCCTTATATTTTTTATGGGAGTTAATTTAGGGTTTTCTTTTCCGAGTTCGTTTGGCTCTTCTACACGACCGATTTTCATGATTGAGGTCTCAAAATGAAGGCATGCTCGCCAATAATTGACAAATATTTACTTACTGTATTACTCGACAAAAAACATAATTTGATATATTTTTGAGTTCTTACTACAATTTATGATGTATTTCACGAGTTACTATACAATCCTATATATTTTAGTCTAAGAACCTCCAGTGAAATACCGCCTTTCATTTAAGCAATTATTTATTCAAATCGGACGAGTTTAAAGCAAACGTTAAGGTGAACAACCAACAGAAATATTATTTTCCAAAAGGGTTTTCTATGATTAAAATCAATAGCTCCAGTATTGTGCATGTTTTTGTACATGTTTAAAACTAAAAATAATTAGTAAATTATAGGCTTTAATTTGAGCTATTGATCGTTTGAATCAGTTAAGCTCAAGATACTTTGTTACTCAATCAAAAATCATAAATTTGATTATATCTCGGATATTATATCTATCTTAACGCTGCGGAGCAGCATGGGTCCTCTAGTTTACTATTATTTATATAAGCGTTATTTGCTTTAAAACCAGCTCAGTTTGAACAAACAAATACATTTAAATAGGGTATACAGTTTACCCAAAGACACTTTAAACTTTCACTTTACACTTTTTAGCCGGGGTATTTTGCATGTAGACCTAATGTGAATTTAGGCTTTTCATATTAGTAAATTTATGAAAATTTAATGTTCGTCATGGGCAATATATACGTTTAAAAATAGTTAAAGATATGAAAGTAAAACCTAAAATTAAACTAAAGTAATTATTAGGTTGTTAGTTAATTTTGTAGTACAGTGTTAAATTGTACTACTGTATTGATATAAGGAGTAAAGGTGTTGTTGACGTTAAGTCGTATTAACTGGGTTTATTTATTTAAATAATGCCAACTTTAAATATTTGGTACAACTTTCAAGCATAGAACTCACTACTGTGGACATACACCAACAACGCTCTGATTTTCGTTTCAGTACAGTGTGGTATTGTTAGTTTGTGGAACGCTCCCTGGATTGCGGCAAATGCAGCTCATAGAATTAAAATTTGATGTCATAGGGTTTGTTGTGGACGGATACTGATCTGTTATTTTCTGTGAACATATTTCAGAAAGTTCATTGGCATTGGTGTTGTAGTACATAAATTATTTCTCAGTAATCCATTACATACGACCTAATAGCTGGAAGGTCCAGATTACAGAACATTGGGAACTATGAACAGAGGAAAGGGAATGTGTGACCCTTCCTGGAATTCCTAGCTCGACGCAGACGTTTCTCTTTGTTAACTATGCATCAGGTGAACGGGATGTTGGTAAATAATAGAAAATCTCAATAACTAACGGTACCAAATGTTGTCATGGTGAAGTGTTGTTTAAGAAATAAAACATTTCTTTACTGACACTAATATATTTCAATCCTCCAGCAGTGCTTGCTAAACAGAGGATGAGGATACTGTCCATCACATTGCTAGAACTTAAGTAAAAAAATATTTATACTACTTGAATTTACATGCTACATCAGTGACACACTTTTGATTGTCATTTATATGTTTAGATAAAAAGATACATTTATGATATTATACGTTCCAAACAAATTAAAATATTGTAATTTTAAATTTCATGTAGTTTCCTGCTTCAACGAGAGGTCCAATATAAATTGTCGTTTTCTTTCGTTTATGGTTTTCAATTTCGATAACTTGAGTGGAGTGATTGATTACATCATCTTTGAGTTGACTCTTTCAAGTCATCGGAAATTATTACTGTTATTCATTTTGAAATAATGCCTGAAATACTTTGCAATGCTCGAATACGAGCAACAGAAGCACTAGTTTAAAATAATAGTTGTTAGCGCTGCAACGCGCACCCGTAGAGTATTATAGGCCTACATCGATGCGCGCACCGGGTAACTGCTAGTAATACATAAATATTTAAACAAAAACTGTATGGATCATAAACATAAATAAATGGTGTCGCTTGCCGAAATGTAATAGTAATTTTCATTACCCTACACACGAAAGTACCTACACTTTTTGAGGTCGATTCACACATAACAGTTACGACACGTCACAGTTCAGATATATCAGTCACGTCACAGTTAGCCAAAATATTCTTTAATGGATTTTCTATTGCTTTATATACACTCATCCGGCGCAAATCCGTCAGTCGCTCTCTCGGCGTCCGTCAGTCTATTCCAGATTTCTTTCTACCGACATTTTTGGTTTTCGGCCTCCTGTCGGACGTGTTTGAGTTGAGATTAGAAAAATAGTGGGGTTTTTCATTTAAATTACCGAGTTTGTATTTTAAGTACTGTTTGTAACAATGGACAAGATTTAGGATGAGATTTTGATAGAATATCAAGTTTTAATTTACCATTTTTCACTGTAACATCACTGTAAATATAGTAACGCAAGTCCGACTGAAACCAAATGAATGACCCTGACAATCCACAACACATTAATTTATGTTACAGTCGATGGTAAAATTACTTGTTCCTATACTCTATACTTATATAATTTGACTGAGAAATTTTGGATTCAACTGAGACTGAACTGTGACTGGTCTGTGGTGGAACTGTGACGGAACTGATATAAATGAACTAAGAAAATACAGTAGGTTATTTCCGCTACTGCAGCAAAATTACATAACGTTAACTTTCTGTGCATTTGTGGTGCACGGAACGTAACCGGTATGGGATTTTGCTGTGCAGACCCCATATTGAATAAACAAAGGTATTCGTATTGTTTACAAGTTTTTCGATATCGTAATGAAAAATAATGTTAAATACTCATCTGAAAAGTGCCATTGCGGGTTCGAAAGCTTTTTCCAAACAAATAAATCTGGCTAATAATTATCATAAAATTTGGTAACTTATGGATGATAAGCATAAACAAATGACGGAACTGAACGAATCTTATACTAACTAGCAACACCGGGGGTGTTAGAAACTCTTTGCCATATTCTCCTCATAATTGCTTGTTTCCTCTATGACATTTGTATTTGGAATGATTTAACTAACATCTGTTATATTCTTTGTTTTTTTAAATATACACAATTACAGTCTACTTAAAGCCCTTTAATTATTTTACCCACGACCGTTTTTTAAAAGTAACCATTTCAGTTTAGTTCTCAGAATTGAAAAGTTTCACTTAACAGCTGTTTACTTTCATAACAGCATTATTTCATTTCATAACAGCATAGTTTTTCTCATAACAACACGGGTAACGGACCAATGAGATTCAAGGATTGAGAGAAAAGAAGTAAAATTGTAATGTTTCGAACGTCAACTAATCAGCTGATTAGGATTTTATTCGTTGTAACAATTGACGTACAACACTTTGTTTTAGTAAATACACTTGTTAGTAAGCGTATTTTTAAACATAAAATCATAAAGGTCTCAATGTAATATTTCAATGAGTGCATCGTCATTACTTTTACACCATCCTAGGTAGCCTAAATAAGTGTTTACAATCTGAGTTAACAAAGCGGACTTTTGAATCAAGTCAAGTGGTACGGTTGAATTTCGTATCTAAATAAAATGGGTGATCAAACAACCATTTTACGGCATTTTAAAGGAACCAAAATTGTCTCTTCTGAATCTTGATCTCGTTGCGAGGCACTGGAATAGCGGCTAAATTATATTAATAAAGACGAATGCTAACAAGTGAACGATTCCATGAGCCGATCCGTTCACTATCCCACTAGTTCACTATGTGTCCGGGGGTAGGGTGATGGGAATAAGGCAGGGAGAACGGGGAGATTCCATTCAGTCCTAATGTCGCACCCTCGCATTATGCCGCATGACTGCCCCAGAGGGCTCTGGCTGGCCCAGGTCAAATTCAGTCCTGTTGTCGCTTTACCGCTAACTTACACGGGAAGCGGACACTCGGCCTGGGCTGCCCCTATTGTTTGTTGTGGAGGGTAGGTTTCTAGGGAACAGGTACTTGAACTCAGCTTGGACTTTACCCATTAAATCCTACGAATCTTTTAGAAATACTGTGGGTTGGTAGACAGGGTCGTCAACACAGAAAGCAGAGGCATTAACATGGAGCCAAACCTTCTAAGAATTACATTACTATTGTATTAGAATACTACTGTAATCTTTAACATCAACGACTCAGGAAGTGATGGTGTCTACGGGTGGTGAATATCCGCCCAAAAATAATCCTATTTTTGTTTCCAAATTTAAGATTCAAAAATATGCCAATGCCTACTACATATAATACATCTGTTATGCTTCTATTAATACGATATTTGATAGTGATAAAAAAAAATAATTTTAATAATTAATTGTTCTTGGAGAAATACAACATTTTAACCATGCTTCGCAAACAAGGGTTAAAAATAGTTAAGGAAAAAGTAGTTTAAAGTGTTATGCTTCTATTAATACGATATTTGATAGTGATTTTCTAAAAAAACTAATTTTAATAATTAATTGTTCTTGGAGAAATACAACATTTTAACCATGCTTCGCAAACAAGGGTTAAAAATAGTTAAGGAAAAAGTAGTTTAAAGTCGAGGACATCAACTGTCTCTGCTTTGAATTGTACATTACGAAAATTTTAAATGTAAAATACTTGTACTGTAGTAGTTTGAACTTAAATTCTTTATTTCGTTGGCCGCGTACGCTAAATATAAAAGTGTTCAGTAAAAGTTAATTTTGACACTTTTCCTCTGATATTTCGCCTAATAACAACATTACATTTAATTCATCCTAACTTAATGTTATATTATGTGTTCCAATTATTATATTGCAAATTGTATTGATTGTTGAATAAAATTCACATATTCATATTTGATTAGATGTATTATTATATTTTAATATAGCATAAGATGAAAATGTGAACTCAATTAAGCGAGATATATTTTGCCAAACCATAGGTGAATTGATTTGTTGTAACTTATCCAATTCACTCTGTTTCATAATATTTCTTTTTTTCAAATGTACCTTTAGACTTTTATTTTAGATGTGATACACAAACTTTATATCATTTACAACTAAACAAAGTAAACAGAAACTCGAGCCCAATTTGATCATTAATTAGAGCTTGGGAAACGACCACTTTCATTGATGTCAGCTGTCATCGAAAATAGTTACTTTCGTTACAGAGTGATGAAATAGTATATTACGTTACTAGTCCTGAAAATAAGTGTTTACCGGACGAGTGTGGTAGTTCCCGTGCGAGACCAAGTCGAGTACGGGATTACCATACGAGTCCGGTACACACATTTTGGACGAGTTACGTACGATAGTTTACGCCATACTACTAAATCTGTACAAATCCCTATATATTTCCACCAACTAAAGGACTAAAAATCACTACTCATAACCTCTAAGAGAGGTTATGTTTTTTTATAACAATAATTCATTGCCACCTAAATATAGTATAATCAGCTGATTGGTGTCCGGCAAAACTCATTACAGTACAGTAGTACGCAATGAAACCCCATTTGAATAAGCTGGCGGGAAACAGCTGTTTTCTGGACTAAATCCTTGCGTGGGAAGTTCGTCAAAATAATGTGGTGTGGCGTAAAATCTTTTTGTGTTGAAATTTAAATTTAATAGTCTCAAACCCTAAACCAAATTATGCTGATTCATAATGGTCATTACGACTATGATCGATAATGTAGCCATAAGGTCAATAAAATTATTATGTTGAGCGCGACTTTTATGACAATATACAGTTTGTTATTATGTCAAACCCTATTGATCTGTATGCCAAAATGTATGTTTTAGTATGTAAGGAATCCGATTTTGACACTTTCAAACTTTCGAAAATGTACCGTTTAGGCTGTAGAGTGAAAAAGACGGACAAACTGGAATATTTATTTTAAAATCCTTCTTGTGTTGAAATTTAAATTTAATAGTCTCAAGCCCTAAACCAAATTATGCTGATTCATAATGGTCATTACGACTATGATCGAAAATGTAGCCATAAGGTCAATAAAAATTATTATGTTGAGCGCGACTATTATGACAATATACAGTTTGTTATTATGTCAAACCCTATTGATCTGTATGTCAAAATGTATGTTTTAGTATGTAAGGAATCCGATTTTGACACTTTCAAACTTTCGAAAATGTACCGTTTAGGCTGTAGAGTGAAAAAGACGGACAAACTGAAATATTTATTTTAAAAACCTTTTTGTGTTGAAATTTAAATTTAATAGTCTCAAACCCTAAACCAAATAATGCTGATTCATAATGGTTATTACATCTATGATCGATGATGTAGCCATAAGGTCAATAAAAATTAGTATGTTAAGCGCGAGTATTTTGACATTATATTCTTTTTATTATGGAATTGATGACCAAACCCTATTGATCCGTATGTCAAAATATATGTTTTAGTATGTGGGGAATCCGATTTTGACATTTTCAAACTTTCGAAAATGTACCGTTTAGCCTGTAGACGGAAAAATGCGGACAAATTAAACTATTTATCAACGAAAAATTTTTAGTCTTGAAATTTAAAGACAATGGTCTCAAACTCAACACAGAATAATGCTGATTCATAATGGTTATTACATATATGATCGATCATGTAGCCATAAGGTCAATAAAAATTAGTATGTTAAGCGCGAGTATTTTGACATTATATTCTTTTTATTATGGAATTGATGACCAAACCCTATTGATCCGTATGTCAAAATGTATGTTTTAGTATGTGGGGAATCCGATTTTGGCATTTTCAAACTTTCGAAAATGTACCGTTTAGCCTGTAGACGGAAAAATGCGGACAAATTAAACTATTTATCAACGAAATTTTTTTAGTCTTGAAATTTAAAGACAATGGTCTCAAACTCAACACAGAATAATGCTGATTCATAATGGTTATTACATATATGATCGATCATGTTGCCATAAGGTAAATAAAAATTAGTATGTTAAGCGCGAGTATTTTGACATTATATTCTTTTTATTATGGAATTGATGACCAAACCCTATTGATCCGTATGTCAAAATGTATGTTTTAGTATGTGGGGAATCCGATTTTGGCATTTTCAAACTTTCGAAAATATACCGTTTAGCCTGTAGACGGAAAAATGCGGACAAACTAAACTATTTATTAACGAAAATTTTTTAGTCTTGAAATTTAAAGACAATGGTCTCAAACTCTACACCGAATAATGCTGATTTATAATGCTTATTACATTACAACTATGATCAATAATGTACCTAAAGGTCTACTATGTTGAGCGTGAAAATTTTGACAATATACCGTTTTTATTAGGAAATCGGTTGTTAAATCCTATTGATCTTTATGTCAAAAAGTATGTTTTAGTATGTGAGGAACGGTATGGTGAATAATAGTTCAACGTGTATGATGGCAGCCCTAGCGATCATCACAGTAGCTGCCTAAGATAGCATGTTATTATCTTCTAGTTTTATAATTAATTGTTTGTCTTCCCTGAGTCCTTGAGCGGTAAACACCGCCTTTAGTCCAGGAAGAAGAATAAGAATTGTTTATTTTCCAAATGAACAATTCTAGTTATAAGCCCTTCGGTCTTATGATATTTCATCGAAATTACTACCTAAATAAACTTCTTTCACTTTAGTAACGCTGTTTGGCTGACTGAACAAACACTTCAAATTCCAAGAAGGGTTGCTCATTTAGCAAGAGTTTGAACAGAATACCCTAGTTCCTTGAAGTGTTGAGCTAACACCACGGTATCTCGGTGTCAAGCTAAGACCACGTAATCCTTAAATCCACGCAATCCTCAAAACCACGTGAAACGACTCACTTGCGTTGTGTCTTGATACGGTGACACATGCACGCGTGCAGCGAGCAAAGTACTCACGAGCTCTATCAGCCCAGCTGACAGAGCTAGACTGATAATATTATCACGTATGGTGTTTATTGTTCACAGTTATTGCTCGACAACGGTTGGGCCTATTTTTACGTTTGGGTGTCAAAGTAACGGTATTTTTAAGTAGATTTGCTAAAACGTATCTCAATTTTAACAAACATTATCAACCATATGCAGTAAATTTTTTTGTGACTTCTTGCCGGCTCTGCAATAACCTCTCAAACTACCTAAGATCAATAATTAAAAGTCATCATCAGTTTGTGGCGTCACTGAAAAAAGTGATGTGTTGAGTGGATGTCTGTTGCTGGTGTGTCATGGCCGAGGTTGCCGACTTATTGAGGTTGTGTTAATGGCGAATAAATAGTATTAACAAATCGTGTTTTTTTAGTATTTACTATTATAGGTTTAGCTTTATATTGTGAATGTTAGGTTAAGTGTAAGAAATGGACATGTGACCCTAACTTTGCCTGGAAAAATAAAGTTTTCATTTCATTTCATTGCATTCGGTAGCACGAAAATATACAGGTAGTTTCGTCTGCACTTCTCCAAGATGGCGTAAATGGTGGCTTGTTTAAGTATTTATGAAGTACTCGATGGTCTATTTTATGCCTTGTGAGGCCTACCCAAAAAAAAATTCCTGGAGCCGCCCCTGGAATAAAGAAACTCCAATTTGGAACGAAGAAATTAGGATTTTCTAGCACCTAAAACCTAGAAATTACGTTGTGATTTAACATTACCTAATTTGACGAATTCTAAAACATACTATGAACTATACCTACTAAAATACCATCTACTCCCGAAACCGAAGGAAATAGCAGAACAACACAAGCTTGTATAAAGAGCCTAACAAGATGACGAAATCATTGAAGATTACGTTAAAGAACTAACACATTATGAAGAATCACTACAACTTTGTGTGTTCTGAGTGCAAAAGACCTACAATCATTTCACATCTACGCTCACAATTAATCCTGGGCCTGAATAGTTCTGAAATAAGGGAATAGCTTATATAACAATCCAATGAATTAACTGTTAGAAAAGCAATTGAAATTATGTCAAGTCCAAGAGACATACATCTAGTTTTGTATTAGAGTCTTCTGTCAAAAACTACACGAATGCAAATGTTACTGTGGACAAGGTAGCTGAAACATTTGCAAATAGGTGTAATAAATTTAAGAACATTGTATTAGTAAAAGTATCATATACATTTGTCATTGATATAACTGTATTAAATAATCTACCTAATTATTTGTAGGGAGTAAATTAGTTAGTAGATTATCTATTAATCGATTTGCAAGCTACATTATGAATATTTCATAATGTAGCTTGTAAATCGATTAATGTATTTAAACCAGACACTCGTCAAATAATGCAGTTCAAGGCGGAAATGAAGTGAGGGATACATCAGGATTAGGATGTGTGTTACAGAACAAGAAACTGATTAAAATAGTTGGAATAACTAGTCAAGGTCAACGCACTCGATAAAAGCACGGGATTATACGCTATAAAAAAGGCGCGAATATGTGAAAGTACAGTATAACCAGCGACAACCTATGTAAAACCAGACGTAAGCTTTAAAGCCAGGCCTACGAAAAAGACAAACTATGAATTTTGAACTATGTAAAGAATGAATCACTGAATATGATTAGACGAAATCACAGAGGTACAAACTATGTTAGTTTAACTATGTTGTTTATTTACGTGGTAAAGGAGCGTAGTTTCTTGATAGGTCTAAACAACGTCATCAGTTACCAAATCAATTATTTTGACTAGTTTCAGTTATATAATTGTTTTAATTTAAACTTGCGCTATTATGCTAATTCAACCTAGGGCAGATGTTGTTCCCACTATATATCTATACTTACACGAGGAGAGCGTGGTTTCGGCGATTTCGTAAAGTAAGAAATAATTGATGTAGAAAGAAATGTGTAGATTTTGATCTTTTTCTGTTTTGATTGATTTACCGTGTTGATTATGCACCACAGTGCTTTGTACTGTAATTGTTTTCTGCCATTATGAAAAATTCATTGCCAATATTTCTTTTAAGGTCCCTTGCATGATTTTGCGTGTATACTAATGTGTACTAGGTGTGCAATGCAGTTGTCTGCTTGCAATACTGAGCGGAGCTATCATAGTACTGTAATCATAGTACTTTAACAGTAACCCAACAACCAATTTCTCAAAACTGTGCTAGAGGGTTATTCATTGGCACAGAAATACGATATGAATTGACGCGACGTGACGAAGGAAAAATCAAACTTACACTGTAACGGATACACCTCCCTTTGAAGTTAGAACGTGTCTTCCCAACAAACAATTTTTTTTTTCATATAAAATCATAGATTAATCTGCATCTGTAATATCCTGATAAATAGACCAATTCGTATATATTCGTCCCTTAGCTGCCATTAGCTGTATAGTATGGGCTATTAATTAACAGCTGTGTCTAAGGAATGTCGGCCTTATATAGTCACTAACAAGACTACAAGATCGCGCCACTCATCCTACACTCATCTCCATTCATACTTGGCTTAAAATACCTACTTTGTATGGTCGTCATTTCATTGAACAGTATTAACAGGATGCCCGATTTGGCAAAATTAATCCTGAAATAAAAATTCAGCTAACAGGATTTGCTTTCAAAACGTGATCGGAAATGGTTGTGGCATTTGTAAACAACATTTAATACTAACATATCAGTGACAGCTAAAAAAAATAATCTTGATCGTTATAGTCGTTTTTTTTTTATAGGTAGCTGTTCGTTATTTTATAGATGATATTGTGATAAACTTTGAGAGAAAATTTAACAAAAATCGCGCAAAATTGGAGTTTTGAACGTCCGTAATTTTATTTACAAAGTAGTGAGGCCACATTTTAATGGCTAAATATACTCTCACCAATCCAGCGAATAGATTAAAACGATTTGAATCTTGAAAGATAATCTCGTTTTTCAGGAGAGGGCCGCTTAAAATGTCTCTTTGGCCGTGACAGACAGACAGAAATAGAGATAAGACTTGTTTCGGGGTTTTTAATGTATAAAGCGTAAAAATAACCTAAAAATATATAATTCTAAACTATGTACAGACAAAACTCTAATTTTATTTATATAGATAGATATCGCACGAATAAGAATATAAGTGAATGATTTTACGAGGTTTAATAAAACACAAATTGTTGTACTTGGTTAACACCAAAGTAAAACGTGCCCTAATAATAATATCTCGGTCAATCACGAGAGTCGTTCGTAAATAATTTCTTTTTGAATTCGGAATTAGTAATCGATTAACGTAACGTGGCATCTTCAACATACAGTAAAACAAAACAAAAGACGTTTTACCGTGTTTCATTGCCAAGTTGTTGTAAATATGCAGGCTGGACTGATGTTTTATGTGTTTTTCCCTACAACTGTAAATAATTGACTCCTTCAATTGTTAAGTTTTACTTTTTTCAATGTATAAGTTTTGACTCCTTTCAAAATTTTAATAAAGTTTTCTTGGGTGAGTCCCGTTCTTGTAAACACAGGATTATGGTTTACACCCTTCTACATAGTATTTATAAAAATAAAGAATACATAAAATAACTATAATAATACTATAATATGATTATTATTATATAAAACGTCCAAATAAATTAAAAACTCTTAATATCTCTGCTAAAACCCCGGGCGTTTATAGATCGATTAATATCAACTGCTGCTTTTATATTGCGATTTCCTCCTAATCCTCTATTAAATAATAGTTACCTGCAGTAAAAATTTGATTTTAAAATAAAACAAATCTGTACTGTTATAACGTAACAAATACTGTGTACTGTGGTATCGATAACACAATTTCATAATATAGTACGGTATTGAAAACAATTCATAAATACTGGAAAAAATATAAACTGGTATATTGACACAAACATAATGTTAACATAACCGGCAAAACCAGTCAAACGGTTAGATAAAATTTATTCCATCGTTTTAAGTGAAAATGTGTCAATCAACGAGACTTTTGACAAGTAAGGACTTCCAGCCGCAAAACGGTGGGAAATTTCGATCCACAGAGCCCACTACATCCCTGCATTTATCCAACGGTGTTGTCATATTGAGGGGAAAACACTAAATTCAGGGGCGTAATTTCGCAGAATAAAATTCAAATTCCGTAGCAACAGCAACACCTATTAGCCCAGTAACTTAAGTTAAAAATCATAGCCATTAAATACATGAAAGATGTAAAGCTGATTTTTTTATGGCGATAGTGTATGTGTATAGGAAGGGTGTTTTCTGAAAATCCCCAATATTTCCCCCCTTGCTTCCCCGTAAAACCCCTCCCCCAACACCATTTTGAAAGTGTAGTGTTTTACTAAATTACTTATATATTTTGATGTAAACAAGCTATAAGGATTATTGTTTTTCTTTGAACTATCCGTTAAATTACTTTAATAAAACCTTACATGTAGCATTATATTTGATGGGTTTCTATCTGTGATACTACAAAAATATAAATATCTTATATATTTAAAACATTTGGCTTTTTTCTGAGTTCGTTTGGATCTCCTACCCCACCGATTTTCATGATTGAGGTCTCGAATTGAAGGTATGCACGCACAGACTTGCCATCAAGCATCGGCATATATTTATCTATAATACCACTCGGTGTATACGTAAACGATATTTGCTCCCCATGTATTTATTATGAGAGTTCAATTTGGTTTCTCTTTTCCGAGTTCGTTTGGCTCTTCTACCCGACCAATTGTCATGATTGAGGTCTCAAATTGAAGGTATGCACTCACAGATTTGCCATCAAGCATCAGCATATATGTATCTATAATCCCACTCGTTGTATACATAAACGATATTTGCTCCCCATGTATTTTTATTAGAAATCCATCCATGTAAATGGAAATTCCCTTAGTCTGCAGGATTGCTGCTGCGGGGGTATTTCAGGTATTAAGAGAGACTAAATTCCAACTTTATCTCTCTGTAGCTCGTAAACGTATATCAAAATTTACTAAAGAATAAAAAAGTCTCAGATTTTCATTTGCTATCCAAAAATACCATAAAATACAGGGTATTATCAAGAAAACCCTAAGTTGGGCCAACAGTGTCATTCGGAGACTTCTAATTGACTATAATGAAGGTTTACTAATCGAAAAATTTGTTCTGTTCATTAAATACAATTATAAATGCCTCAAATTCAATTTAACGTTTGTTTAATTATGAAATTAAACTGTCATAACCTAACCAAACTAATCAGACTTGCTGATAGTGAAAAATCGAATGAAGGTTTAATCGGACAAACAGTTCTGTTCATAAAATAAAACTATAAATGGCTCAAATTCAATTTTATAATGTTTTAATTATAAAATTCAAATGCCATAACCTAATCTAACCAATAAACTTACTGATAATGAAACAAATTCTAGACAAAAGGTTAGTGCTATCGGAAGGATTCGAACCCGGCCCACCCGTTTAGCAGCCCAGCACTCTATCCACAATGCCTTTTTTTTGTTAGGGAGGTGTAAAGCCACCGAAGCCGATGACGGTCATTTATATCGTTCCGGTATGGTGTTCCCTCAGCCAATCAGAAGCCTACGAATGACACTGTTGGCAAAATTAATCCTGAAATAAAAATTCAGCGTTTTGCTTAGTTTTTAACCTCTTTCAAAACAAGGGAATGTTCCCAGGTAAACAAAGGACTTGTAACATGTGTCCATAACAAGCCATCCTTAGTAGACTAACAATAACAAAATACAGTACAAATAGACTATCATCAGTTGACACAACTCAGTGGAATCAAACAACTATTGAGCAAAGATTACACTGAAGATTTCACGATATGGGGGGAAATAGTCGTGATTTAATATTGATTATCTTGCTTAAATGCCACCCACTAAAACTAAATCCCTATGTACTGAAGCAATTTATTGTTAGCAAAGTTTAATTTACAGTATCTATGAAATAAATATTTTAAAACATTATACTTATTTGAAGTAAATTATAATTAAAAAGAATTTTCAATCAGCTGTTTTTAATTTACCAACTGTCAACATGACTTCCATCCAAAGATATTACTATGTAAACGAGTAATTTTAGCATTGATTTTAAGTAATGCAATTAATCATCGTATTTTGCTATAAAATATAGAGCGAGTGTTAATGAGTGTTTTGTGTTGGTGACGTTTGAGTGCAATTGCGTCAACTCAATGTTTTACTCGTATGGTGAAGAGTAGATTTTACAATTTGTATGCACTTTGCTTATATTTTACATAATATGGACAGCTGTAAAACACGAACGATAAGGAAACGTATACTTGCTTTGTGATAATTGCAGAGGAAACCCCTCTAAGGGTAAATAAAACTAGCACGTCAAGGACATTAAATCTGTGTTTTCATAAAAGTCTAGTGGTTTCAGGAGAATAGGACTACTCCAAAGAAACCTTTATTAAAACTTACATTGAAGGATTCAAATATTTACAGTTAAGGTAAAACAAACTGCATAACATTAGGCCCTTTAACTCTGCATTGTCTCCGGTAAATAATTTAATTGATGTTAATACAGCAAACAACCAAAGTAATGTCTATTGAAGCCAATTAACTTGTGACACCCACATAAAGGAGTATATCGGGTAGTACCTGAGTATAGATAGAGAATAATTTGTATGGCTATTATTTAAAAATTACTGAAACTCTTAACTATACTCGCGTCAATGGTTATGAAAATGTAAACAAATCGATTGTAAACATAAGCTGGTAACAAATCATCTACACTACAGTAGTAAATTAGGAAATGGCAGAATAAAGGAAAAGGACATTTCCATGAATACTATTGAAAATTGCTTATATAATACATTTGGAGAGTATAATGTATTACTTACCAAATGAATAATTACGTCAGTTCAAATGCGTTAAGTGTTTTAACGATTTTGAGAGACGATGAATTACATACCATACAGTGGCTACATAGAATTACCTTAAAGCTAACACGCATTGTAATTACGTGAACATTTTTTTTTTAATTTCCCATTTTTTTGCTCGCATCTACGACAGTGGCATTGTTGTAATGAAGTATGAAGTCAAACACTTTTGAGGGAAAGCTGTCCAAACCCATTATCGTTTTGTGGATGTGCCGGGGATTGAAACTGTCCCTCCCACACCGAAGTCCGAAACGCTAACTACTGTTGATACTGTTCGATGAAATGGCGACCATACATAGTAGGTATTTTAAGCCAAGTATGAATGGAGATGAGTGTATGATGAGTGGTGCGATCTTGTAGTCTTGTTAGTGACTGAGGCCGACATTCCTTAGACACAGCTGTTAATTAATAGCCCATACAGCTAACGGCAACTAAGGGACCTACAGTTTATAGTGGAATCCGAACCACATTTTTTCCTTGGTATATACGAATTGGTCTAATTATCAGGATAGTACTGCGGATAGTCGTAGTACTCACTCGTGCGGACGTTAATCCACACCAGGGAGTATCACACCCACAGTGCATGCCTATAAATATCCACAATTCGTGACCTCCTAGTAGCTGGATTACAGGACGACGCCACCCGTCCCATTCTAGGCTAGCAACACAACCAACTGTATGTTTTATACAGTAGGTCAATAACGGCATACTAGTTGACTTTCAAAGTCAAAGAAATAGATAGCTAGGGTACACAAACATATGGCTTAACACCAAAACTCACCTTTTTGGGCGATAAATAGTGATTTTGTAAGTTGATTTGTATTGTGTATTTGTCAAAACGAAATCCGTTGAAATTTTGAAATGCTATAACGCATTATAATTACGTGAACAATCTTTAGATTTTTCCTTATTTTTGATTATAGGGCGTGAAACGGTATACTAAATGGTATTATAGAATGGAATGTTAAAATAGTATAGAATGTTTTATTTTAGTGTAGAA